>NC_056737.1:1044110976-1044138476 GCF_019279795.1 Protopterus annectens | reverse complement strand
TCCCCGCTCCCCGCCACATGTACCCCATGACATACCTACTACCTGTCCCCACCTTGTATCTCTAAAGAGCAGGTAGCAAACGCTCTGTCTAAAGCCAAAAACACAACATCTATGGGACCTGATAACATCCCAGGCTGCTTCCTACATGGGCTTCAACTAGAATTAGTGACACCATTGGGTACTCTTTTCAGTCATAGTCTAAGCACTGACTTCATCCCAGCTGAGTGGAAAATGGCCACCATTATTCCCTTGCACAAAAGTGGTGCTTCCACTGACTCTGAGAACTATAGACCTATTAGCCTGACTAGCCATACCTGCAAGGCCATGGACTGAATCATCATGGACCTTATCAACAAAGATATACGTAAGCTCCAAACACTTGACCCTACTCAGTTTGGATTTGTCAAAGGGAGATCGTGCCTGTTAAACCTGGTAGACTTTTTCAAGACAGTCACCAAGAACTTAGATGATTGGAAATCTGTGCATACAACCTACCTAGACTTAGACAAGGCTTTTGACACTATCCTTCACCCAGGCAAAATTGACAAACTCACCCACAGAGATCAGCCCTGGAATCTCTACTGTTTGGAATCTATTTCTCCAAAGTACAAGCAAAAACTAAAGGTCTGTGGCTGACAAAGTTTGATGATGACGGCAAAGTGGGAGCAGACATAGAATATCCAAATGATTTCTACATCCTACAAGCAAATTATTGGTGCCAACGTCATGGCCTTAAACTTAATGCAAAAAAAAAAAATGTATTATCATCCCTTTCTGTAAGAGTGATGTTTCTGCTAACTACCACATCAATAGCAATAGCCTAAGTACGCACTTAGTGGTGACAGACCTGGACACATAGGTTGATAGCAACCATATCTTTGATTACCATGTCTCCATAGTGGTAAGAAGGGCATTCTATATTGCTCAACTCATAAGAAAGGGTACTGCCTCCAGAAAAATCAAAGTTATAACCTCCCTGTACTCTTCCCTCATCGACCTATAAAACATCAATCACAAAAGGTCAACAAAATGAACATCTGCATGCTGCTATACATGCGCCAAGAAAGAAGCTTGGGGCATGCAACCAATAACATTGTTTTTTGCAAGAAGATCAGCCCTCCTGCACCCCCCCGCACCTCTTGCTAATTACGTATATATATATATATATATATATATATATATATATATATATATATAAATATCAGATATAAACATATATATAGATAGATATAGATTTACAGAGATATAAATATGTATATATATATATATATATATATATATATATATATATATATATATATATAGTCATATTATAAGGAAGTAGTTTGGATGGTCAAGTGGGCATTGTTTAAGTACCATAACATTAATTCACAAGTAATTGAGTTAAAGGACATTTGGCTGCTTGTGATAGGGTACACAAATGGAACTTCCCCTTGTAAGACTGAACCCATCTCTCTGATTTGCTGGCATGAATTTTGCTGAATATTTTTTGGCACACTATGATTTGATGGGTCGCAGTATAAAAAACATCAAAAACATACAATTATTTATATCTATATCTATAAGGAGAGAGAGAACTGCTGCCTTAAGGTTAATTTGATCTAAAGGTAATTTGATCTAAAAAGAAAAACAACGGTTTATTTGATTTATAGCACAAATGATTGAATCACATTTGATCAAAAACCATGTTAGCTTTTAGAAAGCGACTGTTTGGGTAGGATAGCAATTATAATGTAAATTATTGCTAATCATAATTAGATCCTTGCTAATGGCCAGTGATGAGTTATACTTTTGTATATAGAAGTTTCAGTCTGAGTGTTCTGCTTTCTCCATGGTTGTATGACTGTAGAGTTAACAGGTTTAAGTTGGGGGGAGGGTGCAGGAAGAGCTTGCCCTCCCCCCACAAAAAATGCCTTTGGAGATATATTTAGTGTATGTAAAATTTTTAATGAAATTAGCTTCTATGTTTTATGATTTAGTTCAAATGTGTTTTCAGTCAAATAAACCACTTTTTTTTTTACATCAAATGAGATTTAGATTAAGCGAACCATAATCTTATACTTCTATCCACCTCTATACACACACACACACACACACACACACACACACATATATATATATATATATATATATATATATAATAGTTATATAGTTTTATATATATATATATATATATATATATATATATATATGTGTGTGTATGTATATGTGTATATAAAAGGAAGCATAATCTTCCGCTGAATTTTCTAATTTTTTCTGATTTGGGTCGTTTTTATTACCTGGAGTTCTCAAAAAGCTTAAAAAGTAGACTTTCTACTTATTTCACTGCATTTCTGCCTGTAAGTTGTTTACCAGTTGCGCACTTGCCTTGCTTTATTTAAAACATTTAAATTTTCAAATTTCTAATTTTGCAAAGTTTTAATTGAGTTTACTGTTCTGGGTTATACACTCAAGTGCATTAGCCTTTCTGTGCTTATTTACTATATAACTGCATTGTTTAGCCTGATTTAACCAATATATATATATATATATATATATATATATATATATATATATATATATATATATATATATATATATATATATTTTTCTATCTTGTTTGCTAATTTCCTGCTTGTTCTAACTATAATAGTCCAGTTTCCAGCCTTTGCTGGCTTCAGGACTTTAGTTTCAGTGTTCAGAGCTATCCAGACCTTGCTGTGGTAGAGGGAGGTCCTACTGCTTACCAGTGAGGGTGGGAACATTATACTACCTATCTAACACTAGAGGAGTGTTTTCCAGCTCTGAAATTGCAATTTTATTGGCCATTTTGGGCTGATTTATATCCCTTCCAATGTTATTTGTGCACCGCGCAGCACCGCAGGGCTAAGGTTAAACTATTCCTGGTGCCAGAAAGTCTACTCTTCAAATTTTTCCTTAGAGCTAGCTAGTTTATCAGCAGCAGCACTAAAATCTGTATACCTGTGACTAGAATTTGCTCTAAAACTCACTAAGAAGCACTAGGAAGCCTTAATTTGTTACAAGCACTCACCTCTCCTTGGTAATAAGGAGAAAATAGTCATAGGCACTAGACAGCCGACAATTGCAAGTACCTTGCCAAAAAGTAAGGGAAAACAGCTCTTGTACTACACAAAGAAAGCACCTAACCAGCCATGTCCAAGGGTCAGCCTCCGGTGATTTCTCCTGTCCACCTGGTGAATCTGGGCATACTGGTTTAATGCAGCAATTGCCTCATGTACACAGACAACCCTCTCCTCCTACCACCAAACACTACAACCTGCGAGAGATGCACTTATATAGCCAAACTGGAAGCAAAGCTCTCTCCAGCCAAGATTGTGCTAGACATTCAAGAGGAGAAGGTTAACATCCGCACAACACCTCAAACAACACATAGTCCTTCAAAACCCACACCACCAAAACCCACACATAGCAACACAAAACTCACATATGCGGAGGCTCTTAACATTAACCTCTGATGATGAAATGCAAAGAAACACTACCCCCAAACACAACCAAAGCATCACATAGTTCACAACACCAGTGTGCCACCCAACAGCAGCCCCTAAGGCAAGACAACGTACCCAACACTTTAGTCATATGTGACTCTGTAGTCAGGCACACTGATGTCTCACTCACCAGGCTGAACAAGGAGAAAATTACTGTAAGTTGCCTGTCGGGTGCCAGGATCCACCACATAACGCATGCACTCAAGTCACTCCACAACAGGTACAAATATGACTCTGTCATTGTCCATCTTAGAGTGAATTACTTGAGATGTACCTCCCTGGACTACATGAAAAGAGACATGGAAGAGCTCTCGGATCATGTAGCCCAAGCAGGTATGACTTAGCCCTGAGCAGCATCCTGCCATCACCCAGAATGATACCACAGTATAAGGACAAAATGATTGACTTCAGTAATTGGCTAAACTTCTGGTGTCATTCAAAGGGGATCCAGTATCTGTCTGCCTGGGATGACATGATCGACAAACCACGATGCTTTGCAAGAGATGGTTTGCACCTGTCACCCCTGGGATTCAGGTTACTGGCTAAGGCTCTTGCCACCCCTATAGTGTCTTTTTTAGGCAAGGTTCAAAGGAAAAAACTACCACCGTAATGGGTACAAGCAAGCAAAATCTAACGGTAATGCTACTCAATGCTAGAAGTCTAAACCTCAAGATGCACTCTCTCGAGGGTCTCCTAAAAATGGAGAATATCGATATCTGTGCAGTAACTGAGACCTGGTTCAAAGCTCCAGAGAGCACCCCTGCAATACCAGGCTACAACTCATACCACACTTTTCGGCCACCAAACCAGGACTGAAACACTAAAGGTGGAGGGGTGTCCATATTCACCAAGGATATTCACATCCCCAGGCTGGTTGCCCAACACAATGCATCTGAAATGCTCCAGGTACAACTAACACTAGGTAAGACTGCAATACAAATTGTAGCTTGCTGCAGATCCTCCACCATGCCCCAAGATTCTCACTACACCTTTCTAAACATACTGGAAAATATTAAGATGCAACCAAACACCCTAATACTGGGTGATTTCAACTACCCTGCAATTAACTGGGAAAACTACTCCTGTACAAACACTTTTGCTCAACGGTTCTTAAAATTCATAAATTCCAATGCCCTAGAGCAACTAATTCATAGTCCCACCAGGGGTATCAATATTCTAGACCTGCTCATTACCAACATGGGAGATCAAAGCTCCACACCAGTGGTCACCCCCTCATTGGTCAGATCAGACCATAAGCTAATCACCCTTGACATCCACATCCCACCCCCCACTTCCCTTTAAGGAAACCTTCATAAAAAGCTTCTCCAAAGTCAACTTCATGCTTCTCAGGTCAGAAGTAACAAACTTCATGACACCCATGCAGATGGGAATTGGAAGTTCAACTGCTGAATCCTATACTAAGGTGCTGTACGAGTACATTCACTCATGCATGGACTGAGCCATCCCAAATAGAACCAAGACACTGTCCTTTAAAAAAAGGAAGCCAATCTGGTGGTCTCCTGCCACAAACAAGCTGTACAACAGAAGAAAGAAACCGTTGCAGAAAAGAGGAAGAACCCAGGATTCAAAAAACTCCCTGACCAGCCTCAGTAGAAAGCTGAGATCCCTCATAAAATCTTCGAAGGCTAGTTACGAAAACAAAATGACGAAAGATTCCAAAGATAACCACAAGGCATTCTATAGCTATGTCATGAATCTAAATACCAATACTCAGATCTGCTCTGAGCTACAGCAGAATGGCACTAGATATACTGATCCCAAGGATATTGCCAGTATACTGGCAGATTGATTCAGTGCCAACTTCACCTCCCTCACCCTCTAAAGGGTCCATCTCAATACCAAAAGAGTGCCAAATTCTGGTAATCACAGTCACTCAGGTAAAAACTGCATTCTCCAAAGCCAAGAGTACAATGTCCATGGGACCAGACGACATACCGGGCTGTGTACTGCATGAACTACAAAATGAACTGGCACCTCACCTATGTGTCATGTTTAATCATAGCCTCACCTCAGGCTTTGTGCCCACAGAATGGCACACAGCTACAGTTATCCCACTCCACAAGTGGGGATCCACTTTGGATCCTGGGAACTACTGTCCCATCAGTCTGATGAGCCTGATCTGCAAGGCCATGGTACGTATTATCATGGATAAACAAAGACATTGGCAACCTTCAAACACTGGACCCCACCCAGTTTGGGTTTGTGAAGGGCCGATCTTGCCTCCTGAACCTGATCGACTTCTTTGAATCAGTCTTCAGAGCCGTGGACGAGGGTAAGGTGGTTCACACAGCCAACTTGAGGCTCACCAAGGCTTTTAACATATCCCCCACTCTGGAATCACAGCTAAAATTACTAAGCTGGGCACTAATCCCTACATCACTCGATGGGTTGCAAACTGGCTTACTGACAGAACACACACTGTAAAAGTAGCCAACTCCAAATCCAGCTCCAGACAAATGACAAGTGGTGTACCACAGGGTTCTGCCCTGGGACCACTCTTGTTTGACATCTACTTCTCTGAAGTGCAGGCCAACACCAAGAAACTCTGGCTTACAAAGTTCGCAGATGACTGCAAACTGCGAGCCATTATTGAATCTCCAAATGATGTGGACATTCTACAAAAGGGGTACCATTAGACATCTCCACAAACCAAGAACCACAATGAAGGCAAGGAGCAAGCAACACCAGGAACAGAGAACCAGAATTTATTGAAAACCTTATCGCTTTCATCAGATTATATCCACAGACTTCTTCAGGGGTATTAAAACCAACAAACATCACTTCACCTTTTAAATATCCCTCCAAAAACAGTCATGTGACATAATTAATTAACAATTAAAGGAAAATCCACCTAAAATATATGTATATACAAAAATACAATGCATATAAAAGTACTACATAAAACAATATATGAATAAAACAGTTAATAAATGTAATAAATGTTGTTAATAAATATCATTAATAAAAATATTCACCTGCAGTTTAAACATTTACACATAATAAGAGTGAAGTTTTAAAACACTGATAATAGAAACACATTCATTCAGTCCAGGATAAACACAAGCATTTAATTTTAATTGCCATCTAAGTTCTTGAAGTTCTAAAAAGTCTTTCCAAGGTCCCCCCCTCACATTTCTAACCACATGGTCAATACCAACAAAACCAAACTCATGACCAGTATTCTCACCAATATGTTTGGATAAAGCATTCTTATGGTTTCTCTTCCTGATATCTAAAGTGTGCTCGTATGTACGTTCTTTCAGTTTTCTTTGTGTCTTCCCAATGTAAAAACAACTACAAAATTTACAAAGGGCAAGATACACTATGCCCTCAGTGTTGCAATTACAATAAAAGGACTCAAATACAGGTCCCATTTACATTCACCATATCCAATTCTATGAGGTATTTACAGTAATTACACAAGCCACATCTATGAGTGCCCTTCTTTCTTGTAGAGCCCATCTTTTCTACATCCACAACATTTTCCAATATTTCTTTAAAAGATCTACCCCTCCGAAACATCATTCTGATGCCTTTATTACAAATTCCTTTAATTCATTATGAACACTAAGTATGTGCCAATATGTGTTCAATATTTTGTATATTTGGGCACATTCAGGGGTATAAGTAGTAATAAAGGAAATGTTATAATCAGTGTTAGAGTCAGAAGCAGTCTCCAAGACAGAAATATTTTCACTTCAGCTGAACCTGAAAGAAGGGGAGGGTAGAAACCAGACCGTCTTTTCATTGTAACTTCAGAACAAATAGCTTCAACCAAAGTCCTGGGATAACCCGTGGATAAAAACATATCAGTAAGAACTTCGGTTCCCCTTACATAAATTGCATCAACAGAAGTCATTCTAGTAAGACATACAAATTGTGCCTTAACAATGCCTTTCTTCTGATGTATAGGGTGACAACTATCAAAATGCAGGTATCCATTAGAAAAAGTGGGTTTCCTGTATATCTCACTAACAAACCTTTTATTAACTGTATCCTTGGAAAGATGAACATCCAAATAGTTGATGTCAGTTTTACTCCAAGTAGCAGTAAAAGTAAGAAAGGGGATGGTTTGGTTCTAATATTCAATGAAGCTACACAATTGGTCCTTAGGTTCTTTCCAAAATATGATGACATCATCCAGAAACCTGAAATATAAAGACCAAGGTGGAGAAGGCCCAAAAAGTCAAGAACAAATTTCCTTTCTCAGAATAGCATTACCATATTTGAAAAATGGGGGCACGCGCTGCCCCCATTGCAACACCTTGTTTCTGCAAAAAGTAATTCCCCTCTATATACACAAAATTGTTTTTTAAAACAAGCTCCATCAGTGTATCCAAGGTGTTAATGTCATTGTTTGACAATGTACCCAACTCTACTAAAATCTCATGAAACCAATCTAAGCCAATGTCATGAGGAATAACATTGAAAACGTTTACAACATCAATTGTACAAAAAATCAACTTCTCATCATATACGACCTTGGATACCTTACTTAAAAAGTCCCAAGAATCCCTACAAATGTGTTGATACCGTTCCATAACATTTTTTCAGTTTACAATCCACATACCTGGCCAATGAATGTGTTTTTGATTTGGAGACATTAACAATAGGCCTAAGAGGTGGATCTCTCAAATCTTTGTGGGTTTTAGGTAGGCAAAATATAGAGGGTATGAAAGGAAATTTAACATTTAAAAAGGACCATGTAGCAAAATCAATTTGTTCTTGATCCAGCATACCCTGCAATAACCAATCAATTCTAGAATGTGCAATATTAATCATGTTAAGTGAAACTTCTTCATAAAAATTGTCGTCACATAAGAATTGAAACATTTTGTTCAAATAATCCTCCACATTCATTAATACAACCCCCTCCCTGCCCTATCGGGTTTCATAACCCGAATAGATCTTTTTGAACACAAATTAATCAAACGCTCATTTTCTGGGCCTGTTAAGTTATTACAAACACATTGGTCAACCTTGTTTAAATAGGCCCTGAATTCAAAATCATAAAGTTTATCAAATATGAGCAAAGGTAAAGCCAATGGGGGGTTGAATACACTGCTCTTTTTCAAAACGTCATGAAAGTCAGTCAAAAACTTCTCTCTAAATAACAATTTAAAGTTGACTTTATGCAAAAATAGTTTCCAGTCAGCAATAAGATGATGAATTTTTGTGTGGGTAGTAGGAACATAGTTAAACCCTTTACATTACAAGTCTGCCAAAGCCATGTCAAAAATTTCACTAGAATAATTGTAAATAGAGTCATCTGTTGAGTTTGTGATAGTTTTCAGTGTACAATCACCCACAAAAGCCATGTCCAGTTCCTTGTTCACATTATCAAGCAAGGAGACTAGTTCCGATTCCTGTTCCTCCACTGTTGGTGTGGATAACTGCCATTCCAGTCGCTCTCCCTCCTACCAGTCATTTGGTTTAAATTCTGGCGGTTGCATACTCTCTGAATGTCAGAGAGGATTGGGGCCTAAAGGGGCCATCCCAAACTGCTCAGTGTCATCAACCACATGCTCCGTATCCAAAGGGGCTGTGTTAGAATGTACCAAGTGAGTGGGAGGGGTAGGATAGGCTATACCATTACTGTATTCCTTGTGATCCCATTCAAATTTTTTAACTTTTCTCGCTTGAATGTCAATGATAGTTCTGCCTATGGTGGAAAAGATGTTATTGAAACTATCCTGAACCTGTTCAAACAGTAAGTCATCCTGGATGGTTTTCTCCAAATCACCAGCTTCCTGTATCAAGTGATCTATTGTCACTTGATTATGCTTAATAAGAACCTCCAACAGTTCGCATCCTTGTCGATCGAACATGTCTATCAGTTCCTTATGCAGAGGAGAATTAATGTGGAAACCATTAGGGAACTTCCAGTGACAGAGACCGTTTGGTACTCTCCGTACTTTGATAGACTCAATAAAATAACTGTTCTCCACTTGTAATTTTCTTATTTTAAACAACTTGTCTTTTAATAAATCCATAGACTCATTCATAGTGTAATTAGTCCTAGGAACATCTTTTTGAAAAACAATACCTTGCTGGACCCAGGCTGATAAATTAAAAAGTTGTTAATTTGGCCTTGGTCTCAATGTTTCAGGGGTCACTGTAAAATCATGACCATTCCGATTTATATTTTATCCATGGGTGTTGTTAGAATCAACGACTCGAGCCTGACCTGGAGGGGTGGAAGAATTTTGAGAGTCCACACGCACTGCCAAACCAGAAACCTGCTGGGTTAATTGCTGAACCAACTGAGTCAACAGTCCAACCTGTGTAGTCAAGGCATCCAGTCCATCCAAACCCGATGTGCTAGCCTCAATTCCTGTAACAGGGGTACCATTAGACATGCCCACAAACTAAGAACCACAATGAAGACAAGGAGCAAGCAACACCAGGAACAGAGAGCCAGAATTTATTGAAAACCTTAGCACTTTCGTCAGATTATATCCACATACTTCTTCAGAGGTATTAAAACCAACATACATCACTTCACTTTTTAAATACCCTCCAAAATAGTCATGTGACATAATTAATTAGCAATTAAAGGAAAATCCACCTAAAAATGATATGCATATACAAAAATACAATGAATATAAAAGCACTACATAAAACAATGTATGAATAAAACAGTTAATAAATGTAACAAATGTTGTTAATAAATTTTATTAATAAAAATATTCACCTGCAGTTTAAATATTTACACATAATAAGAGCGAAGTTTTAAAACACTGCTAATAGAAACACATTCACTCAGTCCAGGATAAACACAAGCATTTAATTTTAATTGCCATCTAAATTCTTGAAGTTCTAAAAAGTCTTTCCAAGGTCCCCCCCTCAGATTTCTAACCACATGGTCAATACCAACAAAACCAAACTCATGACCAGGATTCTCACCAATATGTTTGGATAAAGCATTCTTTGCTCATATTTGAAAAACGTTGTGATTTTGAATTCAGGGCCTATTTAAACAAGGTTGACCAACATGTTTGTAATAACTTATCAGGCCCAGAAAATGAGCTTTTGATTAATTTGTGTTCAAATAGATCTATTCGGGTTATGAAACGCGATAAGGCAGGGAGGGGGTTGTATTAATGAATGTGGAGGATTATTTGAACAAAATGTTTCAATTCTTATGTGATGACAATTTTTATGAAGAAGTTTCACTTAACATGATTAATATTGCACATTCTAGAATTGATTGGTTATTTCAGGATATACTGGATCAAGAACAAATTGATTTTGCTACATGGTCCTTTTTAAATGTTAAATTTCCTTTCATACCCTCTATATTTTGCCTACATAAAACCCACAAAGATTTGAGAGATCCACCTCTTAGGCCTATTGTTAATGTCTCCAAATCAAAAACACATTCATTGGCCAGGTATGTGGATTGTAAACTGAAAAATGTTATGGACCGGTATCAATACATTTGTAGGGTTTCTTGGGACTTTTTAAGTAAGGTATCTAAAGTTGTATATGATGAGAAGTTGATTTTTTGTACAACTGATGTTGTAAACTTGTTCAGTGTTATTCCTCATGACATTGGCTTAGATTAGTTTCATGAGATTCTGCTAGAGTTGGGTAGATTGTCAAACAATGACATTAACACCTTGGATACACTGATGGAGCTTGTTTTAAAAAACAAATTTGTGTATATAGAGGGGCATTACTTTTTGCAGAAACAAAGTTTTGCAATGGGGGCAGCGTGTGCAACCCAAATTTGCAAATATGGTAATGCTGTTCTGGGAAATAAAATTTGTTCTTGATTTTTTTGGGCCTTCTCCACCTTGGTCTTTATATTTGAGGTTTCTGGATGATGTCATCATATTTTGGAAAGAACCTAAGGACCAGTTGTGTAGATTCATTGAATATTAGAACCAAACCACCCCCTTTCTTATTTTTACCGCTACTTGGAGTAAAACTGACATCAACTATTTGGATGTTCATCTTTCCAAGGATACAGTTAATAAAAGGTTTGTTAGTGAGATATACAGGAAACCCACTTTTTCTAATGGGTACCTGCATTTTGATAGTTGTTACCCTATACATCAGAAGAAAGGCATTGTTAAGAAACAATTTGTACGCCTTACTAGAATGACTTCTGTTGATGCAATTTATGTAAGGGGAACCGAGGTTCTTAGTGATATGTTTTTTTCCAGGATTTATCCCAGGACTTTGGTTGAATCTATTTTTTCTGAAGTTACAGTGAAGAGAAGGTCTGGTTTCTACCCTCCCCTTCTTTCAGGTTCAACTGAAGTGACAAATATTCCTGTCTTGGAAACTGTTTCTGATTCTAACATTGATTATAACATTTTCTTTATTACTACTTATACCCCTGAATGTGCCCAAATATACAAAATTTTAAACACATATTGGCACACACTTAGTGTTCATGATGAATTTAAGGAAATTTATAATAAAGGCATCAGAATGATGTATCGGAGGGGTAGATGTTTTAAAGAAATATTGGAAAATGTTGTGGATGTAGAAAAGATGGGCTCTTCAAGAAAGAAGGGCACTCATAGATGTGGCTCATGTAATTACTGTAAATACCTCATTGAACTGGATATGGTATATGTAAATGGGACCTGTATTCAAATCTCCTTTTATAGGTTCATAGGTTCATAGGTAGGTACTAGGCTATTGGCCCAAGGGCCTATTTAAGCCTAGCCAACAAGGTTACCTGGCTTACGCCACCCAAGAAAGTTATTTTCTTGTGTCACTGTTGAGCAGAGACACAGAAGTAATCCCCAGGGTGTATTTCCTACTTCCCATCCACTCATCAAGATTTTTTTTGAAGAGTGCTAATGAAGAACTTTGCTTGACATAGATGGCTAGTGTGTTCCAGAGTATGGGAAGTCTCTGGGACAGGAATCTATCCCTCCAGCATGTCCTGTTTATTGTGGTGACAAAATTTAGGTCGCTAGAGCGTGTAGCTTGGAGGGATTGGGATTTTTTTTTTAGGTGTAGCATGTCCAACAGCTCTGAGTTTGACATAGCTTTGCATGTTAGGCAGAGATCACCTCGGAATAGGTGATATGTTATGGAGTAAAGCTGGAGTTTTTTGAGGCAATCAGTGTAAGGCATTTGTTTGAGGCCAGTAATCCTCTTTGTGAGGTACTTCTGTGGCCTTTCCAGCTGCTGCAGATGTCTTGTGAGGTACATTCCAAAAGGGGCGTTGTACTCTATAATGGGTCTCATGAGTGTCAAGTAGAGGGGAACAATGACCTCTTTTTTCCTGGATGAGAACCCTTTTATGATGAGGTGTGTCACGGTAGAAGGACTTCCTGACTACTGTGGCAATGTGACTATCAAAGGAGAGACTACTATCCACCTGGGTCCCAAGGTCTCATCACATGTTCGGTGTTAAGTAGATTGCTGCCTATGTGGTAGTTCATGGGTACAGAGTTTTTCCAAAGGGGATGACACTGCACTTTTTGGCATTGAGCTTGAGGCCATGGCTCTGACAGCAGGCATCTCTCTCAGCGAGGCCCTTCTGTAGGATGTCCACATCATTTGGGGACTTGACTATGGCTCCTAGTTTGCAGTCATCTGCGAACTTCATTAGCCAGAGGCCTTCTGTGTTAGCCTGTATGTCAGAGAAGTAAATACCAAACAGGAGAGGTCCCAGGATGGAATCCTGTGGTACTTCACTTGTCACTGCTTTGAGGTCAGATTCGGAGTCTGCAACTTTTACAGCGTGGGTTCTGTCAGTGAGCCAGTTGGCAACCCATCTTGTGACATAGGGATTTACACCTAGTTTAGTGAGTTTAGCTATAATTCCAGAATGGGGAATGATGTCAAAAGCCTTGGCAAGGTCAAGAAAGGCTGTGTGAACCACCTTACCCTCATCTACGGCTTTGTTGACTGCCTCAAAGAAGTTGATCGGGTTCAGGAGGCATGATCTGCCTTTCACAAACCCGAACTGGGTGGGATCCAGAGTTTGGAGGTTACCAATGTCTTTGTTTATGAGTTCCATGATGATAGGTTCCATGGCCTTGCAGACCAGGCTCGTCAGGCTAATAGGTCAATAGTTCCCAGGATCAGTGGGGGCTCCCCCTTTGTGGAGTGGGATAACTGTTGCTGTGCGCCATTCAGTGGGCACAAAGCCTGATGCAAGGCTATTATTGAACATGGTGCTTAAGTGGGGAGCCAGTTTGTTCTGAAGTTTGTGTAAAATGCAGCCTGGGATGTTGTCCTGTCCCATGGATGCTGTGTTTTTGGCTTTAGAGAGTGCAGCTTCTACCTGCATAGTTGTGATTACAGGGACTCTACATTCTTCCTGTATAGATATGGGCCCTTTAGGGGGTGAGGGGGGGGGGGTAAAGTTAGCACTGAACCTATTTGCCAGGATGTTGGCAATATCAGTTGGTTCTGTAATTTTCATGCCGTTGTGCTGTAACTCAGAGCAAATCTCGGTGTTGCTATCGAGATTCTTGACATAGCTATAGAATGCTTTGTGGTTGCCCTTAGAATTAGTGGTGATTTTGTTTTTGTAGCTAGATTTGGAGGATCTTATAAGAGATATCAGCTTCTTACTGAGGCTGACCAGGGAGCTCCTCCACTCATGGGATTTTACTCTTTTGCAACAGTTTCTTCCTTCTGTTGTACAGTTTGTTTATGGCAGGGGACTACCAGATTGGCTTCCTTTTTTTGGAGGATAGCATCTTGGTTCTGTTTGGGATAGCATGATTCATGCACTCGTGTAAGTGCTTATAGAGTGCATTTGTGTAGGATTCAGCAGTTGTAACTGTATTGTCCATCTGCATGGGTGTCATGAAGTTCACCACTTCTGTCTTAAGAAGCATGAAGATGGCATTGGAGACATTTTTTTACTGTGGTTTCCTTAATGGAGGGGTGGGACCGGGATGTTGATATCAAGTGTGATTAGCTTATGGTTGGATCGAACCAACAAGAAGTTGACTTCAGGTGTGGAACACCGGTCACTCATGTTGGTAATGACTAGGTCTAGGATATTGTTGCCCCTGGTGGGGATGTGGATAAGATGATCCAGGGCATTGGAGTTTATGAATTCCAGAAAGCGTTGAGCTAAGGACTTGGTACATGAGTAGTTTTCCTAGTTAATTGTGGGGTAGTTGAAGTCACCCATTTTAGGGTGTTTGGTTGAACCCTAATATTTTCCAGTACATCAAGAAAAGAGGAGTGAGAATCCTGGGGCATGGTGGGGGAATCTGTAGAAAGCCTAAATTTGGATTGCAGTTTTGCCCAGAGTTAGTTGCACTTGGATAACCTCGGATGCATTATGCTGAGCAACTAGCCTGGAGGTGTGGATATCCTTAATGAATATGGACACACCTCTGCCATTGGTGTTTCGGTCCAGGTTACATGGTCGAAAAGTGTGGTATGAGTTATAGCCTGGTAGTGCAGTGGTGGTCTCTGGAGCCTTGAACCAGGTCTCAGTCACTGCACAGATATCAATGTTCTCCATTTTAAGGAGTGCCTTGAATGAGTGCATTTTGAGATTTAGACTTCTAGCATTGAGTTTCATTACCCTCAGTTTTTGCTTGCCTGTTCCTGTTATGGTGGTGAATTTGTTATTTGAACTTTGCCTAAAAAAGGCACTATAGGGGCAGCAAGAGCCTTAGCCAGTATCTGGAATCCCAGGGGCGACAGGTGCAGGTCATCTGTGGCAAAGCATCATGGTCTGTTGACCATGTCATCCCAAGCAGACAGATGCTGGATCCCCTTAGAATGACACCAGAAGCTTAGCCAATTGTTGAAGTCAATCATTTTGTCTTTGCACTGCAGTATCATTCTGGGTGATGGCAGAATGCTCCTCAGGGCTAGGGTCATACCTGCCTGGGCTACAAGATCGGAGAGCTCTTCCATGTCTCTTTTCATGTAGTCCAGGGAGGTACGTCTCAGTTCATTCACACCAACATGGACAATGACAGAGTCATATTTGTACTTGTTGTGGAGTGACCTGAGTGCATGGGTTATGTGGCGGATCCTGGCACCTGACAGGCAGCTGACAGTAACCTTCTCCTTGTTTAGCCTGGTGAGTGGGACATCAGTGTGCCTGACTATAGAGTCACCTATGACTAGTGTGTTGGGTACATTGTTTTGCCTTATTGGCTGTGGTTGAGTGGCACACTGAGTCAGTGGGCTATGTGTCATTTGGGTTGTGTTGAGGGATGGAGGTTGCTTGCGTTTCTGCTTTGGAAGTCTCTCTTGCTTAGAAAGATTATTACTTAGAGCCTCCGCGAATATTTTTGTGTTACGAGTGGATTTTGGTGGCGTAGATTTAGTGAGACTATGTGATGAGTGTGGTGTGGTGCAAGTGTTTATCTTCTCTTGACTATCAAGTTCAGTCTTGGTTGGAGAGAGCTTTACCTCCAGTTTGGCTAGGTAAGTGCATCTCTCACAGGTTGTAGTATTGGGTGGTAGGAGGAGAGGGTTGTCTTTGTACATGAGGCAATTTCTACATTGCAGCAAGATTCCCAGATTCATCAGATAGACAGGAGAGAACACTGGGAGCTGACAATTGGACATGCCTGAATAAAAAACAATTTTCCTCTAGATAAGTGAGGAAAGTGAGTACAAGAGCTGTTTTTTTCTAAGCAAGTGTGAAAAGTAAGTACAAGAACTGTTTTCCTCTAGGTAATGAGGAAGTTTGAGTGCTATAGTAATTAGTAGCTTATTTAGTGCTTAAAAGTTCTGAACAAGTGCTGAGCACGAATAAGCAAATTTAAGTGCTAAAACTAAGAATCTGTATCTGCACTAGATGAGTTACAGGACAGAAACAAGTGCAAAATGCAGGCTTTCAAATCAGAAAGTTGAGATAGATGTTAAAGATTGCCCAAACAGCCAATAACTACAATTTCTGGGCCAGAACCACTCCTTATGTGGTAGACAGGTTACCTAGTGCTTACCACTCCCACTGATAAGCTAGAAGGCTTCCCTCCAACATAGAAAGGCTTGGGGGGCTCAGAAGCTTACATACAGTCTTGGATACAGCAAATCTGTATCTGGAACACTAGTTACAGGAAAGGTAGGAAACAGGCTTACAGTTTTGTTTTGTTTTTTTACAGAAAAGTAGCAAAAACAGTAGTAAAAACAATTCACATTCAGTGCAAGCTAGCACACTTGAGTATGTAGCAATATTAGACCAAACACAGTTTAAAAAAATGCAATTAAATTAAAAAGGACTAAAAGCAAGTGGAGAAAGAGTTTATTAGGTAGAATGTGGTAAAGAGATGGGACTGGGGGAGTGTCCCAGATCAAATCTACAGTGAGGGGGGAAACTGCAAAAGCCACCAGATTTAAACTACAAAACAAAAATAAGGAGGGTGGGTGGGACAAATGTTTCAACAGAGATCTAAGCAACAATTAACAATACAAACTCTAAAATCAAAAAAATATACTCAGCTCTGTATATTTGCAGATAGATTGGATTTATTGTAATTGCAACACTGAGGGCATAGTGTATCTTGCCCTTTGTAAATTTTGTAGTTGTTTTTACATTTGGAAGACACAAAGAAAACTGAATGTATATATGAGCACACTTTAGATATCAGGAAGAGAAACCATAAGAATGCTTTATCCAAACATATTGGTGAGAATCCTGGTCATGAGTTTGGTTTTGTTGGTATTGACCATGTGGTTAGAAATGTGAGGGGGGGACCTTGGAAAGACTTTTTAGAACTTCAAGAACTTAGATGGCAATTAAAATTAAATGCTTGTGTTTATCCTGGACTGAATGAATGTGTTTCTATTAGCAGTGTTTTAAAACTTTGCTCTTATTATGTGTAAATGTTTAAACTGCAGGTGAATATTTTTATTAATAATATTTATTAACAACATTTATTACATTTATTAACTGTTTTATTCGGTACTTACTTATTATCGCAACCAGATGTTTGCGATTGCGAATTTCACTTAGTTGAAAACAGACAAGTGCATGAAAGACTGTAAAGTGTTGTGCAGACTCCTTTTGGCTGTTGAAAAACCTGTGGATTACCTTGAGGGACAGAAAAACATTCAGAAATACTCTTCCCTTTTTGCGTGCATTACAGATGCAGGCTGGAATTGTCACCCATGCTGTCTTACTGATGAATAGAATTTTTGAACTGTCAGGAACAAAGCCCTCAAACAAGGAAAACACACACACGAATTTTTTGGGTCGTAATGTAATCCTTTCTTAAAAAAAACTGTTACCATACTGCATAATAACCTTTGCAATGGGAAAATGACATACAGTAATGCTTGTAAAAATGCAGGGTGGATGATGTTGATAGGTGATTGCAGGTTCCCGAGTACACATATTAAGAACAGTACGGAAAATGTGTTTCTGTCTGATGATGCGCTTCTTCCTGTCATTAGTGGAATATAGCAGGCTTTTCATTTGAACCTGAACACGTTAACAAATTGTTAAAAACTAAAAGTGGAGCAAAACCATTACTCCTGTGTCTGTGCCTTTTTATGTGGGGAAAAGTAGTCAGCAATTGCAGTAAGTCAGACAGCAGCCCTGACAGTTGAAGTCTGTATGCACTTTACTGCCAGCGACATGACATGCCGGCGGCAAAGTGCATACTGAAACAACAGCATTCAGTTTGTCATTTGTTACTGATAACCCTGCCTAAAAGCACATTCATTGTGAAAGAGAACCCTTTATCTGACATTGTCACACCTTTAACACTTATGTAAACATCAGGAAGCAACAGTAATTATCGCAAAAATCTGGTTGCGATAATAAGTAAGTACCTTTTATTCATACATTGTTTTATGCATTGTATTTTTGTATATACATATATTTTTTTTAGGTGGATTTTCCTTTAATTGTTAATTAATTATGTCACATGACTGTTTTTGGAGGGATATTTAAAAGGTGAAGTGATGTTTGTTGATTTTAAAACCTCTGAAGAAGTCTATGGATATAATCTGATGAAAGCGCTGATGTTTTCAATAAATTCTGGTTCTCTGTTCCTGGTGTTGCCTGCTCCTTGCCTTCATTATTGTACTACAAAAGGGCATTCCCAAAACAGATGCCTGGTGCCAGAGCTATAGGCTCAAGCTAAATGCCAAAAAATGCATAGTTGTCCTCATTGGGAAAAAACACGTACCTGTGAACTACCACATAGGTGGCAGTACACTAAACACCAAAAGTATGATAAGAGACCTAGGGACACAGATGGACAGTGGTCTCACCTTTGATAACCACATTGCCACAACAGTTAGAAAATCCTTCTACATAGCACACCTCATCACTAAGGGCTTTTTATCCAGGAAAAGGGAGGTCATTGTCCCTCTGTACTCATCCCTCATTAGACCCATTATAGAATACAATGCCCCATTTGGTATGTACCTCAGAAGACATCTACAACAACTAGGAAGGCTGCAGAAATACCTCACAAAAGGAATCACAGGCCTAAAGCAGATGCCTTATGCTGACCCTCTAAAGAAACTCCAGGTATACTCTGTCGCATATTGTCTACTCAGAGGTGATCTCTGCCTACAGAGTTGCTGGACATGCTACACTTAAAGAAATGCCAAATCCCTCAGAGTCACACACTAAAGGGATTTTAACCTTGTCATCACGATGAACAGAACATGCTGAAGGGATGGGTTCCTGACCCAGAGACTCCCCATACTCTGGAATAGGCTGCCCATACATGTCAGGCAGAGCGCCTCAATGGCCCTCTTCAAGAAAAACCTTAATGATTGGATGGGAGATAGGAAATTCACCTCAGGGATCGCATCAGTAGCCCTGCTAGATAGGGATCCAGGAAAGGAAATATTTGTGGGAAGCAATAGCCAGGGAATCGTTATGGCTAGGTCTGTATAGGCCCGAGGGCTGATAGCCTAGTACCTACCTATGAACCTATGAACCTTGTGACCTTAAAATAATCAACCACAAATGATTAAACCTGCAATCACTGAAAAAAAAATTAAAAATTATTAAGCATCTTTTTTGCAGGAGGAGGGTAAAATCCCCCTGCACCCCTACAGTCCCTGCTACTTATATATACCAGCTTTGAGTTTTCTCTACAGTAGGGAAAGGGCTAATTCCATGATCCCTGCTGTTCCATGATCTTGAACAGTAAAAAAGCTGGTACTGTTTGATCAGCTGAGATTCAATTAGCTTTCCCAGCTTTTCCAATGATTGCTGAAATGACTCCTAGACTAAAGGTTGTTCTACACCTATATGTATATATGTTTCTATGCATATGTCTATATATATATATATATATATATATATATATATATATATATATATATATAAAACTGCGGTGGTGGTGCTGCAGTAGCGTTGTCGCCTCACAGTAAGACGTTGTCCTGTTCGATTCTCAGCTAAAGCGTCTTCTGTGTGGAGACATGCATGAATGGGCGTACCTTCGTTGAAGGTTGTGCATCAGAGCTGGCAACTTGGCACATAAAAAAATCTACTGCCAATCATTAGCGGACCGGAGTATTTGTAGATGTACTTCAGGGTTGCAAAACAGTTTGACCTAAACTGAAATATCAAGTCTAAACTACAAGTACTGCTGCGGCCCACAGAGAAATTTTAAAAGTAAATTGTAACTGATCAGGAATATGCTTGTTTTTATTTTAAGTTGAAAGTCAACTTTATTGGATAGATATATAGATTCTCTTCAAACCATTGAAGTGGCAACTTTCCAAACAGAAAAAAGTCAGCACTGCTGATCAAAAATCATTTTTCAGGATATAGTACAGTGGAGATCAGAGCACTCTCTCTTTCCCAACCATAGTACAGTTAGTAAAAACTTATAAAAAAACCCAGCCAAGCCAGAGTTTTCATTGTGTGACACCTTAAACCTCCTGGAACAGAGGCCCATGGGATATATGCAAATGACCCCTTAAGGACATCAAGTGTTTCAGCTATATGGTTTCTGAATGTCCATGACTTTTTACTTTTTTCTTTTTAAGTCTTTGTGAATAAATTCAGGCCAACGAAGCCAAACCCGCTATCTGTGGATATGCATATTTTGGCCTTCTTATGACCTCATCAGCACAGAATAAGTGAATTCTTTGACTATACCTAAGAAACACTGGGTCTTACACCCAGCTGACTCCATGACTCAGTAATATATCACAACATCTCTCCACCTCTGTCCCAACCACCTATCCATAATTCCTATTTGCACTCCATACATTTCACCAAACCTATTTAATATTGCCCCTCACCTTTATTCCAAATATAGGCTGATTAATTACACTTCAACTCAAACCGAAACAAAATTAAGTCCAAGAATCCTTTCTAAAAAAAACAAGTATGCATAATTCCCTTTCCCCAATATACTAAAATCCTTCTAGGAGGAGATATATACCCTAATGCTGGCCCAACCTATTACAATGAACACAAAGATAATTCTCTTCCACACACTTCTGTAACCCGACAACAGCCAGTCTCCAACTCCAGTGGTCTAGTTTTTGTTGCAATAAATGTTAGAAGTATAAGAAATAAAACTGCTGAATTATATGCCTGGATCACCCAACAAAAGTCTGATGTTCTCTCTGTAACTTGGCTTAAACCCAGCATAAATTACTCTAAATTTATACCTCCTGGCTATAATATTGTCCATAATGACCGTATAGAGAGGAAAGGTGGTATTAATTTAATATCTCCTAATACCTACCATATTTCCCCTTACAGAATACCAACACCAAAATTCAGTTCAGCAGAGCTTCTTGTTGCTTTTCTCAAAATACACAAGTATAAACAAATATGTATCACTGTCCTTTACATCCCTCCTTTCAGCAATGCACCTATACTGGAAGATATCCTACATTGGATATCCATAACATTTCCACAAGACAAAATACTGCTAGGTGATATGAATTTCAATTGGTTGGACACAAACTCTTACTCCTCTGCATCTACCATGAACTTATGTAGTTTTACACAATTAGTCAATATCCCCACACATTACAGAAAGAAATCAAATTATTAGACAGGATCCTAGTATCAGACCCTAGCAAATACTCCACCACAGATAGAATTTCAGACTCTGTCAGTTATCATCTCCCAAACTATATGACTAGACATCCCGCACGTCCAGTTAAACAGCATATTAATAAAACAATGCATAATGTTTCCAAGTTTAACCCTGAAATGTTCATTAATACAGTTTTGTTTCTTTCAGCTTATCCCGGTTAGGGGTCACCACAGTGGAACTCCGGTCTGCTAATGTTTGGTAGTGGATTTTTACGTGTCGAGTTACAAGCCCTGATGCACAACCTTCAACGAAGGCACGCCCATTCACCCATGCCACCACACAGAAGGCGCTCTAGCTGAGAATCGAACGCGACAACATCTTGCTGTGAGGCGACAACGCTGCCGCAGCACCACTACCGCAGGTATACAGTATCATCTATTAACTGGAACTTCCTAAAAATCCTCCCCTTAGACAAGGATGCAATTGAATATAATACAACTTTTCTAAATATCCTAAATAGCCTTGTACCTCCTAGAAGGAAAAGCTTGAAAATAAATAATGTAATTTTGTTATCCAAAAAGAGTAGATTGTTAATGCAGGATAGAGAGAGCATGGAAAGAATTGCAAAAATATAAAACACCTCAGCATCTTGAAAACTTCAGAATGCTTCACAATCATAATAAAACGCAAATACATGAAGACAAAAACTATACTATAATAACTTTCAGAATAATACTAAACACAACCATAACAATTTTTGGACATATATTAAAGAAATCTTACATCATGGCCAAAAATTCAACCCAAATCACTCTCCCGATAAGTCATCACTCAATACTGCAATACAGTTCAACTCTTATTTTATAGATAGTATAGCATCTCTAACCAAAGATTCCTCAACATCTAATCCTAACCCTGCCCCTCAGCCACATATCACCAAATCCACTTTTACATTCAAACTAGTGCCTACATCCTATATAGAATTACTCTTAAACAAACAAACCATACTCTTCTTCTGCTGTTGATGTTTCAAGCAACTACCTAAAACAGCAGCCAATAATATTGCCTATCCTGTCTCAATCCTTAAACATTCCCTCTCTCTAGAAAAAGTCACACATTATCCCTCTGCACAAAAGAGGAAATTCAACTGACGTTATTAACTTTAGACCTATAGCACTTATCCCCCCTCACCAAAATACTTGAAAAATGTATTCAAAAACAATTTCTAGACTATCTCCTGCAGGAAGAACACATATCCCCCACACAACATCCTTCCCATAGTACTAACACTGCACTTCTAAGCTACGTGGATATTATCATTAAAGCTAGAGATAACCGCAAACTAGTCTCCTCCTTATTTCTAGACTTGTCTAAAATCTTTGACGTATTTTGTCACAACAAACTTCTATTGCAAATGTTCTCACTAGATCTCTCTCTGTCTACTCTTCTGTGGTTCACATGTTACCTGTCCAGTAGGTATCAGTCAGTAAAATGACACTCCACCCTTTCTCCATACCTTCCAGTCACCCCCAGTGTACCACAGGACTCTATCCTTGGTCCTCTCCTCTAACATTTTCACCAACACCCTCTCTACTTACAAACAACAGGCCTCCCTAATGCAATACACAGATGATTCTACTCTTATTTGCACATCTGATAGCATGGTATACCTCCGGAAAATTACTCAGGAAGCTTTAACAACCAATGAAGTTATTCATAACTCACAACTCAAGCTCAACCCAAAGAAAACCAAACTACTACTTTTTTCCCACAAATCCCTGTCATAAAAAAGAAAATTTAAAATCCTCTCTCTTGATAATACAACCATTGAAGTCACTTCTCAGAGCAAACTATTTGGGTTGACAGTGAATGATAATCTTACGTTTGACCTGCATATATAAAATTGCATAAGACAAGCTCATCAACAAGTAGGGATGTTTTACAGAGCCAAACACTTTCTCACCGACGCAACTGAAACTACACTTTCCACTACTTATCTCCTCCCCAGACTTCGTTATGGTGTTCCCATCCTTACTAACCTCGAGGCTTCACAAAAATTAAAACTTGAACAATGTTATAACAAAGTTGCTAAGTTTGCAGCACCCACCACTGTATAGCACTCAGAAGCATAAACTGGTTAGAATTGCTACATCAACTAACAGATGCACAGCTTCTTACCACCATAAACTGGTTAGAATTGCTACATCAACTAACAGATGCAGAGCTTCTTACCACCATAAACTGGTTAGAATTGCTACATCAACTAACAGATGCAGAGCTTCTTACCACCATAAACTGGTTAGAATTGCTACATCAACTAACAGATGCAGAGCTTCTTACCACCATAAACTGGTTAGAATTGCTACATCAACTAACAGATGCACAGCTTCTTACCACCATAAACTGGTTAGAATTGCTACATCAACTAACAGATGCACAGCTTCTTACCACCATAAACTGGTTAGAATTGCTACATCAACTAACAGATGCAGAGCTTCTTACCACCATAAACTGGTTAGAATTGCTACATCAGCTAACAGATGCAGAGCTTCTTACCACCATAAACTGGTTAGAATTGCTACATCAACTAACAGATGCAGAGCTTCTTACCACCATAAACTGGTTAGAATTGCTACATCAACTAACAGATGCACAGCTTCTTACCACCATAAACTGGTTAGAATTGCTACATCAACTAACAGATGCAGAGCTTCTTACCACCATAAACTGGTTAGAATTGCTACATCAACTAACAGATGCAGAGCTTCTTACCACCATAAACTGGTTAGAATTGCTACATCAACTAACAGATGCAGAGCTTCTTACCACCATAAACTGGTTAGAATTGCTACATCAACTAACAGATGCACAGCTTCTTACCACCATAAACTGGTTAGAATTGCTACATCAACTAACAGATGCAGAGCTTCTTACCACCATAAACTGGTTAGAATTGCTACATCAACTAACAGATGCACAGCTTCTTACCACCATAAACTGGTTAGAATTGCTACATCAACTAACAGATGCACAGCTTCTTACCACCATAAACTGGTTAGAATTGCTACATCAACTAACAGACATCAACTAACAGATGCAGGCTTCTTACCACCATAAACTGGTTAGAATTGCTACATCAACTAACAGATGCACAGCTTCTTACCACCATAAACTGGTTAGAATTGCTACATCAACTAACAGATGCACAGCTTCTTACCACCATAAACTGGTTAGAATTGCTACATCAACTAACAGATGCAGAGCTTCTTACCACCATAAACTGGTTAGAATTGCTACATCAACTAACAGATGCACAGCTTCTTACCACCTATAACATTCAGAAATCATCTGCTTGTCCAGCACTAAAAAGCATTCTGCACAACTAAGTTACCAGTTGGTCATTGCGATCCAGTGAGCAAAGTTCCTGTCTGTCTGCAAACTTAGCAAATCTGCTGGACATTGTCTGTACTCGTTCAGGGTTGCTAAGACCTGAAACTCCTTACCTGTATCAATCAAGTCTATACCCTCCCTCACATCTTTCAAAACCACTGTGAAAGACTTCCTAGCTAAAATATGGCTTTATTCTTGCTCAAAACCAGGATAAATTATATCCTTAAATAAGAACAAGTACCTTTTCATTCCTCATACCGTCTTACTTTCCCTTCTTCACTTACTCCCTTACTGCTAGCTAATTCGCTTCCCCGACTTTCTCTCTAAATATACCATCATCCTGTTTTACCCTCACTTCAAATTGCAATTCCTATTTGTATTAGGATAACTTACTCTTAATTTCTCTACAAACATTCTAAAATTTCTCTAAATATTAAATAATTGTCATATACCTTGTATCGATTCTTAACCAATGTTTTTACATTGTCTAATTTGTTATAATTATTTAAATTGCAGATGATTTTGTTTTATTTTTGAAGCTTGTAAAATTATTGTTCTTAAAATGTTTTGTAATAATTCGGAGCTTTTCTCCCTGGGCCTCCATTGAAAATGGGCTTCTACCCAGTTGGACTTTCCTAGTTATCAAATATCAGTAAATAAATGGGTCTATATCTCTTCATCGAACCGTGACGTCAATGATCAGCATTTCATCAACAATGCCATTCATCAAATTCCCCTCATGTGGGGGGGCTGCACCCCCCACACCCCCACCAATTACATATGTCAACTCTGAGATTGCACTACAGTGGGGAGAGGGCAAATTTCCTGATCCTCACTGTACCGCATTCTCAGTATAAGCAGTTTGACAAACGCCATGCTCAATGTAATTGCACTGAAAATGCCATTCGAAGAACTGATTTTTCAATGAAATGATAGGGACCCTAAATATATATATATATATATATATATATATATATATATATATATATATATATATACACATATATAGGTTCATAGGTAGGTACTAGGCTATCTGCCCGAGGGCATTTATAAGCCTAGCCAGAGTGTGTCAGCTTTCGTCGCCCCATTGATTAATTAACTGAGCCTCTGTCAAGAAGAGCCAATGAAGTGATCCCAGGGGTGCATTTTCTGTTACCCATCCACTCATCAAGGTTTCTCTTGAAGAGTGTTAGTGAGGGGATCTGCCTAACATAGTTGAATTTTGTTCCAAAGCATGGGGAGTCTCTGTGACAGGAATCTATCCCTCCAGCATGTTCTATTTATTGTTGTGGTGAGGTTTAGCTCACTAGAGTGAGTGGCTCGCAGTGACTTGGATTTCTTTAGGTGGAGCATGTCCATCATTTCTGAGTTGGACATGGCTTTGTAAGTCAGGCAGAGATCACCTCTGAGTAAGCAATATGCCACTGAGTACAGCCAGAGTTTTTCCAGTCGGGCTGCATAGGACATATGTTTGAGGCCAGTAATCCTCTTGGTGAGGTACATTTGTGGTCTTTCCAGCTGTTGGAAGTGTCTTGTAAATTACATCCGAAATGGGGCATTGTACTCTATGATGGGTCTGATGAGTGACAAGTAGAGGGGCACTCCATCATCATCATCATCCCCTTTTTCCCATTTACATGGGGTCTAGGTATCGTATTAACTGTCGCCAACTCTCTCGATTCAGTGCCACTTTCCTGCCTTCTTCAACACTCATGCCTGACTGTTGCAGATCTTCTTTCACACAATTCATCCACCTCTTTGCTGGATGCCCTCGCTTCCTCTTACCTTCTTCCTGTCTGTCCCAAATCTCTCTCACCAGATTGTCTTCTGCTTTTCTACACATATGCCCATACCATCGTAATCTGTTTTCTTTGATCTTTTCTGCAATTGGAGCAACTTTGGCTTCTGCTCTTATGTCCTCATTTCTTCGCCTGTCCCGCAGTGTGCATCCTACCACCTTTCTCAGGAACTTAATTTCCATCACCTCTAGCTTCTTCAACTGTTCTGCCTTTACTGCCCAGGTTTCTGTACCATACAGTAGTACTGGTCGCACCACTGTCTTGTACACCTTACTTTTCAGCTTCTTAGGCATTCTTCTGTCATATACTACACCTGATACTCTATGCCAGTTGGCTGCAGCCCCTATGATTCTAGCTTTGACCTCTTCATTCAGACTACCCTTCTCCTCAACCACCCCTCCCAGATACTTGAAGCTGTTTACCTGTTCCACTATCTTCCCATCTATCTCTATTCTCAGCTTCTTCTGATTTCCCCAATCTGCTGCCATTACCACTGTCTTATCTGTGCTTAGTTTCATCCCATGTGCCTTCAGATTTGCATTCCATTCTTCTATCCTTTGCTGAAGTTCTAGATCAGAGTCTGTCTGTACTGCCACATTGTCTGCATACAGCAGCTTTGTTGCTCTGACCCCTCCAACCTGTTTGCTGATGTAGTCCATTACCAGTATGAACAGCAGTGGGCTCAGAGCTGAACCCTGATGTACACCCACTTCCACTGGGAACCCCTCAGTGAGGCCAAACACTGTTCGTACTTGAGTCACTGGGTCCTTGTACATAGCCTGCACTAATTCTACCAATGTTTCTGGGACTTCAAACCACCACAGTACTGCCCAGATCAGCTTTCTTGGGACCTT
>NC_056737.1:1044048476-1044105976 GCF_019279795.1 Protopterus annectens | reverse complement strand
AACTGCTATCAGGATCTGAAACTAAATGCCAAATAATGCATTGTTGTATCCTTTGGGAAGTCATCTTCCCCAGGGAACTATCACATTGACAATACTCTCCTAGGAGTTGTTCCAGTTGTTTGGGCTTTGGGAACTTATGTGGACAGTGACCTATGGTTGACAAATATGTGCTTATTGTTGTAAGAAAATATTTCTATATTGCACAGATTATAAATAAAGGGATTGTGTCTAGATCTAGGGATGTCATTGCCCCCCTTTACTCAGCCCTCATTAGACCAATCAATGAATTTAATGCCCAGTTTGGCATGCATCTGCCCAGACAACAACTGGAACACCAAAAGAGATACCTTACTAAAAGGATACAAGGCCTAAACAACATGTCACTATAATCGGTGTCCTACAGACTGTTAAGAGGTGTCATGTGTCTGGCATGCAAGGCATCCTCTAACCCATTAATGAGTTTCCTGCACATCAGCAAGTTAAATGGCATCAGAAATACTCAGTTTACTGATCTAAATCTCTTCTGCACCATCAACAGAATGGTTTGGGGGGAAAGGCATTTTTCGTAGAGGATACAGCTGCTGTGGAACAGACTTCCCATCCAATACAAAGTTCATCTCTATCAATTTTCAAGTACCTCTATGAATGGCAAAGAGATAATTTACCTTGGAACTGCCCCTGTACTACTAATGGATAGAAGCAGCTTCTAAATGCTTTATCCCATGCATGGGTCCCCTCGAACTATATATGATATGAATCCAGTTGTTCTTATTAGGGTAATATATTATTATCAACCATTGCTGGGTAAGGCCAGTCTATAACCACATTGAGTAGGTTATTTCAAGCACAAAAAAGGAATTTGTCTAGGCTTAATTTGGCTCACAAGAGAAGTTAGTCTAGTACTTACCTATGAACATATGAACCTAAATGATTATATATTAAATGGTTGACATGTCACATACAAAACCTGCATCATGATATCTTGAACATTCATTATATCATACAAACAATACATTAACATTTAGTACATCAAAAAAGGACACACATTTCCTTTTCCAATGCACTATCCATAACCCAACTACATTCAGCTAAAAGTTTTCAGAACAGTGGTAATGTTATGAGAATGTTTTTAGTTAAGATGCACATTAGGGTTAGGAGCAGGGGCAGTGTTAGGGTTAGCATGCAGTAGTGTGTCCATTTAGTTATTTATTCATCAATTCATTTAATCAGAATATGAAATCTAAGGTATACATATTCAGTAATATAGCTATAACTGAGGGGCAGGGAAGCAATCTGTGAATGAAACTGACTGTTCACTGCTATCATTTAATTAAGCAATAATCTACGTTTGGGTGCAGGTAATGCTGGATTTTCCCATGATTGGTGTAGTTTGTTCATGACGGTGAAGCCTGAGTGACCAAACAAAGCCAACCATGGGTAAATCCAGCATTGCCCACACCCAAACGTGGGTTATTGCTGTTATACAATGACATTATTTAAGAAAAAATACTTACTTTTCTTAAATAATGTCTTTGTATAATGCCTCTGTGCTGCACTCCTGCACTTTTCGGTATTCTGGGGCTTTTTCTGATGTATTGCACATGCGTATGGGACTTGCGTTCTAACACTTACTCAGTGCATTAATGCTTTGGAAAGAAAGCAGTGGAGAAAAGAAGGTTTCCATTGCTCCTGTTTCTTGTTTTTTTTTTAATTAAAAAGGATTCAAACAGTTTAGGGGTAGGAGAGAGGCAGAATGGAAGAACTACAAAGAAAATCAGGTACGCGCCTTTAGTTTTAAATAATGTACCTCATTTTCATCGTATTTGCTCCATGTTGTCTTTCTCGTAAGTCTGGAGTCTGAATTAATGATTTTTTTTTATTATTTTTGTTTAAAAAAAAATAAAACATTCAGAATATAACAATGGAAAAAAGTTTGGACGACCAGACCTTTTTCCGTTGGTATATTCTCGGATTTACAACGAGCACGTAGGTTGGGCTGGCCAATCAGTGTGCTCGTTTTAGAATATTAATGGCCAGTCATTGTATAATCACAGTTAAACAGTCATTGGTCTGGCTTATCAGGGTTAGTGTCTGTGTGTATTAGAGTGAAACAAGCTGAGATGAGTATATCAGGAATGCCATTAAAAGAAAAAAAATATCTTTGACAGTGTTATGACAGTTGGTGAAGAGGTTTCTTTTAGCTTGGTGACTGCATGGTACATACAATAGTAACCAATGCCGATGAGACACTAGCTTTGAAATGAAATAAATCTCAAGCGTCTTTTCTCCATGATGTGTCTTTATATCTTAGGAACTGCTTTTGTGGAGCAGGTTGCAGATTTGATGTTTTTTTTAATCTGTCCACCATAAAAATCCACTGCCAATCAATAGCAGACTGGTGATCCATTGTGGCGACCCCTAAATGGAAAAGCTGAAAGACAAAGAAGAAGAAGAATCAGTTCAGTCTCTTTTTATTTCTAACAAAAACATAATGTGACATTATCTTTCATTCGAATCAACAATTCCCAAGTGTGTTTCATATATCCTCTTTAACATGAAATTTTGTGACAAGTTTTGTTAAGCACTCTGCTGCATTCAAATATCGGTCCCTGTGATTCATGAGTTTCGGTCATACCCCACCACCCCCACCCCCAACTGTGACAATTTGTTTGCAGAATGTCTAGATTTTTGCCTCATATTTTAGGTCAGTTCCTCATAAAACATGTGGTTTTCTGGCAAACCACTAAGGGCTGAAGTCACTTAATAATGGGATACATCTGAGTTTCAGACTTCATATCTTTTAGTAAATTAATGCTATCACAAATCCTGTTGTTCTATCAAATGTTTTACTTTATAAGAGGAATATTTAAATTCTGTCTCTATTTTGGGGCCTTTGCCCCCCATTAGTTTAGGCTCTGTCTAGATTTCTTGTCTAAGAGGTTGAGTAGTGAGGTTTCAGGATGACTGGCATAGTGAATGTGAACAGCAGTGGAATGCTTTTCTTGTCATGTAGCTATCCTTTCAGTATCATATTCTTTTCAATAACTATAACTCATTTTCAGTATGCTGATTGCAGAGAACTTCCAGACTCAGCTCAGCTGTGGGACCCCCTGAAATTTATCTTGTTATATGATATATGTATGTGCGATAAAACCTTTCTAAGTCAGAGTGACTTTGAACTGAGTGAAATAAAATGCAGGGGTATAGGGTGTTGCCCTTTTTCATTATTTTTCATGTGCTGCTGTTGTGTGAAATTCAGTTAGATGATAGTAGAGTACATGTATTTACAACAAGTGTACTCAGGTAAGTAGTTCTTGTGATTATTGCCAAGCAGTTTTGTGTTGAGGTGTTGGGTTTTGTAGTACTTTAGTGGAACCTGTTCAGTACCCTAATGGGTCAGAAATGAACTCTCATTGTTAAACTAACTCTTGTGAATGTTCTGTAAGACTACTGCTGAGAAATTATTTAACAAGTGTGATAGTGTCTGATGAGTTATTTATGTAAACTGTAACCACTCTCAGACATAACACTGCCAAAAAATAGTCATGCCCTGCTCCAGTTAGCACTGATTATTCATTTATTTGCTATAGCCCTCTTGCCCCCTCACTCACACACACACACACACACACACACACACACACACACACACACACACACACACACACACACACACACACACAAAACCATCATTTAGGCCAGGTTCTTTAAAAGCATCTAACAGAACTTGGCAAAAATGTTTTCTTCTATCTAATGTATTTTCTTCATCCTCACTCCTTCATCCAAGATCAACCTTCTATAATATATAAAAGAATGATGTTTTTAAGAAGATTGCATCATTATTTGTATTTCTCTTTTAAAGTATTGTAACGTCCACTGCTTAATGTTCTTATAATTCTATCAATGTAAAACAGTCAACATGATGACCAGTCAGCTATATACTCCGCTTTAGTCACATTGCATGTGTAATGATTGTGCAAACTACATGGCTGGTTTAGTGTAGGGCTACAGGATCTCCAGACAAATGGGTGATGTCTATTTGTGAGAAGGGTTGCACACAAGTCTCTACAATACTATATGTAGGAAACAATGGTATATAATATCAATGTCATGGGTCGAAGGAATTGCACCACATATCAGTGTTAGAAGCATACAAATTACATGATTTCATAGGACTCACTGAAGGCACAGAACATAGTAGCAAACAGAATGGTAACAGGGGTGGCCCTACATCAAATTTAATACTGACTGAGGAAGACTCCTTCCTTGCATCCCTAATTTGCGATGATGAAGGGGTGGGCATCATGTTGGGAGGTGTAGACATGAGTTCTGGGTGTAGCCAGGTGCCATGTGCTTCTCATAGTGACCATGCATATTAGTGCCTATTACTGCAAAAGGTATAAAACAAGCAGGGAGATTACATGTGTGCTTTACAGGTACATCAGACATGCAGGCTAAGGACACCACCAGCACAATAGGTGTTTCATATTCCCCTGCAGAAATCCAGCTGTCACTGGCACACTCTCCATATTGTGAGGTGAGCAGAATCATGCACTTGTGTAATGTCTTCTGCATCCACAGGCAAACCACTGTTATTATGACATCTGTATAGATCAGGCTACAACAATAGCCTTAGATGAATTCTCTGACAGGGCAAACAATGAATCCAACATGCCTGACGGCCTAATTGCCATTATTGGTATAACTACTGCACTGCATCTGAATTACACATACCCACTGTATAACAGGCTAGCAGTGCACAGCAGTTTTGCTCACTGTCACAGTAGTTGGCTGACTTGCAGGCACCATGTAGATGTTAGTAAGTGCCACCATTATTGCCCTGTAGCCCAGTGATGGTCATGGCTATGGATGTGTGTGTGTGTGTGTGTGTGTGTGTGTGTGTGTGTGTGTGTGTGTGTGTGTGTGTGTGTGTGTGTGTGTGTGTGTGTATACATACCCACGGTGGCTGCATTGGATAACCACCACAAGGAATACAGTCTGCAGCTGTCACATTTGGGGAAGCAACATAGCTAAACAAACACTGGGGCTATCCATGTTGCAAGGTCATTCTGAATGGGGCAATTCATGTGTAACTCCCACATGGGTCCTGTTCCATCAGGTCCACAACATCCATGTGCTATAAAGCATCTGGTCTGCACTGCCTTCAAAGCACCTGGGTCGTGCCCCATGATTTCATAGTGCTTCTCCCATAACTATCTACTGCATCTGCCCCACTGCACTCTCCCTTAGTGCACCCTCACTCAATCTAATACTGAGAGCTCCCCTTCTCTTGACCCCATCTTGGTCTCATACCCCAGGTAGTCTAGCCACCCATATGTCTGTGTGTCCCTAGACATCACTGCAAATGTTGATGGCTGTGACCTTCACCACCCCGCATTCTATGTGGTCAGTATGGAGATGTCTGATGTACATAAAGTGTGACTGAGCCATGCAATGCCCAGCACAGCCATCAGATAATACTACATGTATCATTTTATTATATCTGCCACCACACTACTGCTGGGTACATATAAGGCCCACACAAGTAGAATACATGTTGCTTTTTTACTTGCTACTGTATATTGTGTACAACAATGCTCTGTGGGACTGTGGTGCAACTGCTGCTGCTGTGGTAGAGGGTCCTGGAGATGCTGACCTGCCTGCTTTTGTAGGATGACATTATGCAGCATACAACATACTTCAAAGAGCTGGCAGGCTATGGCTTAGTTATACTGTAGTGCCTCTACCTGCTAGACATGTCTAGGCAGTAGAAGCAGCATTTCAGCAGGCTTAACACACATTCTGCTACAGTACTGGTTTGTGCATGGACCATGTTGTACTATTGTTCAGCCATATTTCATGGGTTCTGTGCAGCCATTATCAATCTGGGTTTCAAAGTGTACCTGGTGTCACCTATAACACATTAGGGTCTTCCTCTTCAGTGCTACTGGGACAGTTTGTTTTGTGCACATATTATGTACTTGGCTATGAATAGGTAGGTGCAAAGATGTGCCTACACTAACTTTCTAACTGTCCCTGTGTGAAGTCTCCATGCAGTAACTGGTGATTCAGATGACTTATATGACAAATATGGGGATCCGGGACAAAGCCGGGGTACAGTACAGTACAGTACAGACACATAAGTGATTAGCCCCCTGAGTGTTGAGCACTACCTGAATGTTGATGGAATTATAGCCTTTCCTATTGATATAATGGTGTCCATGGACACAAAGTGGGCCTTTATTTTTTCATGGTGCAATATGTGGTTCACTGCACTTCTAGGAAGTGGGCAATCTCACAGACGTCACACATGGTGGTGTTTGTCTCTCTTACTGTGTTGGAAAAGCAGATTTGCTCTTCTGCATGTGGCATCTATGCATCAAGGAATGTGCTGAGTATTCTGTTGGCTGATACCTGAGATTTGCCAAGTATGTTCCCACGCAAGAATTACACATACCTTGTTGTACATAGTATCGGAAGGTCACATATTCCTCCAGCTCTACTCTATGAACTATTCAGGTCAACCAGTACCTGTATGATGTCTCTATCCATTTGAAGGAGGTTCCATTCCTGTTGGTCTGTTAGCTAGTGGGAGATAATACTCTTCTGGTACCCCTTATGATACTATGTGTGGCTGTATCACATACCATGGATACTGTCAGTTGAAGAGATGAGCCGCTGTTGCATAAACATCCCCATTAGTGCTTCAGCATCCGGCATGTTTTTGCCTTTATATTCAGGTACAACCACTGATGTGACTTTGCTCCTAAAGACTATGAAGGATCACCTGCTTTCAACATCCTTATTTATATAGCATTTTTATTATTTATTTATCGTTTTGTTGACTGGGTTAGTACCATTAGGTTAGTAGTCTCTTTTTAGGGGAGCCCCAAGCTGGTATTTACACTGCCATGGGAAATTTAGCCAGGGCAGTGGTGAATTTCCCCTTCTCTTTTTGATAGATGCCATGCACACATTAAACTGCACTTTTTCACTGGAGAAGATTGAATATTCTGGGAAATTACCATCTTGGACTTATTATATGTAAGTCTGTTTGTTTGGTCATTCAGCCTCCATGTTTTGGGACTCGGTCTAGTGGGTTCCAACATTTCAAATTGTTGCCAATAACATCAGCAATAAAACCATATAAGGATGGATGACTACACTTATACCTCTAAAATGATGGATGACTTCACCCATATCTTTAGAACAGTGGATGATCCCTTCAAACTCCTGTAAGACTGGATGACTATACCTATACTCCTATAAGGATGGATGACTTCAGCCATACTCCAAGAAGGATGAATAACCACAGCTATAGTCCCCTAGAAGATGACCACAGACATATCATTATAATGTGGAAAGACTAAACCCACATTGCTTAGAAGCCAATGTACACCGTAAAAGGATGACTGACCAGTTCCAGATGCTGAAGTGAAGAGATAGCTATTTGGGCTTTCCAAGGTCCAAATCTAAATGTGTTGAAACATCAAAGTTATGACATAAGCACAATGTTACAGATATTTGTTCACATCTCAGTCCCAATAAGGTCCCTTTGTTTCAGTGAGGCCCCAGAGATACCATCCAGAGTAATTTAGGAGTTGGGCATTTTTCCTTCAAAGGAAGATGCATAAAGCAAACTGCATCTGGAGCATATCTCCCCGGACCTCCTCTGAAAATGGGCTCTGTCCCAGTTGGACTTTCCTGATAAACAAATGTTAAAAAATAAATAAATTGTTAAACGAATTTCAAAGTTAAATGCCAAAAAGTAGTCACATTAAATGCTAACACAGGCTATGCCTAAACATTAGTAAATATAAAGATGTGTGTGAGCAGACATAACTAATAATCTTTTGCAATATGCTAAATTATTTAGTACTCTTAAGTACAATATAACATACACACGAACATAATAAATAATTATTACTAGTAAGTGGTCTTCCCCAGCTAGTCACTAGTTGGTCACATGGCAGGAAGTACTGCATATTTAATGTCTGTATATATGCACAGGTGTGCATATTTAATGTCTGTATATGGTTCATAGATTCATAGGAGATTACTAGGCTAATGGCCCTAGGGCCTTTACAAGCCTAGCCATGTAAGAACCCTGAGTATCCCAGATGACCATAGTTAGATGGTTGTTTGCAGAGTGATACTATGATTAGCACAGAGTCTCCCTTTCCATGATGGCCATAGGTGCCAAACATTGGGGTGAATTTGCAGTTTTCCATCCAATTGTCAAGGTTGTGCTTAAATAGGGTCATTGAAAAGCTCTGCTTCACATGAAGTGGGCATTTATTCCAGAGGAATGGCAACCTCTGGGAGACATATCTGTCTCTTGCGCAAGTTTTATTAATGTCACAGGCCAGGTTGACATCTCCGGAGTGAGTGACTCTTGTCCCATTTGATTTGCAGATGTGCAGCATTTCCATTAGGGCAGGGTCAGAAACCACTCTGTAGGCCAGGCACAGATCACCCCTCAGCTGCCTGTATGATAGAGAATACAGTGATAGGGCTTTCAATCTTTCCATAGGTCATGTCTTGGAGGCCCTGCTCTTGGTTCGAAACCTCTGTGGTCTCTCCAGCTGCTGCAGGTGTCTGGTGAGGTACTTAGAGAATGGAGCATTGTACTCAATCAGTGGTCTGATAAGGGCCAAGTACAGTGGAGTAATGACCTCCCTAGTCTTGGATGCAATGCCCTTACTTATGAGATGGGCAGTGCAAAACGCTTTCCTTACTACTGTGGACACATGGTGATCGAAGTTTAGATTGCTATCAACCTGCGTTCCCAAGTCACACACCACTGTGCTTGAACTGAGTGGGGTGCTGTCTATAATGTAACTAACAGGGGCTATTTCTCTGCCAAATTAGATAATGAGGCATTTCTTTGCATTTAGTTTCAGTCTCTGGCCCTAGCACCAATCGCTTGTCTGTGTCAGTCCATTCTATAATTTGATGATGTCGTTGACGGACTGTATGACTGCTGCCAGTTTACAGTCATCTGCAAACATAATAGCCACAGGCCATCAACTTTTGACTGGATTTCAGAAAAATACATTCCAAACAGTAGCGGGTCCAGTACAGATCCTTGTGGTATACCACTCATGACTGGTCTACTGGCGGAGGTGGTTCCCCAACTTTAACAGTGTGTATGCTATCAGTGAGCCAGTGTGCTACCCGTCTGGTGACGAATGGGTTGATACCCAGCTGGGAGAGTTTCTCAATGATCTCTGAGTGAGGAATTGTGTCAAATACCTTGGCTAAATCAAGATAGGCAGTGTATACTGCTTTACTCTCATCCACAGCTTTGGTGACTTTCTCAAAAAAAGTTCATCAGGTTTAATAAGCAAGAGCTACCCTTGATGAACACAGACTGGGTTAGGGCAAGAGTTTGAAGGTTGCCTATGTCCTTGATAAGGTCCATGATGATTCTTTCCATGGCCTTGCAGATAAGGCTGGTCAGTATAATGTGTCTATAGTTCCCAGGGTTTTTGTGCAAGGGGATTACTGTTGCTGTTCTTCACTCCTCTGGCACAAAACAAGTACTAAGGCTGTGGTTAAAGAGACACGTGGTTCTTGTTTTAGATTGCTTAGAATGCAGCCTGGGATGTTATCTGGTCCCACAGAGGCCATATTTTTGGCCTTGGAGAGTGCTTGAACAACATGTTCTTTAGATATAAATAGTAAAGGACAGGTGTCAGGAATGCTATGAGGTATGGCTGGTGGGGACAAGGGAGTAAAATTTTCACCAAATCTGTCAGCCAGCAGGTTGACAATTTCTTCAGGTTCCATTGTGAGTGGTGCCATCCACTATAAGTTGACCACACAGCTGGGTATTCCCTTTCAGGTCTCGGATATAGCTAACCAATGCCTTATGATTGTCTTTAGGTAGGGATACCAGTTTAGTCTTGTAACTAGCTTTAGAGGACTTTACAAGGTTTCTGATTTGCTTGTTTAGGCTGTGTAGGGCAGTCTTCCTTTGCTGAGTATGTTTCTTCTTGTTCTTAGATATCAGTTTCTTTCTTTTTTTATATAACTTATTTATATTTGTGGATACTCACCAACAGTCATCCCCAGAACTATATGTCTGGAACTCTCCCTAATGATCTTAGTGATCACCTGCTCACATACATCATGAAAGACAAAATTAATTGTACAAGCTTACCTATTTATAGGTCTATCAGATCCAAGAAAAACTTTGACCCAACTAAATTTCAACTTGAACTCAAATCATGTAACTGGACAAAACTAAAGTTCCTTCCCCTTGATGAGGCAGTGTCATCATTTAACAATTCATTCCTTACTATACTTGACTAAGCTCAATAAGAATTAAAACTCAACTAGCACCCTGGCTAACAGCAGACACCAAAATCAAAATAACAACTAGAGACAAAGCGTGGGATAAATGGACTACCAAACTACCCTAGATCGTATCAAATTCCAACAACTTAGAAATGAGACTAAAAAGCCATCATACTAGATAAGAAAAACAATCTGCAACATAAACATCAGAATAACCCTCACAAATACTGGGCAGGCATAAATAAACTTCTCCAACCAGGCAAATCCACTACTCCGACCCCAGGAACATTATCTGACAAGAGCCAAGAAGATATAGCCAATTCATTCAATACTTTCTTCACAGAAACCATCCAGTCATTAGCTAACCAACTTTCTCCTCCCCACACTTCTATAAACACTATACCCGACTCACCACTCTCTTTAATTAACAGAACCATAACCGAGGCCTCAATCCACTCAATTTGGAAAATATCCTATGTTATTCCACTCCACAAAGGAGGTTCATCCACAGAACTATCCAACTATAGACCTATAGCCATACTATCACCACTTGCCAAAATTATGGAAAAGTGCATGCACAACCAACTAATGCTCTATCTAACCCAAAATAAACTCCTCACAGACTCCCAACATGGATTCAGACCCCATCATAGTACAACCACTGCCCTCCTCTCTTTTACTGAAAACATTAATCTTAACCGTAATAATAAAAAAATATCCTCCGCTCTCTTCCTGGACCTATCGAAAGCCTTCGATATGGTAAACCATCAGTTACTTCTATATACTTTAAAAACCCTGTATCTAGATACTCCAGCCCTTGACTGGTTTCAAGCTTACCTCACTGGGAGACAACAAGCAGTAATGTGGCAAAACAAGCTCTCCTGCCTACTACCAAATACCATAGGAGTTCCTCAAGGTTCCATATTAGGACCTCTCCTCTTTTCAGTCTTCATAAACGACATCCAAACAGTCATCCCTGAAGCCACCTGCATTCAATATGCAGATGACTCGACTATAATATGTTCCAATGCCTCTCTTGCAAATCTACTAACTACCACCCAACATAGCTTCACCAAAGTCGAAAACTGGCTGGCCAACCATCTCCTGATCTTAAATCCAAACAAAACCAAGTTACTTCTCTTCTACCCAACCAATAGTTCTCCGACTGAAAACTTCACTATAAAATCCAATAATGGGACCATCAACTCCCCAGACACCTATACAAAGCTATTAGGAGTAAACATTGACAATAAACTCAAATTTGATATACATATCAACCAAGCCATTAAGTCAGTCAACAAGAAACTTGGGACCCTATATAGAATTAAAGCCTTCCTTACCCCGAATGCCAGGGCAGCCACAGCCCGTTCACACCTTCTCTCTACCCTACTATATGCCTCTCCTGTCCTCACTCACCTTAACAAATCTGATCTGGCCAAGCTCTCATCCTGCTATAATCACATTGCCAGGTTCGTTACAGGCCTACCCTACAGAACACACCACTGTACTAACCTGAAAAGCTTGGATGGATAGAATTCCCACCCTCTTCACCAGTCCCAACTCATAGAGGCCTTCAAAATCCTTAAACAACCTGAGAATACCCCAGCACTAAAAAACTTAATGACTCCCTACTTCAATCTAAGCTGCATTTGCTCAGCAAACAGACTCCTTGTCCAAACAACTAAATCTCTCAAACTAGGTGGTGACGCGCTATTTGCCAACACCACTGGTAAAATATGGAACTCTCTCCCAAATAACATCACGCTTGCAACTTCTCTAAGTCAATTCAAAAATAGTCTAAAACTCCACTTCAAGTCACACTGGCTATGTCCTTGCTCAAACCCAGACTAGCTCTGTGCCATTAACTAAAACATAAACAACTAGCTAAGATGATAGTACTTTGTATACTGTGATAAAGAAATATGTATCCTGTCTAACTCTATGTCATTATACTGCCTACCGTCCTTGCTAATATGTTATTAATGTTGCATTTGTAGTAATCTCAGAAATAGTAATGGCAGTCTTGTACTTGTATGTAAATAGCCTATGTTTTTGTTAAGTTCTTTCAGCTCATTTACTGTACCTAATTATCAATGTAACTCTGTTGGAGCTTTTCTCCCCGGGCCTCCGCTGAAAAAGGACATGTATCCAGTCGGACCATCCCGGTTAACAAATGCAAAATAAAATAAATAAATAAATAAATATATATGCAGTCCACCAGGGTGACTTGTTTTTGCAAGACGATCCAGTTTTAGTCCTGTCAGGTACTGCTGAGTCAATACATTTGCCTAAGTAGCTATATAGAGTATTTGTGTATTTCTTCACATAGGAGTTGAAGTTGCCTGTGTTAGCAGGTGCTTTGAAACCATTTATACCATCACTTAGGAGGCGATAGTTTTTATGGCAAATTTTTTGTTTTCTTGTTCCTGTGGGGTTGTCAGGTCTGATCTTTACTTTAAATGAGACAGATTTATAGTCTGACTAAACTAGGGAGGGCAGTGTAGTAGCCCTCCATGTTGGTAAAGTACTAGGTCTAGGACATTTGAGCCCTTTACTGGGGTGCAGACTAACTGTTCCAGTGTATTTGAGTTAACGAAGTCCAGGAACCTCAGTTTGGTCATGTTTGTGCATATATAAGCCGCCCAATCGATGGATGGGTAGGTGAAGTCTCCCATGACCAAGGCTGTATACTGAGTGATTCAAGTAAGTCCAGTTAGGCGGTGTATTTCTCCTGGTTCATGGTGAGGGACCTGTAGTTAGCTATAATGTGGTAGGATGTTTTGCCTACAGTTATTTCGACCTGAAGTAACTCAACAGAGTTGTACTGTTTCATCAGTCTCAAGGTATATTTGGATTTAATGAAAATGGATACACCTCTACCTTTGGTTCTTTTATACTTGTTTCAGGGTCTGAATGTATGGAACACATTCTAGCCCTGCATGGCCACAGTACTCTCCATGACCTTGAACCAAGTCTCAGGGATTGCATAGATGTCAGCATCTTCCAAGGTAAGGGGTGCTTTAAGGGAGTGCAGCTTACTGTTTCACCTTTTAGCATTAAGCAGCATGATCTTGAGTTTGTCTCGAGTACTTTTCTACATCAGAAGTTTAGTTGTTTTGATGTAGCCTAAAAAAAGGCTCTATGGGGAGGCAAGCATCTTTGCCAATATCCTAAAGTCTTGAGGAGGCAGGTGAAGGCCATCTCTGGCAAAGCATTGAGGTCTGCTGACCATGTCTTCCCATTCTGGGAGATACTGGATCCCCTTGGAGTAACACCAGAAGCAAAGCCAATTGTTAAAATCAGTCTTTTTTTATCTGTACTGTGGCATCATCCTAGGTGAAGGTAGAATGCTGCTTAGGGGTACGGACATACCTATCTGGCACACATAATGTGAGAGCTCTGAAATGTCTCTCTTCATATAGTCTAGAGAGGTATGTCTCAAGTCATTCACTCCAACATGTACTATGACAGAGTCATAACAGTAATTGCTGCTGAGTGGCTTGAGTGTGTGCATGACTTGGCTGTTCCTCACACTCAACAGGCAGCTGACTGTGACCTTCTATTTGTCCAGCTTGGTGAGAGGGACATCTGTGTCACCTATGACTAGGAAATTTGTTTTAGAAGTGTTTTGCCTTAGGGGCTTGATTGCTGAGACACTGTTATACATGTTATGTGTACTACTGGATTCTGTTTGTGTACCAGTATGTGAGGGTTGTCTGAGTTTGGAGGTCTCTGGGCTTTTGTTAAGCTCTTGGTGAGTACCTCTGCATATGTGAGTTTATGTGTATCTTGTGTAAAAGGAGAGGTGTGTAAGCTGGCAACCTTTTTGATGTCTTGTTTATTGTTACATGAGAGGACTGATTCAAGTTTCATTGTATAGTGACATCTCTCACATATTGTATTTGTTTTAGGAGCAGGTGGTTGTCATTATACATGAGGCAATTGCTACATTGCTTCAGGATGCCCACATCAAACAGGCTGGCTGGAGAAATGTTATTAAACTGGCTGTCCATAGCAGCAGGTAATTCCTGGTTTGTGGGATGGCTAAAGATCAGCTATTGTTGTTATGGGATAAGCAAGGCAACTTAAATCTATATAGGATTAGTGAAGAAAGTGGGCTGACGCATGACAGTGCTTAGCTGAGATGCCTGCAGTGAAGCAGTGGACAACTGAGGTGTCCAAAGAGCATCAGGGAAGCCTGACAGGGTTTCACTGAATGGTGCTTAGTGAAAAAAATGTGATTGTATGTATTTGCGTCTATACAAGGTACTATTAACCCCTGTTGCATGGTGCACAGCTATGCCAAACTCTGAGCTGCTCCGCCAAACTGACTCCAAACCCACGCAAACCATTGCTTAAATACAACTGAATTTAAACACTTCTAACACAGTCTACCAATAGAAAAGCCCCTCACAGAGCCTCTATTCCAGCAATCTCCAACTCAGATGGGTCCTGAGCTATGCACTTATGCCACAAGGGTGCAGGGGGCCCTCTTAATGTAATACGGCTGGTTTTAGTGCTCAAGTGAAGCCAAACAGTCTAGATTCAGCATGTCTGAATCTAGCCTATGCTACTTAAGGCAGATGAAGCAAAATGTGCAGAATAAATCAGTTACAGCAGCAAAAACAGTATAAAAGTAAGCAACATTTCAGTAAAATACAGTACACAAATGCAAAACACTGGCTTAAATTCTACTTATTTGTTGACATGTGCACACATATCACAGCACATAGCCTCCTAGCAGGAGTTATTTATTATACAAAGCACCAAGTGTCCAGCAGGTAAAGATACAAAGTACCCAAAGTAACTGCCGCAGTGCTTTTACATAAACTGCCATTAATATCTCTCTTTAAAGCTGCAATCTTTTCTTCCATATTACCATGATTTGAAGACCAAGAAAGATATGTATTTCCAAATGCTGTTATATTTTGTAACCCCTCTTCTTATTAAGCTACTTTTATCTTTTTCTTAATATCTCCCATCAGGTGTGACTAGATGAAAAGAAATCTCATCTGTATCAACAACACAACACAAAATCTTATCAAAAATCTAAAGAGGAAAGTATCATGCTTGAATGTCCAGGAGTATAATTACGTCAAAACAGAAAACATTAAAAGTATGGCTATACAGTTACTTTCATTTTCACTTATACTTGAAAAATGAGAATTAATAACTATGTTAATGTAATTGTCAGTGAGCAAGCCCCCCCACTCCACTTTGTGAAAGGCTATGGATGATATTCATAATCACTGCACTCATGCACAAAGGGAAATTGTGCTGGCTGTGCTAAGTACAACTTTTGTGCGATTCATAGACAGTGGTCGCTCTTGGATGCAACCATTTTAGACAGGTTATGAAAATTTTATGCAAATGAGACTATAATTGGATTCAAATGAAGAATGCATTAAAACGTGTCTGACAAACATTTCCAGCTTGTTTGTGATTCATAGTTGCATTTTTAGGCATGTTTGTTCCATGTACACATACCTTATGAAAGCCAAAGTCACGTCTTTTTTTATCAGTTTTGCAAATGGCGTAGATGCTTGCTTTAGCTGCCATCCTGGCTATTTCTCATTGTAAGCTGCTTCTCTCGAATGCACCTATAATACAGGAGCCCAGTGGCGCTCACCGGCTGAGAAACTTTGCTGACCAAGGAATTCTTAATAGATTTAGAGTAGACAGGAATATTGTAAGGGCTTTAGTGAGTTGCTGCTGTGGTGGGCTGGAAGTACTGATGTCTGCAGCTCCACAGATGATTCATGTGGCATCGTTATCTGTATCATACTCATCGCTTCTTATGGCTGGAAGGTACACCTCATCAGGTGCTAATGCTTGTATTGTGGAAGGGCCCCCACCAGTGATGCTATGGACAATTGCATTCAACCTAACTTTGCTCCTTGCACATCTCACTCAATCATTTGTTCTTTTCCTACACTGTATCATTGTGCAGTTCCTTCCCATTAAACCACGATATCAGTCACTACTTGATTCCATGGTTTATTTCCGTCTGCCTGTCTTGGACCCTTTCCCAAATAGATGTTTCTTATAATCCCTGAGGACATCCATTAGGATGTAGTTCTCTTCAGATGTACAGTTGCCTCCCTATGGTGTCTTGATCTCTGATGATGTAGCGTGCTGTAACCTGAAAACATCAGTTTATGGCCATAGTTAAACCTGATTCACAGTGGACACCCGCAATGAATCAGTTTAGTACTAGATATTGTAAAAGTGTACTGAGTGCTATTTACATTTTCTGACTTATTTTCAACTAGTATTTACAAACTTAACCATGCTAATTCAATTAGTGCTACTGCCCTACTTCTCTGTAACCCTTTATTATGGCCAGAAACTCTTAAAATGCATTCTACTCAGCTGTCAAAAATGATACCTTACATATTTCAACTCCACAGATTCTTATAATATCTGACCAGTACAAATATGCTTCTGATAAACTGATGTTAGGGAATTGTACCAATCTTTTGATTCCCTAATATTGTTTTCACAAATTCCTTTTAATTTGTTTGCTCTTTCCCTGGACTGTCCGTGGCCAATGAGCCTCAGTACAAGTTAATATGGCAAACCCTCAGCACAAGTTAATATGGCAGACCTGAGTTTGTTGCCATTGCACTCAGCCTGAAGTTCCTGTGCAAATGAAGCTGAAGTGAAGTGAGCTCTATGAATCACACTGCTGCACAAGTGTCTATCATGTGCAGTTGGTCTGTACACTAAAGGCACTGGGCATGGGGACATGTCTCAGTGCATGAAAGATCTTATGCATACTAAAGTATGCCAAGCCTTATATAAAGTATAGTAACAGTCTGGGGAATTTAATTATATCCTACTAGTGCTGCTGTGTCCCTAAGAACCATACAAGACCTGAAAATATACTACCTATGATTTCCTTGAAAGTGGACCACAAAAACATTTGAAAGTGTATTAATGGTGTCCTTCACCTTCCAGAAATGACTTCCTCAAAGAAACACATTATTTTACTAACCTTAAGGCCATGCTTTCATAAATGCTTTCATTAACCAAATAAATAAATGTGCTGTAAAAGCCACCACTGCAACATATTTGCAGATATCATCCTGCTAAACGTTTTTCAGCCACATAAATGAAGGAGTAATGCAAATGAGAAAATAATGCTGTAGGAGTCCATAGGACTTGCTGAATCCAGTTAATAAACCAGCCTTGACAGCTAAATAAGTTTCATAGGTACTATTCCTATATGGCTTCTTGGGTTGGACATGTTGATGTCACACCTCAGAAGGTGTGGCTTACACACTCTCACCTCCTGATCTGTACTTACATCCCTTACTTTATCACTGCCAGCTGATAAGATAGCATCTGTGAAAATTCATTGTCAAGCCCCACAACAGTCTGAGAAAGACACCAAGATATTTCTCAACCTACTGCAGGAGTCACTCCTGCAGAAACTAGAACAGGCTGTGGCCAACAGTGAATGGAAGAAAGTATCTATCTGAAAGGAGTTGGGGGGGGGCACCTGACATGCCTGATATCGGATCCTTAACTCTAGAGAGCAGTGTTGGTACAGGTATGACAACCTACAGAGGCAGACATTGGACCAGCTGGCTTGTTGGGTAGCTCAGGTGCAGGACAGAAAGCTAGAGTCCTATATTAAATATATATTTTTCCATGTAATGTAAAGAGATTAATGTAAGCAAAATGTTTTAAATGTGCAATTATAACTCAATGCAGGTATATGTATGTATGACTGTATTAACATTCATAAGTGCATGTAGATTTTCAGGAAATGTATAACTTTTTTAACATACGCAGGCAAAGTGAACGAATGCTGAATTAATTTCCAGTGGTTAGTTGCAGACAGAATTAAGGCCTTACAGTTTTACTGATGTACATACTGCATGCCCTTTCTAAAGTATGTAACATCTTTACAGAATAGTTGTTGCACATACAAAATGGATGACAGGAGGTAGATAACATACTTTAGGAACAATGGAGATGGGGAACAAAGCAGCAAGTACATGTCCTGCATACAACCTGTGCACATTGTACTGCTCAATCCATTTTACCACTAACTAGGAACTGTATGATTTATAGGTGATCGAAAATGTATTAATTCAGAAAATACAAGTAAGTTCACCACATCATAATGCAGATTATTTTAGTCAAGCACAAGTTCTTGGTATGGAACTAAAAAGAGCAGTTCAGCAATAACAACTCCCCACATACACACACACACCCACCCTAGACACTCTGATTCCCCTCGTTGTAGCAAATTACAGGAACAGAGTACATCCTTTCACAAATAAAGAAGTTAGGACACTTCATTATAGAAACATAAAAAAAAAAATTATTTATTACATGTTCCATTGTATAGGTCTCCCCTTTCCAAAAAATAAAGAAAGAACTATATGCTGCAATTTGTGCTGAACTGCTTCAAATATAAATGCACTTACCACAAGTAACCCTTTAACCAGAGTCAATAGTAGCATCATTTGACAGCACTATTGAAGAATGTAATACATTTCATAGATTCATGGACCTGCCTATGAAATGTTGAACACTCTATACATTTTAAGTGTGTCTCTTTGTTATTGTTTTTTTCGTTATTTATTAATTTCCATTTTTTCTCACTTTTATGTTCCCTTTTTCCACACACCCGGAGATCCCAGGGCCAGCTCAGGCTCATATATCCCAGGTCAGAGAATGTTCACCAGGGACATTCTCTTAGGGTCACGCTGATGGCCCTGGTTCTGCTGGCACCCCATCATGGCATAGCCTTTTAAGCCATGAAAGGTGCAAGCGTTGGAGCTTGGTAGAGGATGCAGTTGAGCGGGCATTGAAGAGATGTCTTCAACATACGAGTTACAGACTCATTGAATTAGTAGGCAGTGTTGTACCACTGGAGACATCTACGTCTACTTTCATGACACAGGAGTCCCACACTGGAAGTCCATCAGCCAGTGGGAATATCTAAGGTCCTCTGGACTGGAATGTAACTCGATTCAACATGTCCTCCCTCTCAACCTTTTGTGTCTGTGTGTTACTTCTGTGTCTTGCATCTCTCACTCATGTCAGCACACCAAGGTGTTCTTGTCTGTTTTTGTCTGTATTTTACATTTTATCAGTTCCTTAACTCTTGCCTAAGCCTTTCTCCTACACCCTCTTTCCTTCATCCTTCTATAACTTCCCTCATATACAAAAGATTGAAAAAAATAAGGGTTCTGTCTCCATCCAAAAATATAGTACTCCTCCTCTCCTATCTCCTAATATACAACTTTCTTAATGTCTTTCTTTTGTGTACTCCCTGTCTTCTCTCTCTCCAATCTTTGACTATCTTACCTTCTCCTTTCCAACCTTTATAAATAAATATAAAAGTGCACCCATACATTCAATACATAACACCTTATTATCTTTTTAAATTCACTTATTCATGGCTCTCCTAACAGCTACTCTCATTGATTAAATGCAAACAACACACAGGCTTTATCAAACCCACACTCACCTCCATATTACACAAATTGCTAAAAGTAGTCAATTTAAACTCAAAACTTTACATTCATAAAACACAGTAATTTTAACCCACTTTAAAAATGTACAGACAAGCCAAAAACTTATGGGCCTTTTTTAGCCCATCACACTTGCATAGTCAGCACCATTAATTGCCACTTAGCATAGTTGCATAAAGGTGTGGCAGCACTCTTCAGCAAATTCCCTTGCACATATACAAACCCTGAGACTATGAGTACCACTCTCCACACAACCACGACTTAAACAATCCCACCCTGAAGCTGCACAGTAACTGGGAAAGGGACTAGCTGTTGTTAATACAAAACACAAGTCCTTGATTTTACTAAGTGAGATCTTGAACTAGCAATATCTAAGAAGGAAGAGATAGGAGAATTCTCCCCCAGATTCTCAAAAGCATGAACGAAGTGCAAGATGAGTGCAGTAGCTCACGCAGGCAATATGTCTGCCGTGTGATCCAGGAACAGCCGGTAGGGGCGTGCACGACAGCTCCAGCACTAATCTTGCATGGACTAAGCCCTGGTATGCAAATCACCTCATATGCTGGAGAAATCCATGCAAATGAGGTGATGTTGCAATCCACGAAGCTTGCAATAGTCTGTGCAAGACAAGTGCAAGCTGCAGAAATGTGCTCCTTTCTAACTGAGTACATTTCTGCAAATTCCAAAACGGAGCTATGACAGCTCCAAATAAAGACTGCATATTATTGAGGAAGCATGCCAATGGCCAAGTAGAAGGCCATTGGCATTGCAAACCGTAAAAAATAAATAAATAAAACAACTTTCATTTATTTCTCGCCTATCTCGGCTGTGTAAGCATAGGGCAGTGGCGCTCAAACGGGATCGGGGGGAAAATAATAAAATAAACTGAAAATGAGCATTCTAACAAAAATCAGTATTCTGCCATGCAAGTCAATGGCAGCCAGAAGACAACTTGGCCAGTGAGTAGTGGTTTCTAAGGGGGGAGGCTCAGTGTGGGACATGTAACTATGCATTAGTAGGCAATCCTATGCAAATGAGGGAAAGGTTAGTGAATCCCAGATTTTTCCAGGGTGTGAGGCAGGTCCCAAGAGTGTAAGAGTATAAATATCTGGGTGCAAGACTAGGATATAGGTGACATCATGGGGGGGTGTGTCAGGCATACTGTAAGTGGATTGGAGACCTGTGGCTCGAGATTGCTCCTAGGTTAGCACAGCTAAGCTAGGGGTGTGTCTAAACCTGTTTAGCACACTTTACAAAGGGTAAGCAGGTGTGCATGCCATGCACCAGGTCCTACAGGAAGAAAAAGGAAGTTAAACCAGGAAAAAGCAGCTCTCTGCACATATGAGCACTCAGTTTGCGTGGCGCTCACATGGGCTTAAACAGGGAGGCAATGAGAAGGGAAAACAGCAGTAGGAAGGTAATCAAGGAGAACTAGCTTAGCTGACAGGTGAAATGTATCAGAATCAGCCAATTACACAGGCAGCAGACCAGCCGAGCCCAGCACACCACTATAAACTATGCAAACACCTTTCCCACCTGTTTTTACCAAAACCCATGCACCACCGGTGTATACAGACGGGGAAAATTTTACAAAACGAATGCAAGAGAAAAAATGTTAGGGGCTGCTTTTGCTATAATAAACCAACATGTGCAAGAGGCTGAGGGTGGTGAAGATGTGAATGCTGCTGAGCAGCCCACAGTGAGGAGATGGAGAAGAGTGTACAGACCCAGGGTAACCTACCAAGGGCTACATGAGCTGGAGATAGTGGAGCGCTATAGGGTGGACAGAGACCTCCTACAGCAAATTGTTGAGCTGTGCCGGCCAAGCCTCACACACAGAACTAACAGAGGGGAACCCATCCCAGTGGATACCAAGGTATGTGTAGGTCTAAGAATACTAGCTACAGGTACCTTCCAAAGGCCAACTGGGGATATGATGGGGTTTCACAGGCATCAGCATCCAGGGTACTCTACTAGTTCCTAGATGCCATATCAGCACATGTCAGTGAGCATGTATATTTCCCCATCACCCGTGAGGCATTGGCCAGCAATATCCGTCTCTTCCACCAGATAGCAGAATACCCTGAGGTAGTGGGTGCAATAGACTGCATGCACATACACATTAAAACACCACCAGGTGAGCGGGGTAGGGTCTACATCAACCACAAGGGCTTCCCCTCTATCAACTGCCAGGTCGTGTGCGATGCCCAGGGCATAATAATGAATGTGTGTGCTGGCAGCCCTGGAAGCTACCACGATTTCCACATCCGGCATCTGACGCAGCTGTACCAGACATTTGCCAATGGGGACATCCCACACAGTCACCTAGTAGGGGATGCTGGATACTCACTGGAGCCATGGCTGATGATACTCATCAGAAATGTGCACACACCCGTACAAGAACTCCATAATGATGCACACGCACAAACACGAATCATAATAGAGCGTGTGTTTGGGATGCTCAAGTCACAGTTCCGGTGCCTGGACACATCCGGTGAAGCCTTGCGGTACTCACCAACAACATGTACCCAAATTGTCCTTGTATGTGCCATGCTACACAATATGATCCTGCAGAAATAGCTGCAGCAGGAACAGCACGGGGCAGGGCCACACAGCCCCCCACCAGTGCCAAGGCCTGCACAGGTGCAGAGTGACTCAGAGGAGGAACAACCTGAGCCTACTCCAGTAGGCAGAAAGAGGCATGCCCAGTATGCCCTGGCCTTGGCAAAGAGGCAACACATAGCACAGGCACTGACACAGTAGGGACCCAGGGAATGACACCTCTTTCTGACTCGCACATACAGTAAAAGGGATGCCAAACATGACACTACCTGTGCTCAACCATGTATAGGGATTGTACTATGTGCATCCAAAATAGGCAGCCCTGCATCACCACCCTCAATACTGGGACACCCACAAGGTAAGTGACTCACACATATCAGTTGGGGGGCACATACCCAGCAACAGTCACAGCCAGCAGGATAGGTGTAGACAAACACAAACAAATGCTGTACTATGGCCTCTGAATGAGCCCCATGGGTAACCCCAGCCCTACACAGACAGACTACAGCAGGCCAGCCAGTTGGATGTCAGTTGTGAAGGCTAGGAAGTCAGAAACTAATATGTAGGTAGTTAAAGCTACGATCTGTAGTACACTGGTATGCCTCTAGCCAGCATGATAGGTAAGACTACAGACTGAAATGGTGTACCTGACATACCAGTGCAGTCCTAGCAACTGTGTAAAAGTGTAAGGTGTACCCCACCATCCTATGTACACTTATGGTAACAGTCAGGTGTGCCCCCCAACCCCTGTGTAGAAATGTAGAAATGGTTTGGTGTCCTCCCCGCTAAGAAGAAATGTAGCAGCAGTCAATGCCAAATGACTGATGTATACCCTGCAGACACAGCATGCTACCTGTTGGTGTACAGCACAAAGGTCAGCACCGCAGTACAAACCACCTGGACTTGATCCACACATGAAATATAGATGGCCATACTGGGCATGCCCACACACTTAGAGGAATGAAGGCAATGTCAGTCAACAACATACTGAAAGCCCATACTGGGCATGCTCACAGACTTTTTTATTTTATTTTATTTTATTTTACATTTGTTGACTGGGATAGTCCGACTGGATGCATGTCCATTTTCAGTGGAGGCCCGGGGAGAAAAGCTCCAAGGGTAAGCAGATACAGCATTACATAATACTAGAATTACATATTACAAACAGACTATTTACAGAGATTACATAAGTAAGCAAGTTAAACAAGTTCCACAGGTTACAGTTAATCCTGAGCACAAGTCAGGATTAAATTAAATTACACAGTAAACTGGTTAACAGATTTTTACACATTCTAGAGAGAGTTAGCCAGGCTTGATACATTGACATAGCCAGTTAAGTGACAAATGTTGTTTGAGTCTAGTTTTAAATTGACCTTAGGTGGAAAGTAAGGTAATATCAGCTGGAAGAGAGTTCCAGGATCTACTTACAGAGTTTGCAAAGAGAGAATCACCGGCTGTGTTATTAATTTTGCTAGTCTGAATTAGTAGTTTGTTAGAGTATCGAAGTGGTCTAGGATTGTTATAGGGGGTGATAATATTTTTAAGTGCAGGAGTATTGTCCGGATTATAGAGGATTTTATAGGCCATAATCAGTTGGTTATACTGGATTAGGCTGGGTAGTTCAAGCCACCCAAGCTGATTTAGATTGATGCAATGATGTTTCCTAAAAGGCAGCCCAGTGGCAAACCTGGTAATGTGGTTGTAGCAAATTGAGAGTTTGTTAAGGACAGTCTTGTTCAAATTCGAGAGTAGAGGTGATGCATACAGAAGGGTTGAAAGAAGGTGAGAGCAAGCTATGGCAATTTTAGCTGGAGGGGTAAGGAAGGCTTTTATTCTGTAAAGTGACCCTAGTTTTTTATTGATGGTTTTGATAGTTTGGTTAACACGTAGGTTGAATTTTAGATTATTATCTATGATGACACCTAATAGTTTTGTAGAGGGGTCAGGGGAGATTATTGTGCCATCATTTGATTTTATGGTAAAGGTGAAAGCGGCAGACCTACGTGTTGGTGAAAATAACAGCATTTTAGTTTTTTTGGGATTTAGGATCAGATGATGTTCAGAAAGCCAGTTTTCTATTGTATTAAAGGTGGTCTGGGTAGCTGACCATAACTCAACTGGAGATGTGGCTGAGCAAATCAGAATAGAGTCATCAGCATATTGGATACAGCTGACTTTTGGGATGATAGCAGTGGCAGCTGGTGACTTCAAATCAAAGGGGGGCTGCAGGAGACAGCTGAATGGGTGGGGTCAATGGGAAGGGGTGTGGCCAACTAGAAAGGGGAGGAGCTATGCTTAAAACCACAAAAACTAACTAAATACACTGCCCTGGGTGTCAAACCATCATTATGAGAGTCCAATCAAGACAAAATGAAGTGTAGAAGAATAAAAATATTTCAATGCATTGGCTGCATGACAGCTTAATATCTAGATGGAAACAAAAAAGGTTGTGAGGCATGAACAAATAAATTACTTTTTAAATACATTGATGGATTGCCAGTCAAAATTAAGTATAAGAAAAACAAGCAGCACTCAACTCAAACCACTTCTCCTTGCACTGCAGTTCTAATTATAATTTATATTCAGTTTTATTAAAGTACCAAGTAACATGCTGAAAGTAGAAATCTCTGAAGCCCTCACTTGTAAAAATGTTTCTTATCCAAAAAAAGACCTGCTGCCTGACAACTATTTTCTTGTTTCATGGGGAAAACATGATCAAAGTAAAAAATGAAAAGCAAACAAGAAATAAGCTCAAGATACATTGCTTACAAGGATTACTGTACAGGTTATGGACCACACGATTGGCATTCTGTTTAGTTTACGGGTAAAGCCTGCAGAGATGACTGGAAGTCTCCAAGTGTAATGAGCTTCTTAAAATAATGTAATCCTGTCCTTTATTACAAATACTGTCATATGCATTTCAATACCCAAGGCTTATACATTATCTAGTTAAGTATTCTCTACATGGCAACAACAGAAAGGCTTTCAATGTTGGCAATTCTTTAACAATATGCTTATTAAAGCTTACTTGCATCTTACGATCTCGGCCAAGCTTATCTGATGGTCATTAAAGTATTGCTACTTAAACACAGAGCAACAGGCACTTTGAGTAATAAGCATAGATCAACAGTACAAAAAATATGACAGAAACCAGACCATTCTGCAAAAATCAAGGACAGATGAAAAGCCACTCTAGTACTTGTGTCTACCTTGGATGGGGGGGATACTCTGCACATTTACACTGCATAACTACTCCTTGCCTTGCTTCGACACATCCAGAGTCACTACATGGGGGAGTGGGGTGCAACAAGTATGTCACAATTTGAAATGTCTCTGGCTGACTGTGATGGCCCTGACACATTTGTCATACCTCTCAACCTCAGAGCAAGAAATCTGGACAAAGCCATACATAGAAGTGGGACAAAGGCCCAAAAATAAGGACAAGTTTTAAATATTGCTCTTATAAACTTAGAAAGATAATAGAATAGGTCTTGCATTGGTATGAATTTTCTGAACGGTATGAAATCTGAAACTCAAATGTCTGTCATTATTTTTTAACTTCAGTCTTTAATGATTTGTCACCAAATTGCCAAAAAAAACACAATTTTATGAAAAATGGACCAAAAATATGATGTAAAAATATAAAATAGCCACACAATACAGCTGGGAACCTGTCAAAGAAGGGACACTTTAATATTAGTACCGCTAACTTGAGCAGCTGACAAAATAAAAGAATCTACATGCATTTCTGAAATAAAAGTAATCTATAACTGATTATTACAGTTATTTCTTAATTGTAAACCCTCCTGATCTCAGTACCCAGGCTGTTTCAGTTTCAATACCAGATCTTTCCACTTTATTTTTGGAATTCAAACATCTATCTGTAAGCAACTAAGACTCTTACAACTGGCAATTTATAATACATATACTTTTAAACAGATTGATCTTTAGGACGAATAACAATAAATCTCAGAAAGTAATGCTATTCAGAGGGCAGAATTATAAAGCTGTGCTTGAATTGTACCAGTTCTGAGGTATCTGATAGGAATTGTTATGAGAAAAGTGATGCAAAACGACTGGAGACTGAGTGGCAATGATGAAAGGGAATGAAGAACATTTTGTGATGAGAAAATATTATCAATTACTTTGTGGTATCTTCTAAGCTCCTGCACTGATGAAGACCATATGAATCCAAAATTAAAATATGTATATTGTTATTAAATTAAAATGTGCCAGATATTATTGTACTCGATTCAGAACAGGATAAGAAGTAATATTTTTGTTTGGATTATAGAGGATGAAAGACATATACACAAACAGCTGCCTCAGAACAAAGCAAACACTAATGTAGATGCCTTGTTAGTATTAGAAAAAAACAGGATTCACCATGAGATGGTATTGGAGTCATACCTCCCAACTGTACCGAATTACTCGGTTTTTACCGAATTTTGGGGTCCAAATAATGGGGTGCCACGATTCCCGAGTGGCACCCCTTCATTTCCGTCAGCCTGTCGGAATTGAGCTCAAGGGCTCACGTGCATGCATTTCATGGCTGCTTCACTATCGCACTGTCTGTTTGAATGGATCTGCGAGCGGGAAGGATTGCAAAGGAAATAACTAAGCATGGGTACTGCAGAGGTATTTTTTTATACTTTTTGAACAGCTCGTGAACTTTCTGGCGATTACTGCAGGGTGTGTGTGGAAATGGATTTAAGGTACTGCAGAGTGAAATGGATTGGCTGTAGTTTATTTCTGCTTTGCTAGTGATGAACAGAATTCTTTAAGGTAAGTTCTTTCATTTCTTTACAGGCTACAGATCGTAAGCAAAACGGATTTGCTTTAGATTATTTCATTTCTGTGATACTGCAGAGTGTGTCTGGCGCTTAGTTCTGTTAAGGTATTTATTTGTTGTCTAAGGTATTTCGTGAATGGAGTTTGAACACCTTGTGAACTTTCTGGTACTTACTGCAGAGTGTGTGTGGAAACGGATTTAAGGTACTGCTACTGCAGATTTCTGCTTTGCTAGTGATGAACAGAGTTGTTTTAATTGATTTATTTGCAGGCTACAGCTTGTGAGTAAAACGGTTTTGCTTTATTTCATTTCTGCGATACTGCAGTGTGTGTCTGGCGCTTAGTTCTTTTAAGGCATTTAAGGTATTTATTTCTTGTGGTATTAAGTGAACGGAGTTTGAACAGCTCTTGAACTTTCTGGTGCTTACTACAGAGTGCGTGTGTGGAAACAGATTTAAGGTACTGCAGAGCAAAACAGATTTGCTGTAGTTTATTTCTGCTTTGCTAGTGATGAACAGAGTTCTTTAAGGTATTTATTTATAGCTCACGAGCGAAACAGATTTGCTTTAGTTTATTTCATTTCTGTGATACTACAGAGTGTGGGTATATTTATTTCTTGGAGTTCTCCGTCTGGTGCTTTAGTTTATTAATGGAGCCAAGTTGGATGTCTTGCTTCAGCTCTTTACTCAAACGAGCACGCTTTGTGGAAGTGTTTGGTTTCTTTCTGCCGGTACGTCGTCTCATAATTCAAACAAGCTTTGTGCTCTGGCTGAAGTTTTCGAAGAAAGGAATGGGATTTCTTTGCAGATAGGAAAGGATTATTTCTGGCAGAAGTGTGTGTATGTGTGTGTGTGTGTGTGTGTGTGTGTGTGTGTGTGTGTGTGTGTGTGTGTGTGTGTGTGTGTGTGTGTGTGTGTGTATGGTAATTGTATAAATGAATGACAGTGGTTTGAAAACATCTCCAAGTCCTAAACCTTAGTGTAATTACCCACCCCCATGTGCACCAATGGTACTGGAACCTGAGACTTAGTCCTGATATTCAAATAACATTATCTTTCCACAGTCATATCCTTAAAAAGAAAGGTGTAGATTAGGTTGGGCTACAGGTAGAAATTTGCCAGAAGTGGATAAGCATTTTTGTTTAGCTTAAGAATAGAAGGTCTGTAAGCCATGGAGTCTAGAATATTGCAACACTCCTCTGAACGGCTGAACAGTGCTGATTATGGTTACACCTTAGAAGGGTAATAATAAGACTGAAAACTAGAGCATGCTTTCATTTTTGCAAACTGATTACAAAGCTATTTCTAAAATTGTGAGTCAAAGACTAGTGTAATTTGATCACACCACCCAAACCCTTTATGAATCCATGCAGCCAAGGCTAGGTCAGTATAGAGAAGGAAGTAATTTGAGCACTGGTGTTTGCTTTTGAACGTACTACAGAACATGTGTAAGTGCCAAAGGCACTGCAAATTTTGTTTCATGCTCGTAGGCAGAGCAACAGTGCCTATGATGATCTTGATTTTTGACTGAACACTGCATAGGCACTTTATAAAGTTCTGGTATTTTTATGCCCTAATTACAATCACTTCCTTGCAGTGACTACTAGGACAGAACAGCACAATGGTATGAGGTATTATACAAGTTCACAAGGTCAAGGAATATAATTTAATAAAGCTAGGAAGGTGTATCAAAGAAAATAACACATGTATGTTTCTTGTTTTGTGTGCAAGTGGCCATTGATTTGAAAATAGCCCAAAGGTAATCTTTATCCACCACTGGCCAGATGCATTTTCTTTGGATGTGGTGTGGGTTTCAATACTGTTTCAATGAATGAGTTTCAAGGGCAGAGAAGTTTTAATGCCAAGTCTGTTTTCATTGTGAGACAGTATTGCTTTACCAGATGTCTATTACGGTTTGCACATTGTTGTGCTGTAAAATGTAAAAATAACATCCAAATCATTGCAGAAGTAAAGCAGTATGCACACATTAGTGTTTATGGTAAATGAGGCGAAGTAGCCAGGTAATGGGACATTGGAATGGCTGCAGGGGGACTCTGGTGCCATATTTTGGTTGTCTGTTCTTCAGTTTGCGTTTGAAAGTTGGTGTCCCACAATTCCATTGGAGTGGGTGGGGTTACAAAATTACATATGCAAATTAAATGTTAATAAGCATACAGATTTGTACCTATTTTTCATGGGCCTTGTCCAGATTTTTGATGTTTCCAGGTTGAGAGGTATGATTGGAGTTAAAAGTATAAAATGAGTTGTACCATTACAGCTATCATTGTTTCTTATGCAAGGCCAAGTGTCTGTCTTCAAACATCCTTTTTGCTTAGTCATCCACAAGAGATCATCTCTCTTTTCTCTGCTTTAGTGAGTTCTGCCTAGAAATTAAGCACCGTGCCTGCTACACTAAATTCATTTCCACTGAGATTTATGTATTGTTTAGTGAAGTGTTTCTTCTAACTACAATAACAACATTTTTAATCCAAAAGATGTTCTAGCCACCTCCACATAAGAATCACTGACAAGACATGCATTCTTTGCAAAGAAAAGGTATTAAGTCAACTTGTAGAGTGAAAAATTAGAAATGCCCTTCATCAAGAGGAAGGCATGAAAAAGAGCAATGCAAAATATATTTGCTTTTCACATTAAACACGCCATGTAGCAATCATACATTTATATGAGACTTGAAAACTAGGACGGTGAAGACATGATTTTTTCTCAGAGCATTAGGTATCCACTTCATCCCCATAATTCTGACACTTTTTTTATACAAGTTTACATTTTTCCAATGTCTCCAACTAAGAGGTGCTTTGTATTACACAGCACTATACTGTCCGTTGAGGATTCTAATCCATTCTCATTCGTTCCGGCATTTTCACACACACATACACACATTCACCTCATTCCTTACTTACACACACACACACACACACACACACACACACACACACACACACACACACACACACACGCACACACACACCTTGATGTGGGTTTTCAAACAACAACCTTGGAGTTCTGTTACATGTAGGCTTTAAACTCCAGTCAAGGAGACACAATGCTATCTTGTAATAAAAAACATTCTTACTTGCAGACTTTCCATCACTGCCTATTTAGAAAGAATCACTTGTCTAGCTTCTAGTAAAGCCCTTCTAAGATTTCCAAAACACAAAGCTTTTATGCAAAAACAGTATTCCAAACTATGGTCCCAGAAACACAGATCCTGACTTTTATCCAAACTGTTTGCCTTTAAAAGCACAAGAGTACATAATCTTTTTCAAACTTTATTCTTAATTAAACTCTTTCTCATGTAATTCAGTCACTTAAACACCTACTTCGTATTTGAATTCTGTTTAAATCGGACATACCCCTACTAAGGCAAAACAAGCCAAACCTCTATTAACTAGCCTTGACGCACTGGGTATACTTAAATCGAATTAGCAGCACTATACTTAGAAGGTACAAATTAATATAGCAGCATAAAAAATGCAATTATACATGCCAAAATAGCATATATCTGTTAGGTATACAGATAATGAATACACACTCACTTCCAAGTGTGTATGTGTACGTGCAAGCAAAAACACACACACATGCATACAAACTCACGCACATGCACACACAAATGCACACATAAACATAAATGCACACTCACAGAAATGCGTTACCAAATACAATAATATGAAGTCATAATGTGCTGTCAGTATATGCACAAGTCAGTCAATAACTACAACAACAGATGTGAAGACAATAATTCGAAAAATAAAAGCAAATCCTTTATTCGATAGGTAGGTGGTGGAATCCAAAGGTTATCAGATAAAAAACACAGCAGTATCAGACAAGCGCTTTCGCTTGGATAATTCCAAGCTTTATCAAGTCAAAAACAGTTCTATTCAAAAAAGCTACTGCTTAAATACTGATTAATCACATGTTTAGTTCAAACGAGATCACGTTTCAGAGACTTTTTTAAAAAGCTGTCATAAAGAATGTGTGTCTGCAAATCTTTCCAGTATGCATAAAAAGTTAAAATCTGCACTCCATATAACATGCAAAACTAATAAAACATGTTGGTAACATTATAGGAAAGTGTTCATGGATCCTCCAACTGAGAGGGAAGATGGAATATGTGTAATAAAACTATATGTGTGTGAAAACCAAGTGGATTCTAAATTCAGAAAAACTACATAAAGTGAAAATGTGTGGGTTACATATTACAGTCATGAAAGAATGGTATTAAACTATACCTAAATAACATCCTATCAGTTGTTTATAAAAGGTGTGTAAAAATGGGATGAAAAGTGAGCATACTACAGCCTGGCCCTTCTAAGCTTAAGCACCGAGCCTATGCTGAGTGTGCCATTTAGACCCGGGGGCCTCCCTGCGTCCAGCTGAAGCTGCCAAATCAGCTCCCTGTATTCCAGGGTTGACTCCCAGTCACCACCTCTGGTGCTTGGGTTCACATGTTCAAGAATCATGAAAGCCAGTTTGTAGTTATGACATGTGAGTGAATGTTTGAAGAATGCGTTGCTTTCCTTTTTCTTTTCTATGTCATAAGTATGTTCATACAACCTTTTCCTGAATTCTCTTTCGGTTTTGCCTATATAGAAGGCATCACAGGTGGTGCAGAGCCCAATATAGACCACTCCTTTGGTTCCACATGTGAAGTGTCCGGAAGATCTAATGTGGGTGTGTCTGGATTTTAAGTAAATGTGGGATTTGTTTATAATAAGACCACACTGCTTGCAGGCACCACATTTGTAGGTGCCTTTTTGTAGAGAGTTGTTAGTAATTGTTTTAGGTTTCTTCTCAAAAATTTCCTTGAGGTTTTGCCCCCTTTTTCTCAAAAACTTGGGTTGTGCGGGGATGATATTCCTAAAGTCATCATTACCTGCCAGCACAAACCAGTATTTCGAAACAATAGTTTCAATTTGTGGGGAATTGGCAGAAAAAGTGTAAGTGAAATTCCCATCCTTGTCATTGTTGTATTGTGTTACAAGTTTGGGGATTTGCAATTGCATACGTCCAAGCAAAGGGGGGTATAAAGTGTTTCTTTTGGTGGAAATTTCATTCGTTAGGGAGTCAAGTAAATTGGCAGGGTAACCTCTTTCACTGAACATGCTGTGTAGGTTCTGTATCTCTTGTAGGAAGTCAGAAAGTCTGCTGCACATTCTCGATGCTCTTATAAGCTGTCCCTTTACTATGCCTTTCTTTTGATAAAACGGGTGCTGACTCTCATAATGTAGTAGGGAGTTTGAAAAAGTGGGTTTCCTATAAACCTTTGAATGTATTTCCAAGGATTGAGGGTCCCTGTAAATGGTAACATCAAGGTAGTGCAATACATCATGGTTGGTGTTATGCGTGAAGATCAGGAAATCTGTGGTACTATTAATGTGTTGCAGAAAGTCTGATAACTGGTCTTCGGTGCCTTCCCAGATTAGGCAGATGTCGTCAAGGTATCTACAGTAAAAAGTGAGAAACTGTGCCCAGGTCGTGTCAAATATGTGCACTTGCTCCCATCTGTGTAGTACCACGTTGGCATAATTGGTGGCACATGAAGCACCCATCGCAACTCCTTTTTGCTGCTTGAACAGTTCCCCATTGAAGAAAATGTAGTTGTTGTTTAACACCATGTTCATCATATCAATAATTAGATTGATGAAGTTGTTGCCCAAGTCGGTTTCCTTGGTGAAAAAATCAGCGAACCATTCTAACCCAGTGGAATGAGGAATGCTGGAAAAGAGGTCTTTAATGTCAATAGTCACCAAAAAGGAGGTGGGGGGGCAGTTGGAAACGGGAAAAAGTTTGAGAAATTCCCATGAATCTTTGCACACATGAGTGAGAGCATGAATGTGTTGTTTAGTGACGTGGTCAATAAACTTGGCAATGGGTTCAGTAGCACTACCTGCACCCGAAACAATCGGTCTGAAATTCAACGGGCTGATGCCTTTGTGGGTTTTTTGAAATTCCGAAAATGACCGGAATGGTTGGTTTGTTCACAATCAAGAAGTTGTAAAGCTTTTCGTTTATAAACCCCTGTAGCAAATGGTCGTAAAGAAAAGATTTTATTTTAGCAAGTGCAATATTGTATTCATTTCGGGAAATTAGACAATACTGGGTGTCATCATGCAGGATGTGGTGCATACTGGCCTCATAGGCGGATTCATACATGAGAACCACACCTCCACCCTTGTCGGGTTTCATGATTCTAATGTGTTCTTCAAACAGCCCGTTGATGTATTTGTAGTCTTCAGTGTTCAAGTTAGTGGGTTCCGATGTAGTGAGGTTGTCATGCATGTTCCGCAAATCCTGTTCTGTTAGTTCCTCATACAGTTTAAGAAGCTAGAAGTAGGAGGGTTGAAGGTGCTTTTCCTACACAATCCAGTAGGTTGCCAAATGTGCCCTTTAAAAAAATGTTTAAGATTGAGTCCTCTAATGAATAACTTGAGGTCAACTAATAACTGGGCCAGATTAACTCTATTGGTGGGGACAAAGTGAAAACCTTTAGTGAAAAGATTAAAGGCTGTTTCATTAACTGCAAGGTCAGTGTAGTTATAAATAATGAAATCTTTTTTCTTAAAAATAGTGCAGTTTGTGTGTTTGGTTGCAGTGATGTTGGTACTAAGTGAAGAAGAGTTGTCCATAGGCTCAAGGTCAGGGTGGGCCTGAGTGACAGTGTCTAGATTAGGATCAGAACAGTGTTCTAATATTGTTTGTTCGTCCACCTCCACCCCGTCCTCTGGGGTTTGGGACCCCATACCCCGGGCCTCCCGGGGAGTGTGGGAAAATCCTGTTCACGGTGTCTTTTGTCTTTTTCAGCCAAACGCTCACTCCTGCGTGGAGCATCTTGGATGCTTGGCTGAAAAACATCATCTGCACCATGCCCAGAAAAACTAATAGGCCTACCAGTTTTAGAAAATTTATTGTAACAGGGATATGCTAAATCATTTTTGTATTCATGTAAGTCCCTCTCAAGTTTTCTTATTTTGCGGTTCATAATCTTGTTGCAAAATAAATCAACATCATCAAACACCTTGTCATACTCGTGTTTTACCATGGAAAAATGGTTGTCAGAGATGACCAACTGGTGTAAAGCATTTAGTTCTGCATTTAAAATGTTAGCCTTATTCTCATATTCTGCAATCATCAATTTCATAATTTCAATTCCTGCCTTATCAAATATATCACACATTTGCCTATATTGTGCTGTGCCATGTTTAACATAATTTGGAAATTTAAAAAACCGTAATCCCTTCGGAATACGTTTAACATTGACACATTCATACAGGTAGTCTATTTCCATTTGGTTGCTTCTCAACCCATACAATTTGTTTTTAAAATCATCAAAGTCCCCTTCAATTGAAGTGGAATTAGTAGAGTGAACAGTACCTTTTCGAAAATTGAAGGGTTTGTTAGCCCAGTCGGAGAAATTAAAATCCTTGGGTTTATCTTTGCCTTTTTTTGGTCGGGTAGAATTAGTAGCCCTGGTGGTAGAGGCATTATTTTGAGCATCCGCATCCACGTGCGTACTGGCGTCCGGGATCGTTTTTTTGGCATGTAAGTCCAGTGTGTTTGTTTTGCTGGTCTGTGTGTCAGCCGGGTGTCCAGAACTAGTAGTATTGGTAATGGCATTCTGTTGCACTTGCAATAACCCTTTCAGTTCGGCTAACATGCTTAAGACCTGGTTAAATTCGGTTCGCGAAACCGGAAGTTGATTGTCAACGTCCTGAAGTAAATGCGGTGTAGCCGCTGGGTCGAACGTCTCCACTGTGGCGGTCATGATGTAAAACGTAGCCAAGAAAAACTGAGTACAAACCAAGAAAACCAACAGAACAATTCAAGACCGTCAGTGAAGACAATAATTCGAAAAATAAAAGCAAATCCTTTATTCGATAGGTAGGTGGTGGAATCCAAAGGTTATCAGATAAAAAACACAGCAGTATCAGACAAGCGCTTTCGCTTGGATAATTCCAAGCTTTATCAAGTCAAAAACAGTTCTATTCAAAAAAGCTACTGCTTAAATACTGATTAATCACATGTTTAGTTCAAACGAGATCACGTTTCAGAAACTTTTTTAAAAAGCTGTCATAAAGAATGTGTGTCTACAAATCTTTTCAGTATGCATAAAAAGTTAAAATCTGCACTCCATATAACATGCAAAACTAATAAAACATGTTGGTAACATTATAGGAAAGTGTTCATGGATCCTCCAACTGAGAGGGAAGATGGAATATGTGTAATAAAACTATATGTGTGTGAAAACCAAGTGGATTCTAAATTCAGAAAAACTACATAAAATGAAAATGTTAAAAAAGTTTCTGAAACGTGATCTCGTTTGAACTAAACATGTGATTAATCAGTATTTAAGCAGTAGCTTTTTTGAATAGAACTGTTTTTGACTTGATAACGCTTGGAATTATCCAAGCGAAAGCGCTTGTCTGATACTGCTGTGTTTTTTATCTGATAACCTTTGGATTCCACCACCTACCTATCGAATAAAGGATTTGCTTTTATTTTTCGAATTATTGTCTTCACTGACGGTCTTGAATTGTTCTGTTGGTTTTCTTGGTTTGTACTCAGTTTTTCTTTACAACAACAGATGTGTCTTCAGAATGGAAATTAAATTTTAAACTATTCCTTTGCAGTTAATAGATGTATTGTGACACTTCATGGCTTAAGTGATGTGATGCGTTTTCAAACTTCCAGTCCTATATTATGCTGTTTCTTAATAAAAAGCTTCATGGACTTTGTATTAGTCTGACATACCTCTCAATGGTCCACATTTGCGCAGAATGTCCAGATTTTTGTCTCATATGTTTGGTCTGTTTCTCGTAAAATTGTGGTTTTCTGAAAAATCACAGGCAAATCACTGAGGACTGAAGTCAGAGAATAATATCAGACATTTAAGTTTAAGACTTCATACCCTTCAGAAAAGTCATGCTAATGCAAAAGTTATTCTATCAACTTTTTAAGTTTGCAAGAGCAATATTTAAAAAGTGTCCCTGTTTTGATCCTTTGTCCCCCCATTATTTGTGGCTTTGCCCAGATTTCTTGCTATAAGAAGTTGAGAGGTATGGAATTACTATAAACTTACTTCATATCACCATAAGGGAAGTGTATACATGTCTACAGACCTTGTATCAAGGTAAAAGTTCAAAGTTCACTGATGTCAGCATAGGCAAAACCAGAACTTAACACAGGGTTTAATTAAAAAACAGGGCAAGTATACCTGGAAGAATGGAAGGTTAATGTGTCATGCCATTTTAGGCATCAGGTGCTGTGGTGCAAAGGCAAGTGAAAAACTCTGGATGATCCCTATAAGCATAGACTAGGCAATACCTACTCACCGTTTCACTTAAAACAATGGCTAAAATGTCTATTTGCACCATCTTCAAATAAGCACTAGTTTGTTATAGTCAGACTGTACTACCTTCAGGCCTGATACAATAATGTTACTGTCACTCCTGCAGTCAACCCTCACTGCATTTGTGCTTATATTCAGATACACTAAATAGGGTTCGCACTTAACTGTCATGTTACATTAGTAGTGTTGTAGTGCAGAGCTGTCTGTATTATTACCATGAAACAGTTACTACACAGTTCTGATACCTCACATTATACATTAAAAGCCATCCTTGAAGTAGAAACTAATTAATCAAAAAAGGATGAATTTCTGCACAGCATATTAATGTCTTTCGTGGAACAATGTAGGTGCTGTTTCACGGGTGATCATTTAGACAGACTTGTTGCAATGTATCAAATACCACTGAGAAAATGAAGATAACTAGGATGAAATGAAAAGATACTTTTGTGCTACTGAAAGAAGAAAAAAATGCATTACTGTGCATTTTAAACCATCATGATGAAAACGTTACCCACATACTGACATAAATTTCAACCAAAAAGAAACAATTGGAATTGATTATTTTTTCAATTGACTTACACTTGATTTAATAGAATGTGACTTGAAATGTTTGTTATATGCACTTAAATAATTATGCATTTAAAACAATGTTTGCTTTACAACATAAACAGTACTGCCTTGAGTTTCAAGCATTTTACATATGAAAGCCATTAAACTTTTACTTTCGTCAAACAGTTAGTGAACCAAATGCTAACATTTTATGGTGAGGACACAGAAACCATCCTGCTGTATGCTGCAAAAAATATTCAGTTAAGCAGTGTACTACAACTCAAGTTAAACACACACAGACACCCCTCTTACCTTCCATAGTAGGTCCCATCCCTTCGTTCATAGCTGTCCATACATCCCATAGCTGGTGCTGCACGTTTGAGCACATCCCCGCGAGATTTGGAGCACATCCACCACGCCTGCGAGATCCCCTACATGACTCCAGCCTGCCGACGTTGCAGTCCAGGTCTGACCTGTTGTTCCCTTGGTCCCAGCGACAGTCTATGCAGTTTAAAACTGCATAGACTTCTGGGAGCTCTGTTCTTCATGTTTCCCAGTCCGGCCTGCGGCTGAGACAGTCTGCGCATGCTCCAGACTGTCTTAGCAGCAGTCCGGACTAGTGCGCATGTGCAAAAGTCCGCGATTTTTAATTTTTTTTTTATCTTTTCTTTTTCTTTTTATTTCTTTATTTTTCTTTATTTTACAGCTGAGGGGGCTGCAGTCCGGCAGTCCAATAGCACGGGCCGCCCCTGGATGACAGTATAAAGGTCGTTAATGAAGATGGAGAACAGCAAGGGCCCTAGTATAGAACCTTGTGGTACTCCAAGGGTGTTAGGTAGAAGGTTAGAGAGTTTGTTCTGCCAGAGGACAGCCTGCTGTCGACCATTCAGGTAGGATTGAAACCATTGGAGGGCTCCAGTATCTAGACAGAATGTTTGCAGGGTGTGGATTAAAAGTTGGTGATCAACCATATTGAATGCCTTGGAAAGAACCAAAAAGAGGGCTGAGGATATATAATTATTGTTGCGATTACGGTTTATGGTGTTAGTAAAGGCTAGGAGGGCTGAAGTAGTGCTGTGATGAGGACAGAAGCCATGCTGAGTGTCTGCCATAAGGTGATTTTGGATTAGGTGGTGCATGAGTTGTCTATGAATACATTTTTCCATAATCTTTGCAAGTGGAGAGAGTATAGCTATTGGCCTATAATTGGAGAATTCAGTTAAACACAAGAAAGCTATGTCAGCAAACAACAGTGAACCAGACATATCTGGCAATTGCAGTTCTCAGTGCAGACACATGTCAGTATGCACAACTCCTGCCTTGCACACACACAGTGGATAGGAATATAGACATATATGTAAGGACAACACACTATAATAAGCCAAAGGTAGATGGACCTAGATGTGTTGAAGAGGGTGACCGTGACAAGGAGACATCTGGGCCTGTCCCACCCAGCACACAGCCAAAGGGCACCAAACACATGAGGTGCAGGTGTCACTCACTGCAGATACTAGCCACCAGTATCTGTCAGCATGATGGTGTGTTGCACGTGACAGCTGTGCAACATGACTGTAAAAGGAAGATGTCACCTAGTAGCTGTATACATGTACTTGTGGCATATGACCCTGTGTGTGCCCGCATGTGGCATGTCAACCCCAACATGAATGGGTTACGGCCCATGCACACACCACCCTCCCCATAGCAGTATCATGACAAGCCTGCTAAGGTCATCCAATGTGAAAAACACCTTTGGGGGAGCTGTAGCTCAGTAATCCCCATGGCACGTCTCATAACTGTGTACTGCTTTACTGATAAACTAGTTAGGTAGTAGTCCTAACCCCAGACTTGGCAACTGTGTGAGTGTGTGTATGTGTGCGTGTCTCGGTCTCTGCCTGTGTAGAGAGAAATGCTTTCTTGGCTACTTACACTCAGTACAGTTCATATACACAACATTGGCAAGGCTGCAGATGTCATGCACCCAGAAATACAACTCTGGGGAAATCATAACCCAGTAATTTCCATAGCACCTCTTTTAACTGCATACTGCTGTAGTGTGATAAAATAGTTAGGTAGGTATTCTAACCCCAGACTTGGCAACTGTGTGAATGTGTGTGTGTGTGTGTGTGTGTGTGTGTGTGTGTGTGTGTGTGTGTGTGTGTGTGTGTGTGTGTGTGTATGTGTGTGTGTGTCTGACTGCATAGAGAGCAATGCCTTTTAGGCCACTCAAAACATGTACAATACACATACTCAACTATAGCAAGGCTGCTGATGTCACTCACCTAGAAATACACCTCTGGGGAAATCATAGCCAAGTACTCTCTGGAGAGGGCCTTTTAACTGTGTACTGCTGTAGTGTGATAATGTAATGAGGTAGGTGTTCCAACCCCAGACCTGGCAACTGTGTGTGTGTATCTGACTGAGTACAGAGCAATGTTTTTTTAGGCCACTCACACCCCGTACAATACACATACTTGACTTTGGCAAGGCTGCTATAGTCCAGTAATCTCCGTAGCATGTTTTGTAACTGCATACTGCTCTAGTGTGATAAAGTAGTGAGGTAGGTGTTCTAACCCCAGACATGGTAATGGTGTGTGAATCTATGTGTGTGTGTCTGACTGAGTAGAGCACAATGCTTTTTAGGCCTCTCACACCCTGTACAATACACATTCTTGACTTTGGCAAGGCTGCTGATGTCACTCACCTAGAAATACACCTCTGGGAAAACCATAGCACAGTAATCTCTGTAGCATGCCTTATAACTGTATACTGTTGTAGTATGATAAAGTAGTGCGATAGGTGTTCTAACCCTAGACTTGGCAACTGTGTGTGATGGTGTGTGAATCTATGTGTGTCTGACTGAGTAGAGAGAATTGCTTTTTAGGCCACTCACACCTTGTATAATACACATACTTGACTTTGGCAAGGCTGCTGATGTCACTTACCTAGAAATACACCTCTGGGGAAATTATCACCCAGTAATATCCGTAGTGCGTCTTGTAACTGCATCCTGCTGTGATGTGATAAAGTAATCAGGGAGGTGTTCTAACCCCAGACCTGGCAACTGTGTATGTGTGTGTCTGACTGAGTAGAGAGCAATACCTTTTTAGGCTACTCACACCACGTACAATACACATACTCGACTTTGGCAAGGCTGCTGATGTCACTCACCTAGAAATACACCTCTGGGGAAATCATAGCCCAGTAATCTCCATAGTGTGTTGTGTAGCTGCATACTGCTCTGGTGTGATAAAATAATGAGGTAGGTGTTCTAACCCCAGACCTGGCAACTGTGTGTTGGTGTGTAAATCTTTGTGTGTGTGTCTGACTGAGTTGAAAGTAATGCTTTTTAGGCCACTCACACCCCGTACAATACACATACTTGACTTTGGCAAGGCTGCTGATGTCACTCACCTAGAAATACACCTCTGGGAAATCATAGCTCAATAATCCCTGTAGCGTGTTGTGTAACTGCATACTGCTCTCGTGTGATAAAGTAGTGAGGTCGGTGTTCTAACCACAGACCTAGCAACTGTGTGTTGGTGTGTGAATCTGTGTGTGTCTGGCTGAGTAGAGAACAATGCTTTTTAGGCCACTCACACACTGTACAATACACATACTCGACTCTGCTGATGTCACACACCTAGAAATACACCTGTGGGAAAGTCATAGCCCAGTAATCTCTGTAGGGCGTCCTGTAACGACGTACTGCTGTAGTGTGGTGTAGAACTGTGGTAGGGTTCCATCTCCACCCATGGCAGTTCTGGATGTTTTGTGTGTGTTGTAATGTCTGTGTATGGAGCAATGCATCATAGGCTACTCACTCGCAGTACATTTCAAATGCCCTACATTGCCAATCCTGCTGATGTCATTCATTGTGAAGTAAAATTTTGGGGAGAAAGTTCTTTCGACAACCCTGTGGTGTGGCCTATAACAGCTCTATGTTGTAGTGTGATATAGACCTAAATCAAGGGTTCTATACCCACACATGTCAGTTGTGGATGTTTTGTGTGTGTCTCACTGTCTGTGTAGGGAGCAATGCATTTTAGGCTAGTCACTTGCAGTACACTTGAAATGCTCTACTTTGGTAATCCTGCTGATGTCATTCACTGTGCAATACACCTGTAGGGAAATAGTACTACAGTAATGTCTGTGGTGCATACTATAACTGCGTAGTGCTGTAGTGTAATAAAGTAGCTAGGTAGGGGTTCTACTCCTGCGTGTGTGTGTGTGTTGTGGAGGGGTATGGTGGCCCTACTATATATTGCAATGTCAACCATACAGGGATTAGGAGGCTGGGGTGCAAAGCCATACCCATACATGTGACATCAAGGCCAGACAATCCAAGTTATCAACCCCACTATTACCCAGAGCACACACTCAACCAATGTGTCATATGAACGCACATACCTAGGCAGCAGCCAATACGTGGGTAGTACACTGCATATTGGCCACTGATAGTAGCTATGCAGTGATAGCAGTGTGCTACAGAGGGCATGTAACTCTGTCCAATATGCGCGTACATGCAGACAGTGCACCTCTAACATGTTCCCTAATGGACATGTACACCACCTGTGGTGCCTTCACATGTGACTCACAACGGACATACCATGCCTGACAACATGTCCTGTATGGACAGATGACACTGACATCAGGGAATGGTGTTGGCATGCCATCAATGTAGGTGAAGGGTAAACCTGCTGCCCATTACCAGTTCCTGCCACAGGTGGGCAAGACTGGCACATCCAATGATAATCTGTGTTCACAACATGGGCCACACCCCACATGTCACTGTACATGCATGTGGGAGGTGTGCATATCCCAGACACCATCCATGTCATGGACTAAGGAACACATGCATGGCATGTGGTGTACAGCACTGGCCACACACAATAGTCACCCAGGTGACTGGATGGGGGATGCAATACCCACCTGTATGGGCAAATGCAGTAAATACAGGCCTGAACCACAATGCAGACCATTGTCATGTGGCCTGATGCCAAGGTATACCCATCGCCTACCCTTGTTCAGCCTGCTGGCACAGTTGACCACCACACACCCATGTAGACATGCACCCATGCATGTCAGAACTGGCACCCTGTGTGTTCATGTGTGTGTGCTCTATGGTGCGTATGTCCACATCCACACTCACTACAATCCCCCAGGGCATACTGATGCATGCTGTCTGATGTGTGACATCTCCTCGTACTCTTTGCCCATACTTCCTCCAAATGACCCATGTGGTGCATGTGATACCTGCACATTGATGTGTTGTGGCAATCCCACTTGTGATGAGTTGTACTCCTGGCCCTGCCAAGTGTGTCAATGTGTGTGCGTCCCTGTGTGAGTGCGCCTGTGTTGACGCTGGCACCTGTTCATGTAGACAGGCACGTGTACGACACCTACCGTATATCTACTGTATCCCTGTTGCAGATGTCACTCACCCTCACATATATGTTCTGAGTGCTCCACATCAGATAACCCATGTAGTGCATCCAATAACTGCATCGAACTGTGATAGCACTACATAGTTGTCGGGGGTTTAATACCCTGTCCTGGTAGGTGTGTGACATGAACATGCTTCAGTTTTACACTCCCAGCCCTCCCTGACATGTATTTGCCTCTGTCTGCCTCCCCCACTCCCTCTCTGGTGGATGTGGAGACCCACACCTGCCTTGCTTAGGCAGCAGCATGTGTATTTTAGGTGATGCTCATGATCAGCTGATGGCCTCTGCACGAAATGCAGCCCTCCCCTAGCTGATTGCATGTGGAATAGGTGTGGTAACAATCCCATAGCCAATTGCATGGAAACACATTCCAATACCTAGGAACCTCATGGTGGTGTTGGGCCTTTTCAGTCACTGTGAGCAGGAACTAGATCTGTTGTTTGGCAAACAGTATCTCAGATGGATTGGGGATTCACCTCCAAAAATATACACTGTGAAAAGAGTGCAACAAACAGGAGGGGGGATGTGCCCGACCTGACTACAGACTGTAAGTGATGCTATACTGCATTTGGAGTAATGTTGGTTTAATAGTGTTTGTCTGGATATGCCTGTCATACATGTAATAATACCTGCCATGTCAGTTCCATGTATATGAGGAATCCCCATCTGCAGGTACATCTATAGACTGGACAGTGTTGTGCCAATGGTTTCATGTGTTATCCACAGTGCATCTCTCTGTGGAATGCAGACGGTAGTGTGAGGATTGCAGTCTGTAGATGGTGAAGGAAGTGACAGTTACTGACTTCATATCCCTCATAGGACATATGTTGCAACAAACACCGTTACAATGGAAAATGTCCAAGGTTATCACAGCAACATGTCTATACTGGCCCTGTGTATGGGCTGTCAGCCACACCACTGTCAACGTTTGTACATATGGCATGCATGAAGTGGTGCATATGTGCTGTATGCCTTAAATAGTGTCATCATATCTAATAGCAAGCCAGTGATATATCAGATTGCTACGCGTCATGTACAGTAGGGGTTATATTTCATGACATAAGCTGGACATTCTGTGGATGTTTGTACAGTACTGAGGTCTGTGTAGTGATGGTGAATGTCGGCAGTGTGTGTATTGTTAATATGTACTTTAGCCTGTGAACAGACTGTGGTAGATGTCATTGTCCTAGCTCCCCGTCTATCACATGTTACATGCTGCCCCACTGTATAGTACTGTTTCGCCGTACACGTTTGTAAGGCCATACACACACATGTCCCATACCACAGACAGCCATCAGACCAAACTGTGTAGCAGCCCAGTATATGTAGGGACATTCTGTTACTGGCACATATGAGGATGGTGTGAAACAGATAGCCCATATACTGTAATATTATGCTAGCCTACCATATGTGGCTGTGTTCACATTGGTTGTGGTAATGCACTGTCACACAGGTGTATCTTACCCTGTGCTATGACATGGCTGTTGAGCCTGCTATATATGCAAGTACATGTGCATTCCCCCATACAAGATGTAGGCCAGTGTTGAGCCAGTCTGCCTGTAGCCTGCACAGTGCATTGTTGCATGCCTAGCAGCGGAGTGTACTTAACCAGTGGGATGTCATGTGCAGATAATTGCCAGATGTACTGCTGCCGGGCCTCCCTTAAATGTCAGGTATGTCAGACAGACCAGTGGGATGCTGTACAGATGTATGTCGATATCTAGTGGGTAGTATGTATCCATGGCACCCCTATATCAGCAGTCATTATGTGTCAGGCCAGACAGGAGTGTGTGACTCCAACACCTATGGTGCCAAATGTATACCAGTCGTTATGTGTTATACCCATCTACATAGCTGTCTACATCCATATTGTCAGGCCTGGTACACATGTGGTGCACTAAGGGAATATCTGCATACCTCTGGACTGTACAGGGTGTGTCTGAAGTGCCATATAAAGTGGACAATATCTCTGCTGCACTCCACAGGGGGCATTACCTAGCAGTGGTACTTTAAAATGATGTCTGTAGGATGTCTGTCAGTAGCCAATGGCACACATGTTATAAGCAGATTTCAGCATCCACACACAGCATGTTTGTGAAGACAGTCCCAATGACAGTAGCAACAGTCTAGTAATATACCTGCTATACATACGTTACATCACCTTGCACTATGACATTGGGACTGTAGGGGCTAGGGTATGGCTACACTCCATGTCCAGGACATATGGTGAAAATATATGCACATATACCTATCCAGATAGCTATATATATAAAAATACTGACACGTGTACTGCATTGAATTACCATTGTCATGGCAAGCACTCACTATAAATCCCTACAGCATGTGGCCGTGGTCCCTTCACATTTCCTGTGTGACGGACATCAGTCCTGTGTGTGGGCATCAGTGATATAGGCAGCGGGTAGCAATACCTCTCACAGGGGAACATGCACACTCAGAGTGGATGCATTTGTAGGAGGTTCAGGAACTACAGACAGACTGTGGGTAGAGTTGTGTAATGCTTTGCATAGTACTGGTGTTACAGGGTGTGTCTGTGTGTGTGTGTGTGTGTGTGTGTGTGTGTGTGTGTGTGTGTGTGTGTGTGTGTGTGTGTGTGTGTATACATACTAGTGTACCTTGGAAAGCAGTCTGTCTGCATAGGCCACTACTGTGGGCCTACCTCTTGCTGGGCAGAGGTATGCATATCATGTGCTGCGCGTCCACCATACAAGCCCTGTGTCAGCTATGACACTGGCAGTGTGTGTGTTGCATGCTATATCTAACCTCAATTCCCTGACTAAGGGTATGTTGCAGACTATCCTGTAACACCAGCACCTTGCTTAGTGTATGGCAACAGTGTTCCACATATATGCCTGTGTTCCAGCCTCTGTCCCCATCTACATACCAAGCTTTGCACATATGTCATGCTGTTGGGGGTTGTGCTGTGCTGGGCTGTGAGTATATCACACTGCCATTGCTGCCATTAGTCCACTGCTGTTGTATCCCCCACACATACACTGGGGCTGGGGACATATATGTGTGAGCGTCACCTACACAACACATGTGTGCCCTTATGCACTGCAGAGGCCAGTGTATGTAACAGTGGTATATGGTCTTGTATTACTGAGTCCAGGTGGGGAGCACCATAAATGACCTATGCTGTTACAAATGTGGGGGTATCTGGGGTGAGCCGTCACAAGGTATGTGGATGTACAGTACTGTATACTCCACCTATATTGCAACTACTAACATGACTTGGGGTACTGCAAGCCTACTGGCCCCTGAAATACAGACTGTTCTGTGCGTTATGCCTTGATATGTTCAGGGTACAACCCATTGGATCACAAAATGTCTTTACCTCCTACGGAGATTGTATAGAGTGTAGTTAGAGGCTGCTGAACTACACACCTGCAATACATACTGTTGATTGTGTGGTACTCTGTGGCCCAGTCTGTCAGCACTATTGTACATTCTGAAGGGCCTGGCTTGGACTGCAACAGATGTGAACCTTTCCAGACTACTGTACAAGTGTAACTGTTTCACAGTTGCAGTACTCCGTTTTAATGGTTGTCAGTATTTGAACAGCTATATGATATGGCATATAGGACCGTTATGGTACACAATTAAAGGAGTCCCATTTCTGCAAACCTGTGTGTGGTGTCTTTACTATGACCTTTCTATGGGTATATGTTGCAGGCAATGATTGACATTTGTATGTTTAGCCCATACAGTGTCCATTTGTTCAAGTGTTAACAGTAGGCATACTGGCTGTTCCATATTGTGTGCACCTCCTACATGCATATCTGACTGTACATATATCTGCGTGTGTATGTGTAGTCACATGTATAAATATATATATATATATATATATATATATATATATATATATATATATGTATATATGTATATCTGTATCAGCATATATGTGTACGTGTATCTGTATCCTGGGGATGTCGACGGATTCCACATATTACATGTCCTGTGGGAGGCAGACTGTAGTTGGTAGTGTATTGCAGGGCACAGGCATTTGGCTGTGGGGGGATGCCTATTCGTACAAGACGTATAGTGTGTGGGGCCTCTCAACTCCATTAATGGTGCATGTGGACATTGGTGTATTTGTCAATCTGCAATTGCTATCTACAGATGTATGGCCATATATACCTATATAGATATATTTACCTGCTAACAGATATATAGGTGTATGTGCATAGATAGCAATATATATGTATATAGAGGCAGTAAAACAACATATATATTTGAATACATCTTATATCTATACATATATGGGTATGGGTAATCTGTTAAGGTTGCACTATAGTTACACACGCAGACATCTAGATGTTGGTAAACATTATCTGCACTGTTGCATGACAGGACTGGCTGATATGTTTCTGAAACATTGAATATCTGTGTACCTGTCATGGCTTAGTGGTACATCGGTTTGTCTAGGGTGTGCAGGGTCCTTGGTTTGAGCCTTGCCAGAGTTGTTTAAGTTGTTGCTGGCCAGAACACATCCTGTTGGATAAAGAGTGATTAAGGCACCATAAAGCAGTTGTAAGCAGGTTTGAGTGTTCTGCCCAGCAACAAAATAAACAGATACTGCAAGGCTCATAACCAGGACCCTGCACATCATACACAAAGTGATTTACCAGCCAAGGCAGATATGCATAATCATGATGTGTCCATTATCATATCATCGAGTCCAGGTATACAACACTACAGGGAATGTATTCCACCATGTAGATGTATTTGTGTGTGTGTATATATATATATATATATATATATATATATATATATATATATATATATATATATATATTCATCATTGAATGGATATAACATATCTATATATGTAGATATAGATATAGACATATCTATATACATATAAATATATATATATATATATATATATATATATATATATATATATATATATATGTATATAAGCCAATGCATATGGATATACATAGATACGCATACAGCCAATGATATATATGTATATATCCACAGGTCCACATATAGACAGCACTAGGAATGCATATATATCAGCATATATATGGCTCACCTTTCAAAGAGAGAATTCCATGTGTCTGGAGGCTGATAGGCCTAACGTATGTTCCCAACATTGCACAATCCTGCAATACATGCATAGAATGTGCAATGTGTGAATGCATTAGATCATTGCAGATTAGGATATTTGGTTGCGGATGACACTATAGTGGGGATGGGGAATAATTGCCTATCCCTAGGAGTTCATATATCACAGTAGGGGGGTTGTGAGGGGCCCGGTCCCCCAGAGGGGGGTGTGTAGGGAGTCTTGCCCCCCACCGGTACAATATGTATTCCAACTTGCAGTTCGAGTATCAGAGAAGGTGCCTGTAGAACTGCAGCTCTCTTAACTGTGGTGCAGTAAGAAAGGACGGGTTAGTCCTTTCTGTTTGCAGAAAGGGCCATTCAAAGGAATGATTGTCCCCCTGTCAAAGGTGAACACATATATATCAATATAGGCATATATGGACATACATCTGTAGATGGAACTGGGAACGTAACCACAACATATATGTCCACATGCACCATTGAGGGGTTTGAGAGACCCAAACAACATATATCTGGCATCGATAGGTATCCCCCCAGCCAAATACGTCTGGCCTGCAATACAATACCAACCTTAGCAGATCCCATAAGCAGGACTCTACACGACAAGGGCAGTACATGTTAACAGTACTCCATCCCAACTGTAGAATGTAAGGCTGGCATTACTAACATATCATGCAGTACAGTCAAGTGACATGTCATGGTTGGGGGAACCCCCTGGGCAGGTGCAGTAAGTAGCTGGGATCCCTCATACAATCCAATAGCCCTACACCTGACAATGGTTTCACCAGTGTTGGCAAGGACATCCACAAACCCACCATGTCAGCTGGGAACTACCACCCAGTAGCCTGATGAACGTGTTCTGCAGGGACATGGAACATACCAACAATAAACCCATGGCCAATGTCACTGGTTATCTCAACACACATGATCCTGCCAATGTTGGACTTGTCAAAGGCAGAGAATACAACCTGAACCTGGTATACCTCCTCAACCCAATCATGACAGGTGTAGATGAGGGTTAGGAGGTGTACAATGCCTATGTACATCATAGGAGGCTTTTGTACAACATTCCACTTGTAGGAATGTGTGTAGTTGTTATGGGATCTACCTCCGTTCACAGGATATGTTTCCACCAGGACTGCTTCGCATATGCCAACATACCACAGGCACCATCCCATTGGCATACAGTCCTTCATAGGTCATAGATGTGTCAATGCCATCCTCCACACTGTTGAGGTGTGCAGCACTACTGGGGTTTCTATAACTCACTGAGTAAGGCTGTTGTGGACTCGACTGCCATAATTGCAGTTACTGTTGCATCTATCCCCCCACATAACTGTCTGTAATACTGTACAGTGTATGTAATCAGGTTGTTAGTTGTTGTCTACACCATTCACAGTAGTTGAGCACCTCACACCCTCCTAAGAGTAGGGCTATGCCACCAGCATTGGCACACACATGTTACTTAGGTGAGGATGGCAGTAGAGTGGGGAGAGGGACATACACCCTGCTATTAGCATGTTCAATGCCATCCACATTGCAGACCACATATGTACCACTGTGTGGTTGTGCCTATTCTGTCTTGGTGGGATTACATGTGCAACAGATGTGTTACCTGCACGGGGACATACCTCCATGTGTACAGTCCTGTACCTGTACTGCATCCTAACCAAAGGCACTGTGTGTTGTACCCAGGCATGGCATGTGTACCACCCACTACACTTACTTGTGTCCACTGTAGAAGGCTTGCTGACACCACTACACCCATCAGCCATGTGGCACTTGGACAAACACAACACAATCTGACCAGATACTGGTGACAACAATACAATATTGTTAATTAAATCTAGGATGCATCATGGCTGCACAGCTACACCTTTCAAGATATTAGCATTTCACTTTACTGCTGACAACATGCTACATATCATTCCATAGCTACACTATTGTACAGTCACCCTGTGCATCAGAACCATGTTAGCCTGTCCCTGCATCGATTTTACGGATGTCAGACAGTGGCATAGGTATCATCATATGCACATGGTGTGTTGTTGGTTTGCCAGAGGCCTGGGCTGAGCCATACAATTGACAACATGTGTGTGTTTGTGTGTGTGTGTGTGTGTGTGTGTGTGTGTGTGTGTGTGTGTGTGTGTGTGTGTGTGTGTGTGTGTGTGTGTGTGTCTGAGGGGGCTGAGTAATGTTATGGGCCACTGATGATGTCGTGTGTGCGGGTATGTGGTTGCCCTAGGTTCATTGTTTATGTGTGTGTGTGTCTGCATGCACACAGTTCCTCCATGTGGCTGCCCTATTTAGGGAATTGTGGGACAGCTGCAGACTGTACCTGGCAGGATTTGCAGTTCACCATCTCTGGCCATGGACACGGGACCTGTGCCTGGCAGGGGTGCTACAGCCATTATCAGCTACAGAGCCAGACTGAGTACTGTCCCCTGAGTTTGACAGACATCCACTAGATCCAGGTCCCTCCTGGGACTGGCCAGGGCCATGTGCAAATGGTCTGCTCTGACGGGTTGTGGACAGCCCCCCCACAGTGCTGGGGCTGGTACTGCCACTATGGGAGTGGCTGTGACTGTTTGGACGTCCATGGTGACCTCCAGCTGCTGGTGTTGCTGGCATACGTCCATGTGGCCATCGCAACCTTCCTGCCCTGTCCTGATGCATGGACATGACATTTTGGATGAGTTCCAATGTCTCACCCCACCATCTGTCCATGACCTCGGTGAAATTACGAATGGCACCTGCTAGGTCACAGATGCTGTCAGTTACAGAGGTGTGATGAACCCTCTGCACCCTTAGACCCTGCCTGGTGTACCGTTCCATTCATGCCTGTGCCTCCATGACAGTCTCGAACATGCGTGTGGTTGAAATAGGGATTGCAAGTCTGCCCGGTGCATGATGTCCAGCAGTGCTCCTACAAGCATCCCTGCACATCTGCCTATGTGATACCCTGCCAGACATCCGGCTATGGCTGCTGTGTCCTGACACACATGCCATAGATACCAAACTGTCCTGGCCTATGCCAACCATAGGCTGTCCCTCAGCTAGGGCCAATGGTGATGAGGTGTGTATAGGCAGTGTGACTGTGTGCGTGGATGGTGTGGATACATGTGGGTTGTCAACTGATAGCCCAGCTGCAGCCCCTGATGACCATTCCTGTGCCTCAACACACCTATCTTCATGGTCACTGTCTGTATCAGTGACATCAAATTCCCTGTGGGGGGACCCAGCCCCACCTCGCCACCTGTGAGGGGAAAACAGAGAACAGACTGTAAGACCTGTACAACACCAGTAAACAGTAAATACACACACACACACACACACACACACACACACACACACACACACACACACACACACACACACACACACACGTGCAAACATGGCCACACACACAGACATACACACATGCAGTCGACATACATGGCAACCCATACACTACACCAGACAGCACCTACAGACAACTCCCGCAACCCCATAACACACACAATAGCAGGCAATGATGCAGTACAGTATCACACACATACCTGCAATTACACACATGTCAGCATGCAGGACATGTGGGGCTGAACAGCATGCAGTGCAACTGTAGTCAATCCCTGTTACCAACATTATACATGGCTGTGTTGCATAGCTTCTGGTTGTAGTTGATGGCCCTCCCCTTGGAACCCACTGCACCCATATCCACAGCATTGCTGTGCATCCATTCAGCACTCTGGCATGTACTGTGCACCATACCTCACAGGTGTGCACCCCATTGCAGGATGTGTCTCTGTGTGTCAGGTGTGTTTCCATTGCTGCTCACAGCCTCTGTGTGTTCCTGGATCACATGTGGACATGTGTTTAATGACTGCTTGATGTGTATTCACATAAGTCATCATCAGTGGTGCATGTCTGAGTGGTAGATTACCATTAGACCAAACATACAGACATTGTACTGTACCTATGGTGAGTGTAGAGACCATTATTGACCATGATTGGTCCCTGGCTGATGTTGCCTGTGGTACACAGAGGTTCTTAGGTGAGTATTGTTCTATTGGTCCTGGGGCCTACATAAGCCTAGCCATAGGGGATCCCTGCCATGCACCACCCACTAATGTTATTCCCCTGTGCCCCTGTCAGGCTGTGGCACACACATGCTACCCAGGGTGTATTCCCCATTACCCATCCAATTGGCAAGTGTTTCTGTCAAGAGGGCCAATGAGTAGCATTGCCTGACATGTATGGGTAGTCCATTCCAGGGTGTGGTGATTCCTCAGGACAGGGCCCTATCCCTCCAGTATGTTCTGAGTAATGTGTTGATTAGGTTTAGGACCCTGGAGCATGTGTTAGCAGAGGGAGTGGGATGTCATTAAATGTAGCATGTTCAACTGCTCTAAGTATGACATAGCTGTGTATGTTGGGCAGATGTCAGCTGTGCCTGGACAATGTGCACTGGAGTGTAGCCACAGTTGTCTGAGATGGACTGTGTATTGCATGTGTTTGAGGCTGGTAATTCCATTAGTGAGGTATGTGCTGTGTCAGTGCACATGTACAGCATGCATTATGGGTAGGTGTGTTAGATGTGTACATAGCCTACACCTTAGCTATGACATGCACAGTGAATTGCCAAGCATAACCTTAAACCATACTCACCGACATCTGACCGCTGCCTTGCTGGTATCCCAGATGTACCTACAATGACATGGGTTATAGTTGATATCAGTGGCCACAGCTGTGGCATTGCTATTGCTATAGCGTGGCTGCAATATTACAGTACAGCAACAGCTAAAGTCCACAGTACTACAGTTTACACATTACTGCTTATCGGTACTAGACAGCAACATACCCCACATCTCACACATGCATGGTCTACCTGTACAGATGCATACAATAGTCTACTTAGGTCTGTCCTATTTCCGCCCACTTCTAGACCCCCATCCAACCTACGCATTTCTCTTGCCACAGGTCTAGATCATCTTTCTGCCTTACATGGAGGTTTATTTTAGGCCATCTCTTAGGACCCACCTTTTAGCATCACGCTGTCCTCCATTGGACTGAGTGATTATCCGTGCTAAGGCTTGGGCCGTTTGCTTGATTGGTTCTGTAAGGATGGACCTTTGAGTGATTCCGTTGTCCATATCTCCGGTTTTGACAGCCAGCATGTTAAGGCTTTTGTCGTTGACATAATTCTGGTGCCTCAACTACATGTCACCTCTGATTTCCTAATGTGGCTGAGGATGACTTTATGTGAGTCCCTTTATCCTTTTGGTGAGGAACTTGGGTTCCCTCTATCCTTGCTGTGAGGAACTTTTGAGGGGTCTCCCTAATGGCATGTTGCAATTCTTTTGATAAGATGCATAGTGAAGATTTTGGTCGGTCATATGACTGCAGAGATCTGAGTGTGAATATCCAATGGAGAGGAAGGGTGAGATAGAAGGTCTTTCATGATCAGGTGGCAAAATGGAGTGGTGCCCTTTCAAGGGTTTGTCAACCTGGCCATGTCTTTCTGATATGTCAAAATGTGGGTACTCAGGTGCGACATGGGGTCTGTCTTGTGAAGGGTTACCTTGTTTTTCCCGGAAGGGTTGGATTATAACCTTTTGGCGTCAAAGGGAGCACCTGGCTATTGTTCCAGCTACTGGTTTCCATGGAGTTTCTCAAGAATATCTGTTTTTCCACCCCCTTGGTCCAAGCCAGCTATCTGGCTTAGTGCCATGCCTCTGAGATCAGCCTTTTGCAGTCCTTTACCTGTACTTGAGGTAGCCAATGCCCCGCAATGTTTGCCATTGTCTTCTGAGTTTTGGGACATCTGCAACTTGTGACCGCTTGAAGTGCCCCACAGTACACCCTGTGTGACCTGTGCCCTCTGTGACAGCCATCTCAACTCTTTTGGAGTGGGTATGGGTTTACATTTGCTGGGTAGTTTTTCTCCTAGACCTTATAAAGGGAATTTAGTGGGTCAAGACAGGCTTGTCAAATGGTTTGAGTCTTGTGTGTCGAAAAGCCTCTTACCCTTGAAGACTATTTCAGTAAGCCCACAAGTTCAAACACAAGCAACTTGGCCCAAGGACAAAGCTGGCTGTGGGCACACCCCAAAAAGATTTGTTCCAACAAATCATTGTTTTCAATGTAGGCTGTATGGACCGCCTTTCCAGCTTTGCAGGCCTTGCTCTTGTTGCTTATGGGGCTCACCCACTATCTCCGGGAGGTTCTTACCCCTTTGAAGCCATTACTAGGGGAAGCTAGATATGAGCCACCCTGGGAGGGATATGGTGGGGCCGCGAGGCCACCCTGGCAGAGCCGCCACTAGGTGAGCCGCGTTCAACAGCTGCGGTAGCACACAGCCAGGACACAGCTGCTCCCATTGATTTAGAGGTTTTTAGTTTCCGTCCCAGCAGCTTTATTGTTCATCCTTTATGTTTAGCGCTGTTTTGGGCCTTTAGTCCGTCCGGCTCTCCTTGGTATTTTTAGCTTGCACACAAGGCTTACCTAGATGGATTGTGAATGTCTGGGAGAGGGTAGATTTTTGGAATTTATTTGAGACTATATCTGAGCATATCTGTGAGTTTCCACCTAGTTTCCTTCATTTGCTGAAATTTCCTTTATGTCTGTCCTCATAGCTCCATTATTCACAAGGGGTCTGTCCTTTTGACCTTTTTGTTTTATTTTCCAACAATTGGTGAAAATTGGATTTAGTTTCCAATGACTTCCTTTTAATTTTTTGATTGTATCATGAAATTTATATTTTCCCTCTTCTTGTAATAATTGTTGTCTCCTGGGTCTGTTAGTTTTGTTTTTGGCCTTAAGCTGGGGAATCTTTGGACTTTTTCCTCGTTTTGTCCATCTTGGTTCCTGGAGGTGGGTTAGGAAATGGCTTGTCCTGGCAGTTGGAAAGGTGTTGTGTTAAGGGAGGGTCTGGCCTTGTTGGAGGCCCCTCTTGTGCTTTGTGAAGGCTGAAGTGGAGGGCTTCGAAGGTAGTGTCACCAGTCTCTTTAGGTGGGCCTTTGGGGCGATGTCACTTTCCAGTGAGATTAGTTTTCTTGTTTTTCCAGTGTCTTCAGTTTGGTTAGTTCTCTTGTTTATGGGGCATTTATTTCCTGTGGTTCTAGTTTATTTGAGATCTAGTATGTTTTCTCCAATGACAATGACAGTTTTAAGCTCTTCTGCCGTTTGTGAATTTATGTGTTCCAGCAATCAAGCAATAGAACTCCAGGGACTGAGTAATGTTCCGAGTTTATATTCTGGCAGTTGAAGTCACCTGTCATGATGGTTATAGATAATGTTCCCAGTGATGGTGTTTGAGAGTCTTTAGGCTGTGTGGAGGGTGTTTGAGGAACATTTATACCCTTGGATGCAGAGAGAAGGCTGTGTGGTTTTGCCTATTTGAGGTTGCCTCTTTTGCTATTGTTAGTTGCTTCATGGATGGTTTTGCCTATTCTTAGTTGCACGCAACCTGGAGGTGTGGATACTTCCTCCATGAATTGGAGTACTTCCTCCTTTGTATGTCCGGTCCTTGGATAGAGTGGTCCGGCCCAATGAGGTAAAATGGGATAGGTGCTAACCAGGTTTTCCAGACCTTTTACCAGGTCGAACTGTCCAGGTTTACTGTTAAGGGCCTCTCGAAAAGGCAGACATTACTCGAGCAGCATTAGGCATTTGGCATTTGGCATTTGAGATTTCTGCATTGAGCAGCATTATTTTTTCTCTTAGGTGGTAGTTTTAGAGGGGGGTTTAGACCTAAAAAAAGGCAAGGGGGGGTGGGCACTCCTGAGGGTGGCAAGAGCCTTAGCCAATATGGTGCAAGCAGGCAGGCTTGTCCAGCCCCTCATGAAGCAGCGTGGTTTGTCAAGCATGTCATCCCAGGCAGACAGACATGGATCCCCTTTGAATGACAGCCAATCATTAAGTCATTCTATTGTGGATCATCTTGTCTCTATATTGTGGCATCATTCTTGGGAAGGGAAGATACCTGCCTGGGCCAGGTCCACACCGCTGCCATATGTCTCTCAGAGATCTCCTCCAGGGTCCTTTTCCTACACAGGGCAGACACTAGCATGGGACAATGACCACACCACATTTGTACTTTGCTGTCATATTTGTGTTGCTGTGGAGGGACCCAAGTGCTTGTGTTATGTGGCGGATTCTAGCTGTGACAGGGCAGCTTAGTTGACCCTGGTGTGTGGGAGAGTGGGTGTGTGACGTCATGAGTCCACCTATGGAGTATATGATGGGTAGTATGTTTGCCTTATTTGGCCTTAAGGGCTGTGTGCACTGCTTTGTTTGCTTTGTGTTGGTTTGGGGTGTGTTTTGGAGCAGTTGTTTGTTTGCAGTGCTGTCTGCTGTGCGCTTGAGGTTTGTTTTTTTCAGAGCCTCCTCCAGTATGTCTTGTGTGTGTCTGTGTTTGATTCAGTGGAGTGGTAGCATTATGTGAGGCTGGTTTGTGGTGTGTGTAGCTGCCTTCTCCTCCTGTCCTGTCTGGTCTTGCCTGAGTTGAGTTGAGAGCTCAGCCCAGTTTTTGGCTAAATAGCTGCATCTCTCGCAAGTATTTGTGTTATGTGGGAGGAGGAGATATTCCCTGGAACCTCACCTGCATGCTCAATGTGTGGTGTGGGATTAGCATCCACCTCCATGACCGTATAGGTCTGGAGCTCTTGCAGGAGGGCCGGTGCTACCAGGCTGATGAGCAGCTCCTCCAATCTGGTGAGTGGGGGATGGATGTTATGCCCCCCTACTGTGAGGTGGTCACCCAGTATGGCAGCTGCACGATGTTGTACTTGCCGGAGCAGGTCACTACAATGGTGGCGTACCTGCTCATTGGTTCGGCTGTACAACCCCACCTCATTCACCCTGCAGACCACATCAGTCCACATGGCTGTTCTCTCCTGCTGGTCCATGCTTGTCCATGAGAAGAGCAGTTAATAGTTGTGGATCATGCTGGTGATAATGATCTCGTCCTCAGTGGCACTGTATGCAAGGTTTCTCAAATGTACCATACTCCCAGAAAGACATAATGATGGAAATATGTCTGAGCAACTCATATGTCAAGTTTGCCATAATACAATACACATATCAGTCTCCCGCCACCATATCAGCTCCAACATAATGTTCACTCTATGCTACTAGTATGTGTCCGGCATGTGTACTATTGGGCCATATATTGTATTGTACAGCAACTTCTGCTATGTGGTTATAGACATGCTCCCTGTGGGGACACTAGAGTTACAGGGCTGTACAGCAACTTCTGCTATGTGGTTATAGACATGCTCCCTGTGGGGACACTAGAGTTACAGGGCTGTTACAGGATATTTCACCTGCATGCCATTGTCACTCCCACTATGTTTCCACATATGCATGTGGTAGGCCTGCTATGTGATTGCTATACATCTCCCATTCTGTAGTATTGGGGATATCTATGCATGCTGTTGGACATGTTCTGGGATTGTGTGGACTATTACAGCCCATATATGTTCCACGACAGTTACACACCAGTATGTGTAGGGGTTATTTGCCAGCAGGAACACCACTCCAACCTAATGTGCACATGTTACCAGTCCACATCACATCCATGGCCCACCATGGAAAACATTTTCTACTGTTCCATCACTACCTTCATGTGGAACCACCTCAGGGGATGGTGTCCCCCCATGAAGCATACACAAACATGTGTCTGTCACCCAGGTAGGTCACGGGTATTGGGCATAGGGAGGTCCACAGTGACATGGGGTATTGCTACATCACCTGGAGGCATGCAGTACACATACACAAAGTTCGACATGCATGTCTCTCCTGCCCAGCACACAGCCCAGGCACCTTTATGTCCATGTACTTGCTGTCATGACTGTCCATGGGTGGCCACCATGTTCCCTTTGTTCCCATGCGGGGGCTCAATGGCCTCCACATTCCAAAT
>NC_056737.1:1043805976-1044043476 GCF_019279795.1 Protopterus annectens | reverse complement strand
ACTGATACTGATCAGGGATGTCTTTCCTTCCTGGGATTTGTTTTTTTCTGAACTAGTTTCCTCCTATTGTATAGCCTGTTTCTTGCAGGGGTTCACCAAACTGGTTTCCTTCTCTTAGAGGTGTGAGTCTTGGTTTTGCTAGGGATGGCGCAATCCATGCATCCTTGTAGGTGCTCATAGAGTGCATTTGTAAAGGTTTCTGCATCTTGAGTAGCGTTATCCATTAGCGTGGGGGCTATGAAACTTACCACCTCTGTCTTAAGTAAGGTGAAGTTTGCTTTAGAAAAGTTTTTTACTGTGCTTTCCTTAGTTGGAGTGGTGGTGGGGTGTGGACATCCAGAGTGATTAGTTTATGGTCTGATCTAACCAGTGACGGGTTAACCTCTGGTGTGGAACACCTGTCGCCAATGTTGGTGATGACCAGGTCCAATATGTTTTCACCTCTTGTAGGGGAGTTTACCAAATGATCCAGGGCATTTCAGTCGATGAATTCCAGGAAGCGCTGGGCCTGGGAATTTGTACTCGAGTAGTTTTCCCAGTGAATGGTAGGGTAATTGAAATCGCCCAATATCAGGGTGTTCGGTAGAACCTTCACGTTTTTCAGTGTCTCCAGAAAGGTGGAGTGGTGGTCCTGGGTCATGGAGGGTGATCTCTAGCAGGCCACAATTTGCACTGCAGATTTGCCCAATGTTAGTTGCACATGGATGATCTCAGAGGTATCATGCTGCACCACTAACCTGGAGGTGTATGTATCCTTGATGAATATGGATACACCCGCTCCTTTTGTGTTTCCGTCTGTGTTCTGTGGCCAAAACATGTGGTATGAGTTGTAGCCCTGTAGTGCTGGGGTGCTCTCTGGAGCCTTTAACCAGGTTTCAGTTACTGCACAGATGTCGACGTTCTCCATACTGGGCAGTGTTTCAAGTGCGTGCATTTTGAGATTTAAACTCCTGGCATTGAGTAGCATAACCCTCAGTTTTTTGTTAATTGTGCTGTTTATAGAGGTGGGTTTGACTTTTGAGCCTTGCCTAAAAAAGGCACTATGGGGGCAGCAAGAGCCTTGGCCAGTATTCAAAAGCCTAAGGGTGACAGGTGCAAGCCGTCTCTTGCGAAGCAATGTGGCTTGTCGAGCATGTCATCCCAGGCTGACAGTCACTGTATCCCCTTTGAATGACACCAGACACTTAGCCAATTGTTGGAATTGATCATTCTTTCTTTATACTGAGGTATGCTACTGAGGGTCAGGGTCATACCAGCCCGGGTATATATATCTATCTACATATAGCTGTCTATCTGTCTACATTTACAGATATATCTGTCCATATGTTCATGCATGTTCGGCTCATATTTTGGCCTGGTCCTCATTCACTTGGCAATTGTCATGGATGATTGGAGCATTGAAGTCCGTAACTAGTGGCAACACTTTTGCGTTTTAGACTTCATATCCTTCTACATATGTGTTCTAATACATATAACTGTGTAACTAGCAACATTTTGAGTGTAACAGAGTATTAGTTGACATATATCCCTATTTGTATCCACAGTGTGACATACTTTGTTCAGACTTCTTGCATTAACAGGTTATGTGGTGTCATAATAATACATTACCTGTACTGTTGACTGATTGTGCTCCAAGGTATGTTTGTGCAAACTTCAGGTTATGTATATCTGCCATGGTTTAGTGGTAAATCACTTTGTGTATTGAGTGCAGGGTCCTGGGTTCGAGCCTTGAAGAGGCAGCTTATTTTGTTGCTGAGCAGAACAAGGGACATTGGCTACAGAGTGATTGAGGCACTCTTAAGCAGTTGTAAGCAAGGTTGCGTGGGTTTGTGTGGAGCTAAGCAATGCCTACACAGGTTAAGCAATTCAGCAGGTAACTGAGTATAAGAAACTGTAACCAGACTTTAGCAGTGCTTACCCCTGCGTAAACATACTTATACATGCTTACTACTGCTTATTTGTGCTTAAACCTGCTTACTACTGCCTAAATTCATTATGACACTGATACTTCACATGTGCATTTCATGCAGTACTCCAGTTCACATTTAAATGTTATTATGTAGGTTTTACGGCAAAAAGATGTACAAATATGTTCATATGCAGCTTTCACATGGAAAATTATATGTGCTGCAGTGGGACTCGAACTAGGAATGCCTGTTCATTAGGCAGGTGCTCTAATCACTACACTATTGCTGTGCTGCTTTATTTGCATATATACCCATATACCCATGGATCCTAGTTCCCCAAACACCCACCCCAAAACGTCACTGACACATCAGTCGCCCATTCTCCAGTTGGAAACACGGTTTATCCACACCACTACACATTGGCCACTCCCTAGTCCTCTGGACCCATCCCATGGGTTGACTCAATCCATGTATCTTCAGACATCCCAAACTTTTAGTCCACAAGCATTGGTGACATGAGTGACCAATAGGACACTATTCCCAATGTTGGGTTGTTCCTTCCTGGAACACACATGTCTTTATTTCAAGATTAGACTCTATACTTCATTACTTCATTACTCCAGTTAACAAGACACTAAAATAAATGTAAAACTAAGACTATATGATAACGCACACATTACATATGTAAACCAATGATGTATGAGTTCGGCAACATTATATTACAAATAAGACTGGTTTAGTGATTGGCATTGATGTAGCCAGCAAATCACAGGAATGATTCGAATATTTCATAATGGGAAAGTCCTCACATTTTATTCTTTTGAGAATAGCACTAACTTTGAAACTAAATACACAACTCTGAATTATTGCAGATTCGTCTCTTCCCTCTATCCTCTCGTAACTCTAATACTATAGTACTGCAATAAACAACGGAAACAAAACAGCAGCTTATTTTGCCTTGGAAGTTTATATCCCAGCAGAATCGTGGAAATGTTGCAAAGACACATATATGTATATATATATATATATATATATATATATATATATATATATATATATATAGATGACAAGCATTTCATGACATTCTAAGTAAGGCCTGCACTGTTACAAAGGCCATGTTTTTGGCATGAAATTGAGTTGGGATATATAGGCCACAGTGCAGAGAAGGGGGTCACCATCTTTTCTGTAATGGACCATGAATGAATGTTTATTTAACATCTATTAACCGAGTATGCAGACTGTTCCAACGAGTCAGGACTCCATTCAGTCATGACTTGAGCCTTAGAGGCCAAACAACGCAACTAAACATACACGAGAATCATACCTCTCAACTTCTTAATGTAAGAAGTCTAGCCAAAGCCAAATATAATTGGGGGTGAGGAGTCAAAGATTGGGACATACTGGGATCAATTCAATAGCTCTGCTTGACAGAGGCCCAGTAAATTGAACAATGGGGCAACGTGAGCTGACACACCTTGCCTAGGCAAATAAATGCCCTTTGGCAGATAGCCTAGTACCTACCTATGAACCTATTACATTTATGGTTATGCAGAACCTACTATTCTATCTACTGTTGAGATTTGTAGGGGCACTTTCATGTTATTTATGTCTGCAAAAGGAATGAATGTGGCACAGGGAATGTACTTCTACATATAGATGTATGTATGTGTGTATGCATATATATTTATAAAAAACTCGCTGACCTCCACGAGGCAGTCGAATTAGAACCAGGCCATCCAACCCTGACATGCCTATATCCATATTTCATACCCATGGTTCCTCCACCCCACCCGAGTTCCACATACACACAAACCATCCATTCTCCAGTTGTTATCCCAGCCATAACACATCTCCACACATTGCCCTCTCCTCAGCGTTAGGGACCCTACACATATGTTGTCTCAACCCAAGTATCATCAGGGTCTCCCAACCTTTTAGTCCTTGAACATACCTGCCCTGGCTTGTGTAATGGTCGGAAGTCCAAACAACCCGCAATTTTTGGGTAGTCCCACCAGGGACTACCCTGTAATTGTTTGTAAGGTAGACTTAGCAGGTGGACAATGTTACTACCACTGGTAGTATCCTGCCTGTGGTTTGAAAAGCAATGATTTGCTCACCCCTGCCCAGCTTGATATGACATGAAATGACAGCACAAAATAATACAGGTGTTGCTGTTGTTTTCCTTCTCGTTCTTTTTGTATACTTTATTGTCACGACGTTCATTCTTCATATAAATATATATATATATATATATATATATATATATATATATATATATATATATATATATATATATATATATATATATATTATATCTGTACATACACACGCACATACATCTACATAATTATATACATTTCCTATACTGTTGGATGCCTGTGCTGGATGATGTGTTTGTGATCACAGCAGCTGAATATGTATCCGCCATGGCTTAGTGGATCTCACGTCTACTATAGTGTGCAGGGTTGGGGGTTTGCAACCTGGCAATACAGATTATTTTGTTAATGGCCACAACAACAGCTGTTGGCTACAGGGTGACTAAGGCACTGTAGAACATTTGTAGGTGGGTATGCGCTTGTTTGCGCGAAACACAGCATTACTAACCTCTGGTTGCGGCGTCTTGCACTCAGCCTCTACATTGCTTCCCCAGTGTGGTACTCACATACCGGCAGCCAAAAGGCTTACACCCGTTTGCTCCCGCATACACACATGCAACGTCATGCATTTTGTTCACATCTGTCAACTGGGACAGTTGGACTGTATGCTTGTCCATTGTCAGTGGTGGCCTGGGGTGTAGAGTTGTACATTGACCCCAGCTACATATCCCAATTAATACTGGGGTGTTCACATTCATAGAGGGTAACAGACATAACATAGCTACGTCCCCCATTAATCATGGTTAGTTTATGTTAAACTGTTGGTATTATCTATGCTTAGGTCAGGTTTACATATCAGGTATGACGGTTGGCAAAGATCAGTTTAAGGTGAGGTGGGATTCCTGTTTCACAAGTCTGGATAGGTTACATGCAGGTATTCGGGGTAGGTGTAGTTATCCCATACCTGTGTGGTACAGTAGAGGCAAATAGCTAAGGATTAGGCAGGTAGGTAGTGGGGGTGACATTGTAACTGTATAGTAGCCCGTAGGTATAATTGGATGGGGAGCAATAGGGAAGGTATGTCGGATGTTGGGAATTGTATGCGAGGCAGGACAAGAGGTGTCGGTATCACTAGTTGATGTAGTGGTATAGAGTGTGAGGTGTGGGGGGTTTGCAAGGTGGTGAGCCTGTGCTGCTCCAGGTGTGCTTGTGGTGTTCCTTCATGTGTTAGTTACATGTGTCCTGTGGGACAGCTGTGATACTACATGTGGGTTGGGCTTCCAGATACTGGCAATATAGTGGGGGAAGAGGGTGTCACCTATGTGCACCCGTAGACATTAATAGAAATGGAACAGGGGCTGATAGGTACGTGGTGTGCATGGGGCACAAAGGGGGTGTTAGTAGGGGGATTATCCAGGGATGTGCAGGATGGCTGCAGGGAAGGTCCTGGGTGGGGGTGAGGACTACAATAATACCTTGTGATGCCTATTACATCTGCTTACATGCCTACAGTGGAGAGTTGCGACCATGTGTTCATAGGTATGTGCAGTGGGTTATGCAACAACACAAATGGTTATACTGTACTTAGCCATGTAAACTGGACTGTGCTGTGGTGGGACCCATATCGGGAATGGCTGCCCGTTAGGCATAAACATGCCTGTCAACTGTACAGAATCCATGGCCTATCCAGAGTTTGCTTCATACTATTGGTGTGTTCCTCTTACAATCTGCACCTGTCTGGTAAATACCTGGGAACTGATGCCATTAAATACAGACAAGTAATTGGGTTTAGGACCCCGCATCCTTCAGCCGAGTCATGCTAATGCATAACCTATTATTCTATCAGCTTTCTAAGGTTGTAAGTGGAATATGTGCTTTCTGTCCCTATTTGTCCCCCCAACAGTTTAGGTTCTGTCCAGTGGTTTTACTCTTAGAGGTTGAGAGATATGGGCGTAAGTTCTGCCCAATTTGCAATATTACTTACATCCCCAGGGCGGTCCTAATACAACTGTGCCAGCCAACACCTGCACGCCTAGGCCCATAACTGCATACCCATAGTTCTCCCACCTGCCCCTCCTCTACAGCACTCATCCTTACTGTGGGTGCAGGTGGGGTCTAACCACACCACTATACACTGCCCACTCTCCATGTGTCAGGACCCATGTCATACGCTGTGTCGACCCATGGGTCATCAGGCTTGCACAACCTACTGGTCAGTGTACAAATACAGCTTGGTTGGATAAATCATTACAGGGACTGACTCCGATGATCATTAATTTTTGGGGTGTCCCACAAGGGACATTGATGTCTTTGTTTCAAGATTAGACTTGGCAGGTCTCTCCCACTGGTAGTATCCTGCCTGTGGTCTGGGAAGCAGTGGTGTGTTTACTTGTATCGTTTGTTTGTATGTTTCACCTGTCTAGGTGGGGGGGGGGGGTTGATGCTACGTGTTACATGTTTGTTGATTGGACCCCTCACCCCCATTGGCATGGCCTGTGAACATATGTAATCCTTAACTGGTGTATCATATTTATATATATAGATGTATATATATATATATATATATATATATATATATATATATATATATATATATATATATATATATATATATATATATATATATATATCTATATATATATATATATATAGATCTAGATCTATATATATATATATATATATATATATATATATATATATATATATATATATATATATATATATATATATATATATATATATATATATATATATATATATATACTGTATACTACTACTATTTAACAAATTGTTTTCTAGTCCTGAGAAGTTTTTCTCCCCGGGTCTCTGCTGTAAATGAGCCAAAAGCTCAGCCAGACTTACCCGGTTAACAGATGTGATTTACATACATGATTCAATTAATACCCTAGCTATAATTATGTGTATGTTTACACACATATATACATATATATTTCTGCATATCTATATACATATATATGTGGGTCTACTTGAAAACACCGACACGCCAAAACACCGATGACGAGAACACCGAAACCAGAAGATCGACAACTGAGATGACCAACAGTTTAACAGCCCGACGCTGAGAACACCGACATGTTAAGGTAAGTGTGCGATAGTGACAGACTTTAGGGTTAGGGGTGGGTTAAGTGAGTTAGGGTTAGGGTGTGGGTAAGGTAAGTGTGCAATAGTGACAGACTTTAGGGTTAGTTGCAGGTTAAGTGAGTTAGGGTTAGGGTACGGGTAAGGTAAGTGTGCGATAGTGACAGAATTTAGGATTAGGGGCGGGTTAAGTGAGTTAGGGATAAGGCACGGGTTAGGTGAGTGTGCGATAGTGACGGACCTTAGGGTTAGGGTTTGGGTTAAGATTAGTGCATAGATAGTTGTGTATGTAAGGTTTAGTGTAGGTTTGTAAGGTTTTTGGTTTGCTTGTGTTGTGTGTGTGTTTTTCGGAAAAGGTATTTGTTTTTTTTTGTTGATTGTTGGGATTGTGGTTTGTCGGGCATGTGAAGTTTCGTGCTTTTAAACTGTCAATCATCTCAGTTGTCGATCTTCCGGTCTCAGTGTTCTTGTTGTTGGTGTTTTGGTATGTCAGTGTTTTCAAGTAGACCCATATATGTATATATCTGTATTTGTATGCATACATATATATATTGCTGTATATATATGTCTAATGACACATGGATGTATGGGTGTCTGCATATGTATATATCTATATGTGGGTATTTAATTATATTCTGTCTCTGTATGTACACATTTGTACTACGGAAAGGGGGAGGTTTCACTCCATGTGGGTATGGGTATATACACACACACACACCTCTACAGTTGTACATCTACATCTGTCATCTGGTATTCCATTCTTTCCCATGCACAACAGACTGTGCTGCAGTGGGTCCCGTAGTGGGAGTGGCTGTCCGTTGGTCGGTGGCCCTGCCCAATGCACACTATTTCTTGCATCCCTGGGGCGGTCCACATAGAACCACTACAGCAAACACCTGCTCAGCTAGGCCCATAATTTCATACCCATAGTTCCCAACCCGCACATCCTCTTCAGCACTCTTCCTTACTCTGGGTGCAGATCGGGTTTGGCCACACCTGTACATTGTACCCACTCCCCACTTCTCAGGACCCATCACGTATGTTGTCTCGCCCCCATGGATCATCAGGCTTCCCCTACCTTGTACACTGGGAACATGCATGGCCTGCTGTTCGACATCGGTGTAATGGCAGGAAACCCAAAAATGTTTGAATTTTTGGGTGTCCCACAAGGGACATACATGTCTTTGTTTCAAGATTAGGCTTGGCGGGTCTCTCCCATGGGTAGTATCCTGCCTGTAGTCCGGGAAGCAGTGGTGTGTTTACTTTTATTGTGTGTCTGTATGTTTCACCGATCTAGCTGGGGGGAGGGTTGATGCTATGTGTTACACGTTTGTTGATTGGACCCCTCACCCCAATTTGCACGGCCTGTGAACATATGTAATTCGGAACTGCTGTATCATATCCTAGCTATATACATGTGTATATTTACACACACACACACACACACACACACACACACACACACACACACACACACACACACACATATATATATATATATATATATCTACAGTACTATATACAGCTATATCTGTATATGTATGCATACATGTATATATATATTGCTGTCTATATATATCTAACAACATATGGATGTATGGGTGTTTGCATATGTATATATCTATATGTGGGTATGTATATGTATTCTGTCTCTGTATGTATACATTTGTACTATGTAGAGGGAGAGGTATATCTCCATGTAGCTATGGGTAGATATACATACACATACCTCTACATATATACATCTACATCTACATCTGGTTATTCCATTCTTTGCCATGTAGATTAGACTTTGCTGCAGTGGGACTCGTAGCAGGTGTGGCTGCTCATTGGGCGATGCCTCTGCCCAATGAACACTTTTGCTTACATCCCTGGGGCTGTCCATATAGACCCACATCAGCCAACACCTGCACACCTAGACCCATAACTAGCTACCCATAGTTCCCCCACCCGCACCTCCTCTACAGCACCCATCCTTACTCTGAGTGCAGGTCGGGTCTGAACACAGCACTACACCCTGCCCACTCTCCACTTCACGGGACCCATGTCGTATGTTGTCTCGATCCATGGGTCATCAGGCTTTCTCACCCTTGTATTCCGGGTATGTACACACCCCAGCCAGAATGGTCATTGCATCAGTTTACTTCCGTAATATGTCAAATTTTGGGGCATCCCACAAAGGACGCTCCTGTCTGTGTTCCAAGATTAGATTTCACAGGTGCACTGTGTACCCCCCCCCTGTTGTATCCTGCCTGTGGTCTGGGGAGCAGTGGACTATTAACATTGTTTGTGGGTTTGTGTGTATGTTTCCTCTGTCCGGCTGGTGGGGGGGGGAGGTCATGCTACGCGTTACATGTTTCTTGCTTGGGCCCCTCACTTCCATTGGCATAGCCTGTGAACATATATCATTCTTGTGTGCTGTTTGTTATCATAGCTGTATATTTGTGTATATCTACACACACACACACACACACACACACACACACACACGCAAGTTTGCATGACAGTAAGCACTGCTAACCTCTGGTTACAGTTACTTACACTCATTAGCTTCTACTTTGCTTACTCTGTGTGGGCAATGCTTACCCCCGTGCAAGCGCACTTGGACACACGTACCGCTGCTTATTTGTGCTTGGACCTGCGTACATGTGCCTTATTCATTATGACACTAACACTTCACATGTGCATTTCATGCAGTACTCCAGTTTGCATTTAATTGTTATTCTGTAGGTTATACAGCAAAACAATGTAAAATTATGTTCATATACAGATTTCCTGAGGAAAATGATTTGTGGTGGGACTCAAACCGGGAATTCCTGTTCGTTAGGTGAATGCTCTAACCACTCCACTATTGTTGTGCTGCTTCATTTGCATATATATTCCTTGTTATCCTCTTCAGCCTTTTCAGCTGTTTTAACCGTAGTTAGGTGATGGGCAAACCTGTGCACCTACGGTTAGCTGTACTCAGGGTTTTAAAACACATCAATAATAGGGATTCTTTGTTTTATTTGACTGTACTGTTGTTGAACACATGGAGACTGTTGGTGGGGTTATGCGGACACTTGTGAGCTGTCTCGCTCATTTATTTACACATTCTTCTGTTCTACTTTGCAGGGGCATGTTTATTCTGAGAGCTCTGCTCTCGGACATGCCCCCTGCACTTGTCCACACTCCGTGTAGCATTTGGAGTTCAGGCAGCGCGCTTTCATTAATATGCATGGTGTGCTGCCGTCCTCCTCTTCAACTACCGCTTCTGTGCAGGACTAGATTAGTCCTGCACAGAAGATTAGTCAATCCAGGGTTCAGTCCTCAACTTATTGGTACATTGAGTGGTGGTCCTTGCAAAAGTGATGTAAAGCAAGAATTTTGCTTTCAAGGTTGCATTTTGCATTCTAGTATTTTTAGATTGTACTTTGTGGCTTTCCCACTTTAGATATTTGACTATTGCTACAAAAACACATCTTGATCAATACAAATAACCTTCAGTTTAACTGAAATGAATTTGCAACACAAATGAATGCATACACTAACCCCCGGATTCTCAAAAGCTTGCATGGAGTGCAAGATTAGTGCAGTAGCTGACGCAGGCAATATGTCTGCCGTGCGATCCAGGAACAGCCGGCAGGGGCGTGCACGAGAGCTCCAGCACTAATCTTGTATGGACTAAGCCCTGGTATGCAAATCACCTCATTTTCAGGAGAAATCCATGTAGATGAGGTGATTTTGCAATCCAGGAAGCTTGCAATAGTCCATGCAAGACTAGTGCAATCTGCAGAATTGTACTCGGTTAGTAACCGAGTACATTTCTGCAAATTACAAAACGGAGCTATGACAGCTCCAAATAAAGGCTGCATATCATTGAGGAAGCATGCCAATGGCCAAGTATAAGGCCATTGGCATTGCTAGCTGTTAAAAAAATAGAAAAATCAACTATTAATTTTTTTTTCACCAAACTCGGCTGTTTAAGCGTAGGGCAACGGCACGCAAATGGGATCGGGGGAAAATAAGAAAATAAGCTGAAAATGAGCAGTCTAACTAAAATCAGTATTCTGCCATGCAAGTCAATGGCAGGCAAACGACAACCTGGCCAGTGAGTAGTAGTTGCTAAGGGGGGAGGCTCAGTGTGGGACATGTAACTATGCATTAGCAGGCAATCCTATGCAAATGAGGGAAAGGTTATTGAATCCCAGATTTACCCAGGATGTGAGGCAGGTCCCAAGAGTGTAAGAGTATAAATAGCTAGGTGCAAGACTAGGATATAGGTGACATCATGGATGTGTGTGTCAGGCATACTGTAAGTGGATTGGAGCCCTGTGGCTTGGCATTGCTCCTAGCTTAGCACAGCAAAGCTAGAGGTGTGTCTAAACCTACCTAGCACTCTTTACAAAGTGTAAGTGGGTGCACTGGGTTTTACAGGAAGAAAAAGGAAGTTAAACCAGGAAATAGCAGCTCTGTGCACATTTGAGCACTCTGTTAGTGCAGCCCGCCCCCGGGCTTAAACAGGGAGGCAGTGGGAAGGGAAAACAGCAGTAGGAAGGTAATCAAGGAGAACTAGCTTAGCTGACAGGTGAAATGTATCAGAATCAGCCAATTACACAGGCAGTAGATCAGCCCAGCCCAGCACACCACTATAAACTATGCAAACACCTTTCCCCCTTGATTTTCCTAAAAACTCTGCACCACTGGTGTATACAGATGGGGACATTTTACAAAACGAAAGCAAGAGAAAAAATGTTAGGGGCTGCTTTTGCTATCATAAACCAGCATGTGCAAGAGGCTGAGGGTGGTGAGGATGTGAATGCTGCTAAGCAACCCACAGTGAGGAGACGGAGAAGAGTGTACAGACCCAGGGTAACCTACTAAGGGCTACATGAGCTGGAGATAGTGGAGCGCTATAGGGTGGACATGGACCTCCTACAGCAATTTGTTGAGCTGTGCCGGCCACGCCTGACACACAGAACTAACAGACGAGAACTCATCCCAGTGGATACCGAGGTATGTGTAGGCCTAAGAATACTAGCTACAGGTACCTTCCAAAGGCCAACTGGGGATTTGATGGGGATTTCACAGGCATCGGCATCCAGGGTACTCCACCAGTTCCTGGATGCCATGTCAGCACATGTCAGTGAGCACGTATATTTCCCCATCACCCGTGAGGCGTTGGCCAGCAATATGCGTCTCTTCCACCAAATAGCAGAATATCCTGAGGTAGTGGGTGCAATAGACTGTACGCACATACGCATTAAAGCACCACCAGGTGAGCTGGGTAATGTCTGCATCAACCACAAGGGCTTCCCCTCCATCAACTGCTAGGTTGTGTGCGATGCCCAGAGCATAATAATGAATGTGTGTGCTGGCTGCCCTGGAAGCTACCATGATTCCCACATTTGGCATCTGACGCAGCTGCACCAGACATTTGCCAATGGGGATATCCCACATGGTCACCTAGTGGGGGATGCTGGATACGCACTGGAGCCATGGCTGATGACACCCATCAGAAATGCACACACACCAGAACAAGAACTCCATAATGATGCACACACACAAACACGAATCATAATAGAGCGTGTGGCTGGGATGCTCAAGTCATGGTTCCAGTGCCTGGACACATCCAATGGAACCTTGCAGTACTCACCAACTACATGTACCCAAATTGTCCTTGTATGTGCCATGGTACACAATATGATCCTGCATAAACAGCTGCAGCAGGAACAGCATGGGGCAGGGCCACACAGCTCCCCACCAGTGCCAAGGCCTGCACAGGCACAGAGTGACTCGGAGGAGGAACAACCTGAGCCTGCCCCAGTAGGCAGAAGGAGGCATGCCCAGTATGTCCTGGCCTTGACAAAGAGGCAATGCATAGCACATGCACTGACACAGTAGGGACCCAGGGAATGACACCTCTCTCTGACTCGCACATACAGTAAAAGGGATGCCAAACATGGCAATACCTGTGCTCAACCATGTATAGGGAGTGTACTATATGCATCTGACATAGGCAGCCCTGCATCACCACCCTTAATACTGGGACATCCACAAGGTAAGTGACTCACACATGCCAGTCGGGGTGGGGGGGGGTCACATACCCAACAACAGTCACAGCCAGCAGGACAGGTGTAGACAAACACAAACAAATGCTGTACTATGGCCTCTGAATAAGTCCCATGGGTAACCCCTTCCCCAGCCCTACACAGACAGACTACAGCAGGCCAGCCAGTTGGATGTAAATTGTGAAGGCTAGGAAGTCAGAAACTAATATGTAGGTAGTGAAAGCTACAATCTGTAGTACACTGATATGCTTCTAGCCAGCATGATAGGTAAGACTACAGACTGAAATGGTGTACCTGACATACCAGTACAGTAATAGCATCTGTGTAAAAGTGTAAGGTGTGCCCCACCATCCTATGTACAATTATAGTAACAGTCAGGTGTGCCCCCCACCCCTGTGTAGAAATGTAGAAATAGTCAGGTGTCCCCCCTGCTATGCAGAAATGTAGCAACAGTCAATGCTAAATGACTGATGTATACCCTGCAGACACAGCATGCTACCTGTCGGTGTACAACACAAAGATCAGCAACACAGTACAAACCACCTGGACTTGATCCACACATGAAATATAGATGGCCATACTGGGCATGCTCACACACTTAGAGGAATGAAGGCAATGTCAGTCAACAACATACTGAAAGCCCATACTGGGCAGGCTCACACACTTACAAGAAGGCCATGTCAGCAAACACCAGTGGACCAGACATATCTGGCAGTTGCAGTTCTCAGTGCAGACACATGTCAGTATACACCACTCCTATCTTGCACACACAGTGGATAGGAATACAGACATATATGTATGGACAACACACTGTAATAAGCCAAAGGTAGATGGACATAGATGTGTTGAAGAGGGTGACCATGACAAGAAGAAATCTGGGCCTGTCCCACCCAGCACACAACCAAAGGGCCCCAAACACATGAGGTGCAGGTGTCACTCAATGCAGATACTAGCCACCAGTATCTGTCAGCATGACGGTGTGTTGCACGTGCCAGCTGTGCAACATGACTGTACAAGGAAGTTGTCACCTAGTAGCTGTATACACGTACCTGTGTCATATGACCCCGTGTGTGCCCGCATGCAGCATGTCAACCCCTACATGAATGGGTTATGGCCCATGCACACACCGCCCTTCCCATAGCAGTATCATGACAAGCCTGCTGAGGTCATCTAATGTGAAATACACCATTGTGGGAGCTGTCGCTCAGTAATCCCCATTGCGTGTCCCATAACTGTTTACTGCTGTACTGATAAACTAGTTAGGTAGTAGTCCTAACCCCAGACTTTGCAACTGTATGAGTGTGTGTATGTGTTCATGTCTCGGTCTCTGCCTGTGTAGAGAGAAATGCTTTCTAGGCTTCTCACACTCAGTACAGTTCATATACACAACATTGACAAAGCTGCAGATGTCACACACCTAGAAATACACCTCTGGGGAAATAATAGTCCAGTAATCTCTGTAGCGCGTTTTGTAACTGCGTACTACAGTACTGTGCACTGTGTGATAAAGTAATTAGGTAGGTGTTCTAACCCCAGACCTGGCACATGTGTGTGTGTGTCTGACTGTGTAGAGAGCAATGCTTTTTAGGCCACTCACACCCCCTACAATACACATACTCAACTTTGGCAAGGCTGCTGATGTTACTCACCTAGAAATACACCTCTGGGGAAATCATAGCCCACTAAACTCTGTAGTGCATCCTGTAACTGTGTACTGCTGTAGTGTGATAAAGTAGTTAAGTAGGTGTTCTAACCCCAGAGTTAGCAACTGTGTGCTTGTGTAAGTGTGTGTCTGACTGTGTAGACAGCAATGTTTTTTAGGCCACTCACACCCTGTACAATACACATACTTGACTTTGGCAAGGCTGCTGATGTCACTCACCTAGAAATATACCTCTGGGGAAATCATAGCCCAGTAAACTTCATAGCGTATCCTGTAACTGTGTGCTGCTGCAGTGCAATCAAGTCGTTAAGTGGGTGTTTTAACCCCAGACCTGGCAACTGTGTGTGTGTGTGTGTGTGTGTGTGTGTGTGTGTGTGTGTGTGTGTGTGTGTGTGTGTGTGTGTGTGTGTCTGACTGTGTAGAGATCAATGCTTTTTAGGCCACTCACACCCCGTACAATACACATACTCAACTTTGGCAAGGCTGCTGATTTCACTTACCTAGAAATACACCTCTGGGGAAGTCATAGCCCAGTAAACTCCGTAGCATGTCCTGTAACTATGTACTGCTGTAGTGTGATAAAGTAGTTAAGTAAATATTCTAACCCCAGTCCTGGCAACTGTGTGTTGGTGTGTGAATTTGTGTGTGTGTGGCTGACTGAGTAGAGAGCAATGCTTTTTAGGCCACTCACACTCCATACAATTCATATACTCAGCTTTGGCAAGGCTGCTGATGTCACTCACCTGGAAATACAAATCTGAAAAAGGAATAGCCTGGTAATCCCTGTAGCACGTCCTGTAACTGCATACTGTTGTAGTGTGATAAAGTAGTTAGGTAGGTGTTCTAACCCCAGATTTGCCAGGTGTGTGTGTGTGTGTGTGTGTGTGTGTGTGTGTGTGTGTGTGTGTGTGTGTGTGTGTGTGAATCTTAGTGTCTCTGTCTGTGACTGACTAATAAACAATGCTTTTTAGGTTACTCGCACTCCTTAGAATTCATATACTCAACTTTGGCAAGGCTGCTGATGTCACTCACCTAGAAATACACCTGTGGGAAAGTCATAGCCCAGTAATCTCTGTAGGGCATCCTGTAACTGCGTACTGCTGTAGTGAGATTTAAAACTGTGGTAGGGTTCCATCTCAACCCATGGCAGTTCTGGATGTTTTGTATGTTTTGCAATGTCTGTGTATGGAGCAATGCATCATAGGCTACTCACTCACAGTACATTTCAAACATCCTACTATGCCAATCCTGCTGATGTCATTCATTGTGAAGTACAACTTTGAGGAAAAAGCTCTTTAGTAATCCCTGTGGTGTGTGTCCCATAGCAGCTCCATGCTGTATTGTGATATAGACCTCAGTCGGGGGTTCTATATCCACACATGTCAGTTGTGGATGTTTTGTGTGTGTCTCACTGTCTGTGTAGTGAGCAATGCATTTTAGGCTAGTCACTTGCAGAAATGCCTTACTTTGGTAAACCTGCTGATGTCATTCAATGTGAAATACACCTTTGGGGAAGGCTGTTTCTAGTAGCCCCTGAGGTGTGTCCCATAACAGCTCCATGCTGTAGTGTGATATAGACCTTGGTCAGGGGTTTCTATATCCACACATGTCAGTTGTGGATGTTTTGTGTGTGTCTCACTGTCTGTGTAGGGAGCAATGCATTTTAGGCTAATCACTTGCAGTACAGTTGAAATGCCCTACTTTGGTAAACCTGCTGATGTTATTCAATGTGAAATACACCTTTGGGGAAGGGTGTCTTTAGCAATCCCTGTAGTGCGTCCCATAACAGCTTCATGTTATAGTATGATATAGACCTCGGTCAGGGGTTCTATACCCACACATGTCAGTTGTGAATGTTTTGTGTGTGTCTCACTTTCTGTGTAGGGAGCAATGCATTTTAGGCTAGTCACTTGCAGTACACTTGAAATGCCCTACTTTGGTAAACCTGCTGATGTCATTCACTGTGAAATACACCTTTGGGGAAATAGCACTCCAGTAATGTCTGTAGTGCATACTATAACTGTGTAGTGCTGTAGTGTAATAAAGTCATTAGGTAGGGGTTCTACTCCAAGACATGGCAGGTGTGTACATGTGTTTGTAACTCATATCCTGTGTAGAGGTAAGTGTGGGCAATGTGGAGGGGGTTTTGCTAATTTCTTTTATGGTGGCCCTACTATATATCACAATGTCAACCATACAGGGATAACAGATGTAAATTAGCTGGGAGGCTGGGGTGCAAAGCCACACCCATACATGTGACATCAAGGCCAGCCAGTCCAAGTTAGCAACCCTACTATTACCTAGAGCACACATTCAACCCATGTGTCATATGAACACACATGCCTAGGCAGCAGCCAATATGTGGGTAGTACACTGCATATTGGGCACTGATAGTAGCTATGCAGTGATAGCAGTCGGCTGCAGAGGGCATGTCATCCTGCCCATCTGTCCAATATGCACGTACATGCAGACAGTGCACCTCTACCATGTTCCCCAATGGACACGTGCACCACTTGTGGTGCTTTCACATGTGACTCACAACAGACATACCATGCCTGACAACATGTCCTGTATGGACAGATGACACTGACATCAGGGAATGCTGTTGGCATGCCATCAATGTAGGTGAAGTGTAAACCTGCTGCCCATTACCAGTTCCTGCCACAGGTGGGCAAGACTGGCATATCTGATGATAATCTGTGTTCACAACATGGGCCAGACACCCCAGGTACAGTTCCACATGTCACTATACATGCATGTGGGAGGTGTGCACATCCCAGACACCATCCATGTCAATGACTAAGGAACACATACATGGCATGTAGTGTACAGCATTGGCCACACACAATAGTCACCCAGGTGACTGGATGGGGGATGCAATACCCACCTGTGTGGGCAAATGCAGTAACTACAGGCCTGAGCCACAATGCAGACCATTGTCATGTGGCCTGATGCCAAGGTATACCCATCACCTACCCTTGAACAGGCTGCTGGCACAGTTGACGACCACACACCCATGTAGACATGCACCCATGCATGTCAGAACTGGCACCCTGTGTGTTCTTGTGTGTGTATTGTATGATGCATATGTCCACATCCACACTCACTACAACCCCCCAGGGCATACTGAAGCATGCTGCCTGATGTCTGACATCTCCTCATACTCTTTGCCCATACGGCCTCTGTATGACCCGTGTGATGCATGTGATACCTGCACATTGTTGTGTTGTGGCAATCCCACTAGTGATGAGTTGCACTCCTGGCCCTGCCAAGTGTGTCAATGTGTGTGCATCCCTGTGTGAGTGTGCCTGTGTTGACGCTGGCACCTGTTCATGCAGACAAGCACGTGTATGACACCTACCGTATATCTACTGTATTCATGTTGCAGATGTCCCTCACCCTCACATATATGTTCTGAGTGCTCCACATCAGGTAACCCATGTGGTGCATCCAATAACTGCATTGAACTGTGAGAGCACTGCATAGTTGTCAGGGGTTTGATACCCTGTGCTGGTAGGTGTGTGACACAAACATACTTCAGTTTTACACTCCCACCCCTCCATGACATATATTTGCCTCTGCCTGCCTTCCCCACTCCCTCTCTGGTGGATGTGGAGACTCACACCTGCCTTGCTTAGGCAGCAGCATATGTATTTTACATGATGCTCATGATCGGCTGATGGCCTCTGCATGAATTTCAGCCCTCCCCTAGCTGATTGCATGTGGAACAGCTGGGTAAAAATCCCATAGCCAATTGCATGGAAACACACTCCAATACCTAGGAACATCATGGTGGTGTTGGGTCTTTTCAGTCACTGTGAGCAGGAACTAGATCTGTTATTTGGCAAACAGCATCTCAGATGGATTGGCAATTTACCTCTAACAACATACACTGTGGAAAGAGGGAAACAAACAGGAGGGGGATGTGCCTGACCAGACTATAGACTGTAAGTGCTGCTATACTGCATTTGGAGTAATGTTGGTTTAACAGTGTTTGTCTGGATATGCCTGTCATACATATAGTAATACCTGCCATGTCAGTTCCATGTATATGAAGAATCCCCATCTGCAGAGTCATCAGCAGACTGGACAGTGTTGTGCCTATGGTTTCATGTGTTAGCCACAGTGCATCTCTCTGTGGCATGCAGAAGGTAGTGTGAGGACTGCAGTCTGTAGATAGTGAAGGAAGTGACAGTTACTGACTTCATATCCCTCATAGGACATATGTTGCAACAAACACCGTTACAATGGAAAATATACAAGGTTATCACAGCAAGACGTCTATACTGGCCCTGTGTATGTGCTGTCAGCCACACCACTGTCAACCTTTGTACATACGGTGTGCATGAAGTGGTGCATATGTGCTGTACACCATAAATAATGTCATCATATCTGATAACAAGCAAGTGATATATCAGATTGCTACACATGTCATGTACAGTAGGGGTTATATTTCATGACATAAGCTGGACATTCTTTGGATGTTTGTACAGTACTGAAGTCAGTATAGTGATGATGAATGTTGGCAGTGTGTGTATTGTTAATATGTACTTTAGCCTATGTACAGACTGTGGTAGGTGTCATTGTCCTAGCTCCTCTTCTATCAGATGTTACATGCTGCCCCACTGTATGGTACCATTTTGCCATACATGTTTGTAGGGCCATACACACACATGTCCCATACCGCAGACAACCATCAGACCAAACTGTGTAGCAGCTCAGTATATGTAGGGACATTCTGTGAATGGCACATATGAGGATGGTGTAGAACAGATAGTCCATATACTGTAATATTATGCTAGCTTACCATATGTGGCTGTGGCTGTGTTCACATTGGTTGTGGTTATGCACTGTCACACAAGTGTATCTTACCCTGTGCTGTGACATGGCTGTTGAGCCTGCTATATATGCAGGTGCATGTCCATTTCCCCCATACGAGATATAGAACAGTGTTGAGCCTGTCTGCCTGTAGCCTGCACAGTGCATTGTTACATGCCTAGCAGCTTAGTGTACTTAACCAGTGGGTTGTCATGTGCAGATACTTGCCAGATGCACTGCTTCCAGGCCTCCCTTAAACATCATGTATGTCAGACAGAGCAGCAGGATGCTGTACAGATGTATGTCAATATCTAGTGGGTAGTATGTGCCCATGGCACCCCTGTACCAGCAGTCAATATGTGTCAGGCCAGAGAGGAGTGTGTGAATCAACACCAACGGTGCCAAATGTATACCGGTCGTTATGTGTTATACCCATCTACATGGCTGTCTACATCCATATTGTCAGGCCTGGTACACATGTGGTGCACTAAGGGAATATGTGTATACCTCTGGACTGTACAGGGTATGTTCGAAGTTCCATATATAGTGGCCAATATCTCTGCTGCACTCCACAGGGGCATTACATGCTAGCAGAGGTACTTTACAATGATTACCTTAGGATGTCTGTCAGTAGCCAATGGCACACATGTTATAAGCAGATTTCAGCATCCACACACACCATGTCTGTGAAGACAATCCCAATGACAATAGCAACAGTCTAGTAATATACCTGCTATACATACCTGACATCCCCTTGCACTACGACATTGGGACTCTAGGGGCTGGGGTACGGCTACACTCCATGTCCAGGACATATGGTGGAAATATATGTACATATACCTATCCAGATAGCCATATATATATATATATATATATATATATATATATATATATATATATATATATATATACTGACATGTGTACTACATTGAATTACCACTGTCATGGCAACCACCACTATAAATCCCTACAGCATGTGGCCATGGTCCCTTTACATTTCCTGTGTGATGGACATCCGTCCTGTGTGTGGGCATCAGTGATATGGGCAGCAGGTAGCAATACCTCTTACAGGAGAACCTGCACACTCAGAGCGAACACATATTTGTAGGAGGTTCAGGAACTACAGACAGACTGTGGGGAGAGTTGTGTAATGCTTTGCATAGTATTGGTGTTACAGGGTGTGTGTGTGTGTGTGTGTGTGTGTGTGTGTGTGTGTGTGTGTGTGTGTGTGTGTGTGTGTGTGTGTGTGTGTGTGTGTGTGTGTGTGTGTGTGTGTGTGTGTGTGTGTGTGTGTACATACTAGTGTACCTTGGAATGCAGTCTGTCTGCATAGCTCACTATTGTGGGCCTAACCTCTTGCTGGGCAGAAGTATGCCTATCATGTTTTGTCCATCCACCACACAAGCCCTGTGTCAGATATAACACTGGCAGTGTTTGTGTTGCATGCTACCAGTACATGGCTACATCCATGTTTATATTTAACCTCAATTCCCTGACTAAGGGTATGTTGCAGACTATCCTGTAACACCAGCACCTTGCTTAATGTATGGCAACAGTGTTCCACATATATGCTTGTGTTCCAGCCTCTGTCCCCCATCTACATACCAAGCTGTGCACATTTGTCATGCTGTTGGGCATTGTTCTGTAGTGGGCTATGAGTATATCACACTGCCATTGCTGCCATCAGTCCACTGCTGTTGTATCCCCCGCATATACACTGGGGCTGGGGCCATATATGTGTGGGCATCACCTACAAAACACATGTGCGCCCTTATGCATTGCAGAGGCCAGTGTATGTAACAATGGTATATGGTCTTGTATTATTGAGTCCAGGTGGGGAGTACCATAAATGACCTAGGCTGTTACAAATGCAGGGATATCAGGGGTGAGCTGCCACAAGGTATGTGGATGTACCGTATACTCCACCTATACTGACATTACTTACATGACTTGGGGTACTGCAAGCCTACTGCCTCCTGCAATACAGACTGTTCTGTGCGTTATGACTTGTTATGTTCCGGGTACAACCCATTGTATCACAAAACGTCTTTACCTCCTACGGAGTTTGTACAGAGTGTAGATAGAGGCTGCTTAACTACACACCTGCAGTACATACTGTTAATTGTGTGGTACCCTGTGGCCCAGTCTGTCAGCACTATTGTACATTCTGAAGGGCTTGGCCTGGACTGCAACAGTTGTGAACCTTTCCAGACTACTGTATAAGTGTAACTGTTTCACAGTTGCAGTACTCCGTTTATATGGTTGTCAGAATTTGAACAGCTATATGATATGGCATATAGGACCATTATGGTACACAATTAAAGGAGTCCAATTTCTGCAAACCTGTGTGTGTTGTCTTTCCTATGACCTTTCTATGGGTATATGTTGCAGGCAATAATTGACATTAGTATGTTTAGCCCATACAGTGTCCAGTTGTTCAGGTGTTAACTGTAGGCATACTGGCTGTTCCATATTGTGTGCACCTCATACATACGTATCCTACTGTACATATATCTGCGTGTGTATGTGTAATCACATGTATATATATATATATATATATATATATATACATACATAGATATATATATATATATATATATATATATATATATATATATATATATATATATATGTGTGTATATCTGTATCAGCATACATGTGTACGTGTATCTGTATCCTGGGGATGTTGATGGCTTCCACATATTACATGCCCTGTGGGAGGCAGACTGTACTTGGTAGTGTATTGCAGGGCGCAGGTGTTTGGCTGTGGGGGGATGCCTGTTCGTACAAGACTTAAAGTGTGTGGGGCCTCTCAACCCCATTAACAGTGCATGTGGACATAGGTGTATTTGTTAATCTGCAATTGCTATCTACAGATGTATGGCCATATATATACCTATACAGATATATTTATCTGATAACAGATATATAGGTATATGTGCATAGACAGCGATATATATGCATATAGAGTTAGTAAAACAACATATATATTTGTATACATGTGTATCTATACATATGTGGGTATGTTGTATCTGTTAAGGTTGCACTATAGTTACACACACAGACATCTAGATGTTGGTATACATTCTCTGCACTGTTGCATGACAGGACTGCCTGATATGTTTCTGAAACATTGAATATCTATGTACCTGTCATGGCTTAGTGGTACATTGCTTTGTCTAGGGTGTATAGGGTCCTTGGTTTGAGCCTTGTCAGAGTTGTTTAATTTGCTGCTGGCCAGAAAATGGCCCGTTGGATAGAGAATGATTAAGGCACCATAAAGCAGTTCTAAGCAGCTTTGTTTGTTCTGCCCAGGAACAAAATAAACAGGTCCTGCAAGGCTCGTAACCAGGACCCTGCACATCATACACAAAGTGATTTACCAGCCAAGGCAGATATGCATAATCATGATGTGTCCACTATCATATCATTGAGTCCAGGTATACAACACTACAGGGAATGTATTCCACCATATAGATGTATTTGTGTGTGTATATATATATTCATCACTGAATGGATATAACATATCTATATATATATATATATATATAGATATAGGTATAGACATATATATATATATATATATATATATATATATATATATATATATATATCTACATATATCTATATATATATATATATATATATATATATATATATATATATATATATATATAAGTCAATGCATACATATATACATAGAAACACAAACAGCCATTCATATATATGTATATATCCACATGTCCACATATAGACAGCACTAGGAATGCTTATATGTCAGCATATATATGGCTCACCTTTCAAAGGGGGAAATCCATGTGTCTTGAAGCTGGTAGGCCTAAAGTATGTTCCCAACATTGCACAATCCTGCAAAACATGCATCGAATGTGCAATGTGCGAATGTCACTATGCATTCGCTCATTGCAGATTAGGCAATTTGGTTGCGGATGCCACTATAGTGGGGATGGGGATTAATTGCCTATCCCCAGTGTAATGCACACTAGGAGTTCATATATCATAGTAGGGGGGTTGTGGGGGGCCCAACCCCCCAGAAGGGGGATGCAGGGAGTCATGCCCCCGCCATTACGATATTTATTCCAGATTGCAGTTCGAGTGTCAGTGAAGGTGCCTTTAGAACTGCAGTTCTCTTAGCTGCAGTGCAGTAAGAAATGACGGGTTAGTCCTTTTGGTTTGCAGAAAGGGCAGTTCGAAGGAATGATTGTCCCCCTGTCAAAGGTGAACACATATATATCAATATAGGCATATATGGACATACATCTGTAGATGGAACTGGGAATGTAACCACAACATGTATGCCCACATGCACCATTGATGGGTTTGAGAGACCCTAACAACATACATCTGGCATGGGTAGGTATCCCCCCCAGCCAAATATGTCTGGCCTGCAATACAATACCAACCTTAGCAGATCCCATAAGAAGGGCCCTACACGACAAGGGCGGTACATGTTAACAGTACTCCATCCCACCTGTAGGATGTAAGGCTGGCATTACTAACATATCATGCAGTACAGTCAAGTGACATGTCATGCTTGGGGGAACCCCCTGGGCAGGTGCAATAAGAAGCTGGGATCCCTCATACAATCCAATAGCCCTACACCTGACAATGGTTTCACCAATGTTGGCAAGGACATCTACAAACCCACTATGTCAGCTGGGAACTACAACTCAGTAGCTTGATGACCGTGGTCTGCAGGGACATGGAACATACCAAAAATGAACCCATGGTCAATGTCACTGGTTATCTCAACCCATGGGACCCCACCAATGTTGGACTTGTCAAATGCAGAGAATACAACCTGAACCTGGTATACCTCCTTAACCCAATCATGACAGGTGTAGAAGAGGGTTGGTAGGTGCACAATGCCTATGTAGATCATAGCAGGCTTTTGTACACCATCCCACTTTTAGGGATGTGTGCAGTTGTTATGGGATCTACCTCCGTTTATAGGATATGTTTCCACCAGGACTGCTTGGCATATGCCAACATACCACAGGTGCCATCCTGTGGGCATACAGTCCTTCACAGGTAATAGATGCGTCACTGCCCTACTCCACACTGTTGGGGTGTGCAACACTACTGGGGTTGCTATAACTCACTGGGTGCAGCTGTTGTGGACTCGACTGCCATAATTGCAGTTACTGTTGAATCTATCCCCCCACATAGCTGTCTGTAATACTGTACAGTGTATGTAATCAGGTTGTTAGTTGTTGTCTACACCATTCACAGTAGTTGAGCACCTCACACCCTCCCAAGGGTAGGGCTATGCCACTGGCATTGGCACACGCATGTTACTTAGGTGAGGATCTCAGTACAGTGGGGAGAGGGACATACATCCTGCTGTTAGCATGTTCAATGTCATCCACATTGCAGACTGCATATATAGCACTGCGTGGTTGTGCCTATCCTGTCTTGGTGGGATTCCATGTGCAACAAATGTGTTACCTGCACAGGGCCATACCTCCATGTTACAGTCTTGTACCTGTACTGCATCCTAACCAAAAGCACTGTGTGTTGTACCCAGCCATGGCACGTGTACCACTCACTACACTTACTGGTGTCCACTGTAGAAGGCCTGCTGACACCACTACACCCATCAGCCATGTGGCACATGGTCAAATACAACACAATCTGAACAGATACTGGTGACAAGAATACAACATTGTTAATTAAAACTATGATGCATCATCGCTGCACAGCTACACCTTCCAAGATATTAGCATTTTACTTTACTGCTGACAACATGCTACACATCATTCCATTGCTACACTTTTGTACAGTCACCCTGTGCATCAGAACCATGTTAGCCTGTCCATGCATCAATGTTACGGATGGCAGGGAGTGGCACGGGTATCATCATATGCACAGGGTGTGTTTTTGGTATGCCAGAGGCCTAAGCTGAGCCATACAATTGACAACATGTATATTGTGTGTGTGTGTGTGTGGGGGGCTGAGTATTGTTATGGGCCACTGGTGATGTTGTGTGTGCAGGTATGTGGTTGCCCTAGGTTCATTGTTTATGTGTTTGTCTGCATGCACACAGTTCTTCCATGTGGCCACGCTATACAGGGAATTGTGGGACAACTGCAGACTGTACCTGGCAGGGTTTGCAATTCACCGTCTCTGGCCAGGGACACAGGACCTCTGCCTGGCAGGGATGCTACAGGCAGTATCAGGTACAGAGCCAGACTGAGTACTGTCCCCTGAGTTATATATATATATATTTTTTTATATCTATATCTATATATAAATATATATATATATATATATATATATATATATATATATTTATATATATATATATATATATATATATATATATATATATATATATATATATATATATATATATATATACATATATATACATATATATACACATATATGTATGTATGTATGTATACATATGTGCATATATGTGTAGATATCATTTTATGTTGCTTATATACCTATATAAATGTATAACTGCCTGAGGTTCTGTATACATACACAGCTGTGAATATGTATCACACATATATGTATCTGTATGTGGGGTGCATATGAACATCTGGACCACAATCATGTACCCTCTTTACTTCACAGCTGAACTGTTCTGCCTTGCTGCAACACAGACAGGTGTCACATGTGAACACAGACTAACATTAGGGGGGTATATATGGTGACAAACTTTAAATAATCATATTATACTGCTATGGCAGTTCGGCATGCTATGCTACACTTTAACATGACTGTCCTGCAGTTGGTGTGGTCTCTCACCCATGTGTCTATCTTGACAGTATTAATACCCCCACCAGCCATTGGCCACAGTAATTTACAGAACACAGATATCATGGGTCACATCTTTGCCATTCACTGCTGGTCTGCACATTTGACAGGTATGTCCCACTGCCCACAGGGACTGATACTACTGTCCAGTGCAGTTGTTGACCACAACATCATTATAGGAACAAGTACTGATGGCACATATACATCCTTTCACAGTATGCATCCTATTATTCTATGCCATATACTACATGCCAGTAAATGCATATCTGTTTCACATACCTGTTATGTTGTTTCCGCTGTAACACAACCCTGAACTTTGTGAACTTTCTTGAAGGGTTTTTTTTTTCCTCTCTCTCTCTCTCTCTCTCTCTCAATCTCTCCAGTAGAGTGACTGAGCTGGTTTGAATAAATTGCAGCATGCTTTTGTTGGTATTGCACATGATCAGGTGGTGGCCTCTGCACCAGTCAGTGTCCACCAGTTGCTAATTGCATGCAGCCTGCTCTGTAGTATTTCAGATAACCACTGTCATGGCAACCCTGTAGTATAAATTGCTGCCTTCTGGGGGCGTTGTCCCTTCACCTTTATAGTATGGATGACATCCTTCCTGTGTGTGGACATCAGTGTTACAGACAGCAGGTAGCAATACCTCTTACAGCAGAACCTGCAGACACAGGGCAAATCCACATGTGGGTAAGGTTCCAGACCTACAGACAGCGTGAGTAGGGTTGTCGTGTGCAATGTATCTTGCTTTTGTTACAGCGTTTCTGTGTACATGGTACTTTTTCATGAAATATTGTCTGTCTGCATAGCTCTCAACTGTGGGCCTATTCGTATGATACCAGGGGGATTGGCTGTTAGGTTTTGTCTGTGCACCACACAGGTATTGTCCCAAATATATCTGTGGCATTCTGTCTGTTGAGTGCTATCAGTACATGGCTACATCCATTTGTATTTCAATGTCGTATCTCTGCATAAGGGTATGCTGCAACGAATCATGTAACACCAGCAATTTCCAGGGTGTGTAACAGCAATACTGCAAATATGGCCCTATGTTCCTGCCTCTGTCTTCCACATATATGCCAGTCTTTGTCCTGCTGTGATACAGGAAGGGTTGTCAGGTAATGGCCTATCATTATTTACCGCTATCATTACTGCTATCATCCCAGTCATGTCATGGACTCCCACACCAACTGTTGGGCCAAGTCCATATACATGGGGGCAACAGCTGGTGAACACATTATTGCCCTTGTACATTCCAGAGGTAAGTGTGTAAGTGTGTGGTACACAGTGTTCCTTGCCCTTGTACAGCCTTTTATGGGGGGGGGGTTCTATGCCATTAACCTAGGCTATGGCACCTTTTCAGTGATATAACTGTTAAGAAGAGGGTCATTCAGTGTGATAGTGAGATGTTAGGTTAAGCAATTATATGTACAAGATACTGTGAGATTAACACAAGTGCTACTTTTCCCCCTAGGGCTTGACTACAGGGTGTAATTGGAGGCTGCTGAATTAGATTTGTAATTGTTGATTGCTACGTATCCTAAAGGCAAATCCTGTTTCTACTGTTGTACTAATTGAAGGCCTTGGCCTGGACAGCATAATATGGTATATATACACATTGCTTGCATCTACTGTTTTGTGTGGGCCTTGCATTCATGACTGATTACATATTTCAAACCTTTTGTGGTGTCAGTACTGGCATACATTATTGTATAGTACAGGAATAAAGGTTATCTATGTATGCATACCTGTGTGTCGTGTCATGTCCTTCGAATTGTGGGTGGGTATATGTTTAATGTCAGTATTCTCATTTGTGGGAATGGTTGCCACACTACACATTTCACAGGTGCCAGTTGAAGGGCTTGTGGCTGAAGGATATATTTTGCACCCGGTACTTCCACACTACTTCTACATATGTATGGCTACTGATACCTTTTGTGTGTGTATATGTGTATGTACCTATATATATATATATATATATATATCTCATATTGCTATATCTATATATATGTATCTATAGATATATACATGTGTATATATATATATATATATATATATATATATATATATACACACACACACACACACACACACATATATATATATATATATATATATATATATATATATACATACATACATATGAACGTATGTATCTATATACAATTGTTATATGATTATTTGTGAGTCATACATTAATATATATATCTACATATAGCTATCTGTCTACATTTACAGATATATATCTGTCCATATGTCCATGCATGTTTAGCTCATATTTTGGCCTGTTCCTCATTCACTTGGCAATTGTCATGGATGATCGCAACATTGAAGTCAGTAACTAGTGACAACACTTTTGTGTTTCAGACTTCATCTCCTTCTATATATGTGTTCTAATACATATAACTGTGTAACTAGCAACATTTTAAGTGTATCAGAGCATTAGTTGACATATATCCCTATTTGTACCTACAGTGTGGCATACTTTATCCAGACGTCTTGCATTAACAGGTTATGTAGTGTGCTAATAATACATTTCCTGTACTGTTGACTGATTGTGCTGCATGATATGTTTGTGAAAAGTTCAGGTTATGTAAAGCTGCCATGGTTTAGTGGTAAATCACTTTCTGTATGGAGTGCAGGGTCCTAGGTTTGAGCCTTGGAGAGGCAGTTTATTTTGTTGCTGAGCAGAACAAGGGTCATTGGATACAGAGTGATTAAGGCACTTTTATGCAGTTGTAAGCAGGTTTGCGCGATGGTAAGCACTGCTAACCTCCGGTTATGGTTTCTTACACTCAGTTAGCTTCTACTTTGCTTAATCTGTGTAGGCAATGATTACCCCTGTGCAAACGCACTTAGACACCCTTACTACTGCTTATTTGTGCTTAAACCTGCTTATTAGTGCCTTATTCATTATGACACTGACACTTCACATGTGCATTTCATGCAGTATTCCTGTTCACATTTCAATGTTATTATGTAGGTTATATGGCAAAAAGATGTAAATATATGTTCATATACAGTTTTCACCTGGAAAATGATATGTGCTGCAGTGGGACTCCAACCAGGAATGCCTGTTCATTAGGCGGATGCTCTAACCACTACACTATTGCTGTGCTGCTTCATTTGCATATATATTCCTTGTTATCCTCTTCAGCCTTTTCAGCTGCTTTAACTTTAGCTAAGCGTTGGGCAAACCTGCGCACCTGTGGTTAGCTGTACTCGGTGTTTAAAAAGAAATAAATACAAGGGTTTCTTCATTTTATTTGATTGTGCTGTTGCTGTTGAACACATGGGACTGTTGGTGGGGATATGCGGACACTTATGAGCGGTCTCGCTAATTTATTTACACATTCGTCTGTTCTACTTTGCAGGGTCATGTTTATTCTGAGAGCTCTGCTCTCAGACATGCCCCCTGAACTCGTCCACACTCCATGTAGCATTAGGAGTTCAGGCAGCGCGCCTTCATTAATATGCATGGTGCACTGCCGTCCTCCTCTTAAACTGCCGCTTCTGTGCAAGACTAGATTAGTCCTATGGGGAGGTTAGTAAATCCGGGGGTAAGTGTACACTAAGGCTGGAATTCATTAAAGGAAAATCTCTGTGTCAGAATTGTGCAGCAGTTCTGCACGGAATATGGTCACCAAGCATTACAGTGAACAAGGCTGGGGGTGTGCACAAGCCTGCCAGCACTATTCTGACATGGATACCACTGAATAATGCTAATTACCTCATTTGCTGGTGAAAACCATGCAAATGAGGTGAACTAGCAATTCAGTAAGCAGGCAGGCATCCTTGTCAGAGCAGTGTCCATTGCAGAAATGTATTCAGTTACTAACCGTGCACATCTCTGCAAAAATCAAAATGGGGGCATGACAGCTCTAAGTAAAGCATGTATTATGACTATTAGGCATGCCGATGGCCAAAAATATAGCCATTGGCATGGGAAACAGTTTCAAAATTATGAAAATCTAAGTTTTTTTGGGGGGCTATTTTTCAGCCATTTAAGCATAGCACAGCAGAGTGCAAACGTGATTGTGCAGAAAATAAAAAAAATGTAAAAAGACAATTTTAAGTGAAATCTGAATTTTGCCACTATAGTGGGTAGCATGCAGAACCAAAACAATAACAGATAATACTGGTTGCTATGGAGATAGGCTCCGGTGTAGTGGTGTAACAAGGGACTAAGGCAGATTGGTATGCAAATGAGCTAAATTTATTGAATAGCAAAATAGGAGACCGTGTCCGCCTGCACCTAATCATGTAGGAGCTATAATGCTGCAGTGTAAGCAGGAGAAGCAGCTGACATGAAAAGTGTGTGTGTGTGTGTGTGTGTGTGTGTGTGTGTGTGTGTGTGTGTGTGTGTGTGTGTGTGTGTGTGTGTATGTCATGCTTGGTGTCAGCACATTGGAACTCCGCTGCCTCTATTTGTGCTTAGCTAAGCACAGCTAAGCAAGGGGGTGTGTCTGACCCAGTTCATGAAATGCTGAGCATGTCTGCATCCCTGGAAGGGTCTTTTCTGCTCAAAACTGTTTACTTTAGCTGCAGGGGTTTGTGCGGCATGCCGCAGGGCTTAAACACAGGGAGAACAATAAAAAAAAAATAGCAGGTACCAGCAGAAGTGCTTACATTTGAGCAGCGGGTGTGCGTGGAGCACCGTGGGGCTTAGAAGGGGCAGAAATGGAAAGAGAAAAAAGGGAAAATAGCAGAATAAAGGCACTCAAGTGCAAATAATATAGCTGGCAAGTGGAATGTATCATAGTAAGCCAGTCACATAGACAGCATCTGCAGCACAACAATATAAACTATGCAAACACCTTTCAGTCTGTTTTTTCCCACTAACTCTGCACAATTGGTGTACACACGGGGGGGGGATTTTAAATGACAAAATATTAGGGGCTGCTGTCACTTTGATATATCAGTATGTGCTAGAGGCTGAGGGCGGTGAGGAGGATAATGCTGACAACCGCCCCAGACTGAGGAGGAGGAGGAGGAGGAGAAGAGTGTTCAGACCCAGGGTAACCTACCAGGGGCTACATGATCTGGAGATACTAGAGCACTACAGAGAGGACAGGGACTTACTTCAGCAACTCTGTGAGCTGTGCAGGCCTCACCTCAGACCCAGAGCCAACAGAGGGGAACCCATCCCAGTTGAAACCAAGGTATGTGTAAACTTAAGAATACTAGCTGCAGGTACCTTCCATAGACCTACTGGGGAAATCATGGGGGTCTTACAGGCATCTGCATCCTGGGTACTCCACCAGTTCCTGGATGTCATGTGAACACATTCCGGTGAACACATATATTTCCCCAGCACCCATGAGGAGAGGACCAGCAATATGCATCCCTTCTATCGTGTAGCAGACTACCCAGAATTACTAGGTGACATAGACTGCACCCACATCTACATTAAGGCACCACCCAGTGAAGAGGGTAGAGCCTATGTCAACCACAAGGGCTATCATTCCATCAACTGCCAGGTTGTGTGCAATGCCCAGGGCATTATCATGAATGTGTATGCTGGCAGCCCTGGTAGTTATCACAAGTCCCATATCTGGCATGCCTCACAGCTGTACTAGGCATTTGTCAGGGGGGACATCCCATATGGCCATCTGGTGGGAGATGCTGGGCACTGGAGCCGTGGATGATGACACCCATCAGAAATGCACACACACTCACTGAAGAACGTCATAAGGAGGCACACGCATAAACCAGGAACATTACAGAGTGTGTGTTTGGGATGTTCAAGTCATGGTTCTGCTGCCTTGACATATCTGGTGGAGCCCTATAGTACTCTCTAGCCACATGTGCGGACATGTTCATAGTATGTTCCATGCTACACAATATGATCCTGAGGAACATCACAGGGAAGGCCCGCACAGCCCCTCACCATTGCCAAGGCCCCCACAGGCACAGGAGTACTCAGAGGAGGAATCTCCTGAGCCTGCTCCTGTAGGCAGACAGAGGCATGCCAAGTATGCCCAGATCTTGGCAAAGAAGCAATGAATAGCACACACACTGACACTGTAGGGACCTAGGGACTGACACCTCTCTCTGACTCGCACACACAGTAAAATGGATGCCACACACATCACACTACCTATATATACCCCAGGGATTACTACTTCTGCTTGAAGAGGCACAGCAAAAAAAAGATAGGCATAGTTTTTATTCCAAACTAAAGGGTGGCGAAAGCCACATAACTATGGGCTAGGCTTATAAATGCCCTTGGGCAGATAGCCTAGTATGAACCTATGAACCTATGAACCTATGAACCTATATCTAGGCTGTGTACTGTGTGCCTCCGACAGAGCCAGCCCTCAGGCACCATCCTCACAACTGCAGCAGTGACAAGGTAAGTCAGTCTTAACAATAAATGAATGGAGTAATATGTTGTGATAGCATAGCTATGGTATCGCTGCATACATGCAAGGAAATGGGGTGGCCTACTTGGATAGCAGCAGACAACCAACAGCTATGTGGGACAACAGGAAATGTCTGCCCTATACTGGCTTCCCCAGAGAATGCAGTAGTCCCCTAGGTGACAATTCTCACTGCAGTATATGTGGGGGGGCTAACAAATTGGGGGGGTCATAAGTCACATGCATGGATGTCAATGTGGGGGTCCCTTACTTACCCCTCAGCCTCATCCAGTAAATCAGTCATAGAAAACCATGAAGAAATGTCTGGCAAAGGCCCACAAATGGGGACAATGATGAAATATGCCCTTACAGACCTACACAGTGGTATCACAGCAGATCTTGCAGTTGCAGTAAGGCTTTGAAGGGTGAGATCTCTGAAACCCAAGTGTCTGCCATTGCAATCTAACCTGTGTTTTTTAGTGGTATGCCTGTAGTCTCCAAGACAGGCACCATACTGTGCTAAATGGAACCAAAATGTAAAGAGAACACCAGCACAGTCTGTGCAAATGTGGACAACTGACAGGTGTGCCCCCCCCCCCACACACACACCCATATTCCCACAGAAATGCAGTAACAGTAATGTTTTAGGGTATAAGCAGGAGAGCACACATTCCCAGGGCTGTTCCACTCAACTTGATACATTGTTGCATGTCCACAATATGCAGGAGTCAATGAGCTATGTATATGCGTGGTCAGTACTGTCATTGTGTGGCCTGCACTTACTCCTGGCCGTTGTGTCTTAGTGGCCTAAGTACAGTACCATGGTTGATAGAGTCCATGTTCCAAGAACTGCATTGCCAACTATTCTGCATGTCAAATACAGCTATGGTAGGAATTGTACACATTGTCCAGACATCAATATCTGTTACTGCAGGAAAGATGGACAGGTCAGGGACAGGGGGCCACATATATGGACAGTACACAGCTCAGAGTAACCTACACAGTGCCTAGCATACCCATCAACTGTACAGACATTTTGCAGAATGTCCAGAGGTTGGCATCATATTCATGGTCTCTGTACCATGAAATCGTGGTTGTCTGGCAAATCATTGGTAAATCACAAAAGACTAAAGTCAGAAAATAATGACAGATTGTAGTTTCAGACTTCATAACTTTTAGGAAAATGCATGCTAATGCAAAGGTTCAGGCGCCTAGATAGCGAGACATTTCCCTGTGGTACATTTGACTGGGGACACATGGCAGAAGTGACAGTCAGCTGCAGAGAAATTTGGTTGTTTGCAAATTCCCTGTGGGCAAAGAGAAGCACATACTGCCATGCTCATGGATTTAATAACCAAATGCATGGAGGCAGAAGAAGTAATGAGTATTGTGCTCAGTGTAGAGTACATACTTATGTAACTACAACATGTAGAAGTGTGCTACAGCATGGAGGAAATCCTGCAGGCTACTGTAGTCACATTTATGCTCCAGTGTGTGTTTTAGGCAATGTTCCCTAGACAATGTAAAGGGGGTAATGGTCCACACATATTGATTATAAAGGTACTGCACATTGTGCACTGCATTTGTACTGCCACTCACATGCCCTCAGGCCAGCCTGCTGTGGATGCCTGCCATATTGCCTGCTGTCTCATGTTCCCTTGGGGACCATGGACATTGTTTTCCCCCTGTGACTTTGGTTCCTGAAGTTGTGGGTATAGCAACACATTTTTCTCTTTGCCCACAGGGAATTTGCAAACAGCCATATTTCTCTGCAGCTGACTGTCACTTCTGCCATGTGTCCCCAGTCAAATGTACCACAGGAAAACGTCTCGCTGCCTAGGTGCCTGAACCCTAATGCAAAACCTGTTATTGTATCATCTTTCTAAGTTTGTAAGGCCAATAGTCAACAATGGTCCCTATATGTAGGCCTTTGTCCACAAATTACATATGGCTTTGTCCAGATGTCTGGCTCTAAATTATTGGGAGGTATAGTGCCTAGTAGGACAGCAAGTACCTGAATGTCAATGTAGTGCCAGGTCATAAAAGGCTGCCAACGTACTGTGTCAGCACTGACAACATGTCACTGGCCAACATCCATACCCCTGGAATGACAGGTTATCACAGAAGGAGCACAAGTATGACTTGTATATCTGTTCTGCTTGTCCTAACATTGCATTTGCCTGCCAAATATTTGCAAAACAAGAAAGGGTTTTGTCAAAACATCAATGGCAGACAGTAGGGAAATAGATGTCATACCCATAAGAGAAGGCAAGCAAATACCAAACTGATCTCTCAACTGTCTATGTTTGGCAGAACAGTAGTAACACCCTGTCCCCATGTATGTGCCTTTGTCTGACTGTCATATATGGGCCTGTCTAGATGTCAGTCTGTGATGGTTTGACAGCTGGGCCAACATGTAGCCTCATAATAACATATAGCAACACAAACCGCATGAGGGCCACAGCAAATGTAGTGGTGCAATGATGGACAACCTGTTAAATAGGTACACTCAGAGGTGGGAAGTCCACAACCTTGTGTGTGATGTTACAGCATTTACCCCACTCACATCAGAATTACAAATACATAACAGCAGTCACTGTGGTCAAAGCCTGTGAATGGACTACAGAAGGACAAAGAGACACACATAAGGGGAAGGGGAACCACTGGCCAGACAAATGGAGAATGTGCACAACAGAACAGAATGTGCAGTAACATAGGCGCCATGCAGTGTATGGAGTTAGTAAATATCACCTACAAATGCACAACACACACCCATGTAAGTGGAGATCTGCAACAAAACAAAAACCCAAACAAAGGACACCTCAGAAGCAAAAATACATGAGAACTCCACAAACGTACACACCACAGACCATGCAGACTCCACACACCAGGGTCTTGCAAACAGTAAGGCCTACCCCAATCACCTGCCCAACACAGATAGGCTAACAGCACTGTCCCTCCACCCCGTTCCACAGACTCTGCTAAGGTGACCCCTGTCTGGCATACAAAGCAATCCAGAACCTGCCTTGATGGGACTGTCACACATCTGGAAGTCAAGGCCCACTCGATCAACCCGTAGGCGCAGCATCAACCTGGTCTGTGATATCAGTACAGCTTGTTGGTGTGACAGATACATGTCCCACACACTCCCACACCTGTGGAATACATTCCCTGTCCACATCAAGCCAAGTGCCTCAGTACCCCTAGTGGTGTGCTCCCTGTATAAGTGCATGGGAAACACAAAATACAGTCATGTGATTCCACCTGTGTCCCTGCTGGACAGGGGCTCTGTGTGCTGACATTGCCTAACATGGGCTACACTCCCATCTGCGTGGGTTATAAGGGCTTCAGGGCAAATAACCTACTAATGTCATATCAACCTATACACAACTGTCTGTCAGTGGTTCACTGCTTTACTCTGTACTGCTTTGTCACTGACATACCTGGAAGTCACATAGTGCTATGTGGAATATACTACACATATAATGGACATTTCAGCACAGTACAATTCACTCTCAACCTCTCAACCTCTGTCAGCAAGACATCTGGACAAGGTCATAAATAAAAGTGGGACAAAGGGCCAATGATAGGCACGTATTATAAATATTGCTCTTACAAACTGAGAAAGTTGGCAGAATAACAGGTTTTGAATTAGCAGGAAATGTCTGAAGGTTATGAAGTCTGAAACACTAATGGCTGTTATTATTTTGTAACGTCAAGTCTTTAACTATTTGCAACTAACTTGCCATAAGAACACACGTTTATGTAGACTGGACGAAACTTCTAGACAAATCTCTGGACAATCCACCAAAAAATGTACACTTGAGAGGTATGGACCAGGATATGACATTGTAGGTAAGAAGAATACCACACAAGCAGGAGATCTCCAGCCTGTATATCACCAATTTTCTGGACTGTTTACACAGTTTCATCAGTCAACCGGTTCTAGCCATGCCTCTCAACTGGCCTTTTTGGGCAAGAATGTCTATAGTTGGGATCATAATATTGGTCTGTGCATCATACATTTTGTATTCCTCTGGTAAGGCACTGTAATGATCTGAGGATGTCTGTCACTAGGTAACGACACAATACATTCCAATGTCACACTTCAAACATGTCAGAAAACATCTGCAAAAACAAACCCTGTACCCCTAGCATCTTCCTGTCTACTATTGAGAGGTATGGCTGTAGCACACAAAACCCCAGAGCGGAGTACAACTATCTCTGGACTGGAGTCCCACTCTTACTATAAAAGGTCATACTGGACATGCTCCTACACTTAGAGAATCACAGCCCATGTCGGAACCCACATCAGACTATATAACTGTATTGTGCATATTTGTCTTTGCATACAGACACCTATGTACACCTTAACTGTCTCTACACACACCCATCAGACAGGATTACCCTCAACTAGCTGTAGGTGGCCCATATCTGATATATCTGCTCCTGTTGCATGTGATAGACAGACATATATATGGGCAGCATAGAACAATATGTCCTGCATACACACACATAGACGTGGGGAAGAGACAGACAGACAGTGATAGAGAGAGACACAGGGAGATACACGTAAAGAGTGAGTCATACACAGAGATACCCTGAATGGCATAGAGTGGTGTCCTGCTGCAGACAGTGGCATACCAGTCATAACCAGTCACATGTGCCAGCATGAATGTGAGCTCCATTGTGGAATAGTACTGAGGTGGGGGTTATAACATGACATCACTTGCCTTTGTGTGTGTGTGTGTGTGTGTGTGTGTGTGTGTGTGTGTGTGTGTGTGTGTGCGTTTATGTGTGTCTGTAGGTTTAAGTATTACAAGGCTGTTACCACTCAAGACACTTCCCATTCCCCTACTTCACTTGATTTGCTGATGTCATTCACCTTAGAAGTACCACTGGACACTTGTCAGACCTATAAGCTCTGTAGCATGCATGATAACTGGGTAACACTATAGTACAAATAATTAGATAGGTAGGGGTGCTAATCGTAGTCCTGGCAAATGTAAGTGTGTGTGAGTGTGTGTGTTTGTTTGTAGGTGAAACAGTTTTAGGCCATTCCCACCCAGTACACTCCCCAGTGCCCTACTTTAGCATTCCTGCTGATGTAATTCACCTTAGAAGTACCTTTGGAGAGCCCCAGCCCTATAAGCTCTGTGGCGCATGCATTAACTATATAACAGTATAGTAGAAATAACTAGGTAGGAAGGGTTTCTATTCTCAGTTCCAGCAAATGTGCTTGTATAAGTGTGTGTATAAGTGTGTATGTTTGTCGGATGAAGTATTTTGAGGACTGTCCAACCCACAACACTTCCCAGTGCCCTGCTTTAGCAGTCCTGCTGATGTCATTCATCTTAGAAGTACCTTTGGACAGCCTTTAGCCCTATAAGCTCTGTAGCACGTGCAAAAATTGCGTAACACTATAGTACAAATAACTAGATATGTAGGAGTTCTAATCCCAGTCCTGGCAAATGTGTGTGTGTGTGTGTGTGTGTGTGTGTGTGTGTGTGTGTGTGTGTGTGTGTGTGTGTGTGTGTGTGTGTGTGTGTGTGTGTAGGTGAAACAGTTTTAGTCCATTCCCAAACACTACACTTCCCAGTGCCCTACTTTAGCAGTCCTGCTGATGTCATTCCCCTCAAAAGTACCTTTGGACAACCCTCAGCCCTCTAAGCTCTGTGCCGCATGCAATAACCATGTAGCAATATAGTATACATAACTAGGTAGGCAGGGGTTCTGTTCTCAGTTCTGTCAAATGTGTGTATGTGTAAAGGTGTGTGTACAAGCGTATGTTTGTAGGATGATATATTTTGAAGACTTTCCCACCCACAACACTTCCCAGTGCCCTACTTTTGCAGTCCTGCTGATGTCATTCCCCTCAGAAGTAACTTTGGACAGCCCTCAGCTCTATAGGCTCTGTGGCACATGCAATAACTATATAGCAGTGTAGTACAAATAACTAGATATGCAGGGGTTCTATTCTCAGTTCTGGCAAATGTGTGTGTGTGTGTATGTGTGTAGGGTAATGTTTTTGATTCCCTTCCCACCCAGTTCATTTCCCATTGCCATACTTTACAATGGAGCATGTTGTAATTCACCTCAGATGTACATTGGGACACTATTAAATCATATAAGCTCTGTGGCACATATGATAACTGTGTAACACTGCAGTACACATTACTAAATAGGTAGGGGTTCTAAACTCAATACTGGCAACTGTGATACTGTGTGTGTGTGTGTGTGTGTGTGTGTGTGTGTGTGTGTGTGTGTGTGTGTGTGTGTGTGTGTGTGTGTGCGTGTGTGTGTGTGTGTGTGTGTGTGTAAATCATATCCTCCCTGTGTCTGTTTGGGAGAGAATCACATCCTCTGGGGGTGTGGGTTATATCATTTTGAGGAGTGCACCACCCAGTACACTTCTCATTGCCCTACTCTACAGGGCCTGCTGATGTCATTCACCACAGATGCACCTGTATACACTTGTCAGCCCTTTAAGCTCTGTGGCATATGCAATAACTGTGTAATACTATAGTACAAATAATTAGATAATTAGGGATTCTAATCTCAATGCTGACAACTACAGTAGTGTGTGTGAAGCATATCCCCTTTGGTTGTTGTGTGTGTAGGTTATACCATTTTAAGGCCTGTTGACCCCCTACCTATGACATTACTTTAAACAAGGGGTGGGAGGTTGGCATAGTGGTTAAGGTGTTTAACTTACAAACATAAGGTGCAGGGTTTGATTCCCACATGGGGTAATTGGCTAGGCTGAAAATGGCCCACGAGGGCAGTTAGCCTAGTACTAACCTATGAACCTATGAACCTATGAACCTATAAGCCTCTTAATGGCATCTGCCTCACATGCACCATGTAACACAATACAGCCCATACCAGTCATCTGTACAGCTGTATATGGAATATCCACGTTTGGAATCTATATGTGGTTTGTTTCCCCTAACAATGAGCATTCCTGTGATATCATTGACAAATATGTCACAATTACCATAGTGACACACATGCCAGCAACAGACATCATACTGACTGACACATCATGCTGTTACAAATATCTGTCGCTCTATCACTTGTGCATGCTTGTGGGAGCAGTAGATGAGGCCGATCACTATTTCTGGTGGGTTATCCCACCATCCATGAAGGCATTTGCAAGATTACTTGTTGTAAGAGGTTGTGTGTTATGTCCCAGGTATATAATCTATGTTGAGCATGTCATGTGTACGCCGCACTATAGTACATACAAGTGGATACGTAGGGTTACTAATATGTCTATTAGTAACTATGTATGTGTGTCTGTATGCACAGCCCCTGTGGCTGTCTTTGCTGTGTGTGTATGTGTTGGCTATAGCATTTTGTCTGTCTCCTCCACCCTGTGAACTCCTCCATTGCTAACCTAGTTTCAGCCCATATAGATGTCATCCACCATACAAGTACAGTTACAAAGTTTCTAACACCAAGCCACTGTGGTGCATGCAATGGTCATATCACTGTGCATTGTACATAAATAGATGGGTAGGTCATCTACTCTGAGAAGTGTCAACTCCATGTGCATGTGTGTTTCGATGCATGTCTCCATGCCGCAGTGTGTGTGTGTGTGTGTGTGTGTGTGTGTGTGTGTGTGTGTGTGTGTGTGTGTGTGTGTGCATGTCAGATGGCTCTACTCTGAACCCACCATTGGCAATCCTAACAGCCCCTGAAATTGTCACCCACTTGAATAGTAGTGGCAGAGACTGCAACACTACATTACCTCTGTACTATTTGTGTTATGTATCCAGTGCTATGATTCATAAGACTGTGCAGGTAGGGGCTGTGCTCAGCCCTTCAACAGCTGCCCCATGTACAGGACTATGACTCTGTATGCACTACCAGCACAACAGGCCAGACATGCATATGAGTTAGCAGACATACAGTCTGGTGATTGTCAGGTTAGACTAACACAGGCTGACCTGTATCAGGAATACATACCCCAAACCTGTCATAAACAGTACCAGGCATACCCTCATCAACTGCATGACAGTTGAGTGGATGGGACAGAAATGGCTGGGGCAACAGGTGCTGACAGGTGAATCTAAGTAATGTCTAAGCTTGTGAGGGACCTAGTGCCAGTACTCAAGTAACCTCCTCTGTATGTGTGAGCCTGCAGTCCTACAGAACACCCAGGTGACAAGTGTGAAGGCTAGCTGCCTGTGTCAAGGGTATGTATGCAAGGTCACACTGTCTGCCACAATTGTCCCTCATTCACCGTTGCATGTAAACACACCTGGTAAACATGTACATATACAGCTGTACCTTGGCTATGAAAAAGTCACTGTGTTCCCACTCCACCATACTCATCATTGTTACTGCCAGCAGGCCTACAGCCTGCAGACACACAGACACCTGGGACACACACAGAATACAGTATGTGACAATGCAGTCAGTCAGATGGACTAACAGCAATAATGCATCATGGCTAACAAGGTACATACACCTCGATGCATACCCATAAGTATTGCCAGCAGACAGCAACTTATACAGCATTAGATTACTACACTGTATTATATTCACCCTGTGCATCAGATCCATATGAGCATGTCCCTGCATCGATGGCATAGATAACAGGGTTGTGGCACAAGTATCATCACATGCACAGGGTGTGGTGTGGGATTGCCAGAGGCCTAGGCTGGGCTGTATGGTTGACATCATGTGCGTGTGTGTGTCTGGAGGGGGTGGTGTTCAACTGGGCCATGCAGAGGAGCTGTGCATGTCTGGTGGTGATCGGCCTGTGATAGAGATGTGTGAGTGTTTGTCTGCCCACAATCAAGCCATGTGGATGCCTGGCACAGGGCTATGTTGGACAGCCGTGGAACGTACATGGCAAGATGTACAGTTCACCATCTCCTGACATGGACACAGGAACTGGTTCTGCCAGGAATCACACTGGCACCACCAGGCCCAAGGACAGATGTAGTACTACTCCCCAATGGTGACTGCTGTCTGCTGGATCCACGTTCCTGATGGGACTGGTCAGGACTACGTGCCCATGGCCTGCTCCGGTGTGGTGTGGACACCACCCTCCCTTTTGTAGTGCTGGTGGTACTGTTACTATGGGACTGTGAATGTGCACTGCCACATGGGCTCTCAGCTGAACATGTTGATGACCTATGTCTACCTGGCCAATGTTCTACTCCTACCACATGCTCAAGCACAGATATTGCATGGTTGCACACTGACACTGTTTTACCCCACCATCTATCCATGACATTGGCAAAATGACGTATGGCATCACAAATGCCGTGGTGGTAATCATGCATGGCAGGAACTGCTGCATTCATGTCCCTGAGCATCTATCTGGTGTTGTGGTTACTATACGCTTGTGCCTTCATGATGGACTGTAACATGCATCTGGTGACACCTGCTATGGCACTTCTAACAGGGGCTTGATAACCAGCAGTCCTATGTTGAGCACCCTGTCCATCTGCCTGTGTGTGACCTTGCCTGCTCTCTGGCTGAGGCTAGTTTCTACACTCACACTTGCCATAGTCACCACACTAGCTTGTTCCATGCCGCCACCCTCCAACTGTCCATTATCTGTGGGTGCTGGGGACTGGATATGTATGAGCATACTGAATGTGTCTGGGGTCATTGTGCGTGGAAGTGGGATACCAACCATTGGCACAGATTCCAGCCCCAACAACCCCACACGTGCCTCACTATGATCACCATCATCTTGAGAGTCTGCTAAGACACTGACATCAGGTTGTGAGGGGGAGAGACACCAACCCTCATATTCACCTGTGAAGGGAAGGCAACATATGTAAATTAATACCCTGCAGTATTATGTTTGCTGATACACACACACACACACACACACACACACACACACACACACACACACACACACACACACACACACACACACATTCCTGGTAAAGTCTGGTACAGCTTTGCCACCTATGGGCCCTTCAGGCCAGACCTTCCTATAGTTCTGACTGCCACAATCCATCTCTTTAACAGCTACTGTAATGCCGTCAACAAAGGGTGACATATCCTACTGTGTGATGGGCCTATTAGCAGAATGGTAAGTGTGACCAAGACCAAGGCTATTGGAGTGAGCTATACAGTGTGACCAAGTGCATGTGCAAGTACTGAAAGAGCTGACTTACTGCTATACAGACCAGACATGAGTACAAGATTTAACAATATGTGATAATAACTAATGAAGGAAGAAGAGACTACAGTATCACTGCAGTACCTGCACAGTTCAGACTCACAAGGATTCATGTCAGACAACATTGCAGGACAGTCTGCAATACATACAGGAAACATGTAATGTACAAGGTGTATAGCTTCATAAGATGATACCAGGCTATTGGGCCAGAAGCCCTCATAAGCCTAGCCCAAACTTTCGCCCATGTCCCTTCAAAGCCAGCACCTGTTTCCCCTGTCCAGCTGGGACACACGTGGGATCCCAAGGGTGTCTTTTCTGTTTCACATGCAGTTATCCGGCTTATTCTTCAAGAGGGTTATACACATACACTGCTAGACATGGTGAGGGAGTGTATTTTATAGACAGTTCATTGTGTGGGACACTACACTATCCTGCCAACAAGTACTATACATGTTACAGACCAGGTGAGGGTCTTGTGTGCATGTTGCGTGAGTGGGGCTTGTAGTACGGATATGCAGAAATGACACCAAGGCTAGTTTGGAAATGGCCTTGTATGCCAGATACAGGTCACCTATGATCAGTCTGTATCAGGCTGGGTACAGAGACAGGGCTTTCAGCCTATCTGTATAGGATAGGTGTTGCAGACCCTGGATTAGCCTGGTCATGAACCTCTGTGGTCTCTGCGACTGCTGCATTTGCTTGGCAAGGTGCATGCCAAAGGAGACATTGTACTCGGTAATGCATCTGATAAGGGTGGAGTACAGGGGTGTTGTGGCCTCCTGGTTCCTGGATGACATACCTGTATTTGTGAGGTGGGCCATGTAGATAGCCTTCCATACAATGATGCCCACATGGTGGGAAACTGTCAGGTTGCTACCAACCTTGATGCACAAGTTGCCTCACACCTGATTGCATGCTCAGTACATTGTTATTACTGTTATAATTAGTGTGGTTGACATCTACCACAACAGGGAAAATGATGCATCACCTGGCATTCAGTTTAAGGCAATGCTTCTTGCACCAGTCATTAATTTGGGTAAGGGCCTCTTGGAGGATGCTCACATCAGTAGGGGAATGTAAGACAGTGGCCAGCTTGCAATCATCTATAAATCTGGTCAGCCACAGACCACTGGTTTTCTCTTGTACCTCAGAAACGTATATCTCAAACAGTAGAGCCCCGCCCCCCAGACTGATCCTTGGGGTACACCACTCTGTAAGGGTCTACTAATAGAGGTGGCTTCCACTACTTTGACCAAGTGGGTACTATCATTGAGCCAGTTAGCTACCCATCTGGTAACATACAAGTTGACGCCTAGCTGTGTAGGCTTATGTATCATGCCTGCCTCGAGATTATTGTGAAATAGTTGGGCTAGGTGACAGTAGGCAGTGTGCACCATCTTCCCCTCATCCTTATGTTTGTTGACAGCTTCAAAGAAGTCATCCAGGTTTAACAGGCCTAATCTCCCTTTGACAATACCACACTGTGTGGGCTCAAGCATTTTCAGGTTGCCAATATCCCTGTTTATAAGGTCCTTAATATTGCCTTCCATGCCCTTGCAGATCAGGCCAGTTAGGCTGATGTGCATATGATTGGCTGGGTCAGTGGATTGCTCTGCCTTTGTATATAGGTATGACAATGTCTGTCCTCTGTACAGATGGGATGACTCTGGTGTCAGGCTTTGTCTGACTACAGTGCGTAATGGAGCTGAGAGCTCATGCCTGAATTCATGTAGGATGCAGCCAGGGATGGTATCAGGCCTATGGAGACTTCTGTGTGTTGGCTTTGAGAGGGTATTACAGACCTGCTTCCTGATGATGAGGGGAGGGGGCAGGTGCTGTGCATGTCCATGTGTACTGATGGGGAAACAGGAGGTGATGTTTACATTTAACATGTCTGCAGCAGGTTGGCTATATCTATTCTGTATATGTATTGTGATGTTATTGCCCACCACTACAGAGCAGATATGGGTGTTGCCTCTTGGATTGCAGACATATGTGTGGAAGGCCTACTGATTGTCCTAGGTTGATGTGTCCAATTTGTGCTCAAAGATAGCCTTACAGTAATTCACCTGTGACCTTATATGCTTGTTCAGACCAAGGTGACATTGCTTCCAATTAGGCACCTGCTCCTTCCTGGCCCTGTCCAACAATTATTTCCACCTATGATGGTATTTGTGTATTGCTGTTGTCCACCACAGAGGTTTACCCTACATTGATGGAGATGATGTTGCCCTGTCATGTATTGCTGACTCCATACAGCTATGTAGGTGTTCACATAGTATTGTGTTTTGGGCTTGGACACTACTCCTAGTTCCAATTGACGGGACAGTGGCTGTAAAGCTACTTCTACCTGCTCCGAGGGGATTTATAGGCATTTTTGGAAAGTTTATTTTGTTTGACCCTGATGGGGGGTCCAGGGGAAATGGTGACCTCAACAGTGATGGCTATGTGGTCAGATCTTACCAAGGGGGGTGACACTGTAGGACTGCTATAGTGGCTACTCATGTTGGTTAGGACCAGGTACAGGATATTTCCACCTGTCATAGGAGTGTTGACCAGCTGATCCAATGCATTGCCATTGACAAAGCCAAGGAATCTCTGTGCATTCATGTTCAGGTAGAGTAGGTCATGCACACTATGGTTGGGTAGTTAAAGTCACCCAGGAGCAGGGTAGATGGTTGAATCTTGACAGATTCAAGCAAGTCCAGATAGGTGTAGTGGGTGTCCAGAGTCATGGTTGGAGGTCTGTAGCTAGATATGATTTGAGTAGGTGTTTTGTCAACAGTTAACTGCACTTGGGATGTCTCTCATGCGTCATACTGTTTGGCCAGCCTGGAGGTGTGTATGAGTATGATAATGTTTAAGACTCCACTTCCTGTGGCTTTGCAACCCTCCATTTGGGGTCTAAATGTATGGTGGAATGAGTAACCTGGCAAGGTTAGTGTGCTCTCCACAGCTGCAAACCAGGTATCAGTGACTGCACAAATGTCATCATCCTCCAGGACAAGGTATGCTTGCAATGATATGAGTTTCATGCTAAGACTCCTAGCTCCTGTTAGAGCAAGACATTTGCACAAAGGTACACATCAGTGGTGGGCAAAAGCCAGAAGACAGTGACACTTTATAAATCTAGCTGTAACACACTTAGTTGCTAACAAAGACAGTTTCACATTCACAGGAATACTCCGTAGGATATGACATCTGACATTCAAATGTATGCTATTATGTTATGACTTCAGTCTTTACTGGGTGGCCAGTGATTTGTCAGATAATACACAACTGTATGAGGCAACACTCTGGACAGCTTAAAGGTATGAGCTCAGTATATAACATACAGTTCAACACACACTTCTGCACCAGTTGTTTACTATGCACATACCCTATATAAGTCTTACATTTGTAAGACAAGCATATGTATCATAGTAGCATTCACAGGTAACATATGAATATTTACAACATCTCAGGTAGCTGCCCTAGCAGTGTTACAGTCAGTATTGGACAACAGACACTCCAGTAGTAGTCATACATGAGCTAAACTTTGCTGGGATAACTCAGGGGCTAGGACTGTGATGTATGTCACTGTAGACAGGGCCAGCAGGAATGGCCATAGGTGCCGGACAGCAACATGTGAGTCCATCAAGTCTTGCTGTGACCTAGTGTTTAACTTCCTATTTCACATTATTGCATCCTCGCTTCTGCATTACATTGCATGCCTAATTGATTGACATACCTGTCATAGTGCTGAGGAGGTTCCTCAGAATAATGCAAATGTTTAGGTTTGTATAGTCACACTCTGTCTTTGTGGAGATGGGTTCAGACCTGTTTTGCATAGGCAGCAGCTTGCCTTTTGTAGGTAATGCTCATGAGCAGGTGATGGCCTGTGCACCAATTGGTGTCTCCCACTTGCTACTTGCATCCAGAACAGCTGTGTTGTCTTTCCATTAGCCAATGCCATAGCAACACAGTGCTATAATTAAGTCCTTCATGTGGGCCTTACCTCTTTTCTTTGCCTGTGAGGAGAACAGTATGGAGGTGTGGGGACTACAGTTCACAGAATAAGAAATGCGGAGACAGCGCAACAAAATGGGGAAAAAGTTCCAGAATTCGCTACAGATTGTAATTAAGTATTGCTGTTATACACATAGAGGATTGCTACATTAACATGGTTTGTGTGGACATGCATTTTCTGCTTGACTTGACGTCTGACAGTGATATGTCTCTGACATATCTCTCAACTGTCCAGATGTCCACAGAATGCCCAGAGGTTTGCCTGTTATGTTTGGTCTGTTCCTCAGACAATTTCTGTTTTTGAGAAAACAGTGGAATAATGTGAGGGGTGAAGTCAGTAAATGTTGACATCCTTTTGTGTTTCAGATATCATATCCTTCAGGGATGTTATGTTACAACAAACCCTGTAACACCAGCAACTTTTTCAGTTTGTAACACCATTATGTGGGATATGTCTCTCTTTTCATTTCCCTGTCCCCCAAGTATGTCAGGCTTTGCCCAGATGTCTTGCAGTAAAAGGTTCAGAGGTATGGTATATCATGATGTAGTGACTTCTCTCCTGATATCATCCCAGTGACTTAGCAGACTCCCAGAAGTGGTATGCAGCAGTGGCCATAAATATGGTCCCACACCCTGGACATTCTGTGGAAATCTGTACAGTTGAGAGTTATGTATGTCTGGCCATTGTTAATAGACTCTCAAGATTGTGTAGCAGTGTAGTGTGCAAATGTTTGCTGGGCTGAGTAGGGAAAGTGGCAGATGTGAGTGTCATAGACTGCTGCTACAGTTGCTGGTGGTCTATCGGGTGTATATGTTTGTAGGGGCAGACTGAGAAATGTCCTGTAACACCTCAGGATTCCCAGTAGACTATGACTTGGGGCAGTATATGTCGGTGTAGTGTGTGACTGGCAATCAGGATATGTTTGTTCAAACAGTTGTTATACTCTAGAGTTCAAGTTGGGTTACTGGTATGTTGCTGTAACTGTGGTGTAAATGGTTGTGGGTGGACAATTTCTCACCGATGTCTGCTTTCCCCTACAGTTACATCCCTGTAGTGCATGATATATTTGCAAATGCATGAGTAATTCCCCAGAGCTGATTTGAATTAGTGTCATGTTGGTCTGACTGTAGTTTGGAAGGTGCTGGGTGAAATGGTTGGCAGCTCTCAGTGTTCTTTTCCTTCTATTAAATGACTGCAGTCAAGGTTCTCCACTGTCCAGATGTCTATACATTCTCCAGATGTGTGGCTCATATGTTTGGTCTGTTTCCCTTAACAGATATGGGTTTCTGACAAATCCCTGGGAGGATGTGAGCACTGACATCAGTAAATGGTGACAATAATTTGTGTTTCAGACCTGAAATCTATCAGAAAATATATGTTAAAACAAACCATGCTACTCTAGCAGACTTCTATTCTTATAACAGCAATATTTCAAATATGTCACTATTGTTTGCCTTTTATCCCCCCACTTTGTTAGGCTATTTGCAGAGGTCTTGCAGTAAGTGGTTGAGGATATATATATATATATATATATGTATATATATATATATATATATATATATATATATATATATATATATATATATATGGATCTACCTGACATGGTCGACAGTTCATATGGTTGAAAGTTCATTTGGTCGACAGTTCATTTGATCGACAAGCATTATAGGTGGGGGGCTTCACCCCCCCACTCCCCCGATGTGGGGGGCTGTGCCCCCCACACCCCCCCAACTATATATATCAACTCCAGGGTTGCACAACATTGGGGAAGGGGGCAAATCTGCTTGTCGACCAAATGAACTGTCGACCAAATGAGTGTCGATCATATGAACTGTCGACCATATCAGGTGTGTGTATTTTTCCCTTATGTTAAATGACTGTAGTGCATGATATGTTTGTAAAAGCATTACAAATCCTCACAGCTCAGATGGTGTAGAACAGGGGTGGGTAAACGTTTTGATTCGTGGGCCACATTCAGTTCTAACATTTGACAAAGGGGCCGGAACAGGAGCAGATAGATGGCATGCTTTGAAAACATCACCTCATTGGGGGAAAAATACACATCTTGGGATATGGAGAAAACATGTGCTTTAATTTCCAATGAAAATGAAGAAAAGCATTACAATAAAATCTCTGACTTTGAAATGAGTCTTTAAACACTGAAAATCAAATAAATGACCATTTTATTTTAAAGCACTGAAAGTTCGGTTATCCTTCAGGATATCACCATCACTCTCCTCCTGACTGTCTTTTTTTTCAAAAACGGTAGGAGATGCAGATGTACTTGTCTTGTTCCTTTTATTCAATTTGTTTCCCCGGTGCCAAAAGTCAACAACGACCAGTGCAAGGACGAAACAGTTGCAGCAAGTCAGTCTGTGAAGCATTATATTTGATCTGCGAGCACTGTTTATTTTAACAACGTGCGTATCACGGAGACACACACATTTTAATGGGAGCAGTGTTGTTGGTCTCCTTTTTTAGCCAGCGCATCAAAGTCTGGAGTTAGTTTTGTTGTGGCGATTCTCAGGATGGATCTGAGGTGTAGGTCTGTTAACTTGGATCTGTGGCTGGCTTTGTTGATGTTCATGACGCTGAAGGTCTGTTCACACACGAAGGTAGAGCCAAACAAAGCCAACATCACCTGCGCTTTTCGCCTTAGATTTGGAAACGCGGCATCATTGAGTGAAGCATAGAAGTCATTTAGTTTTAGAGAGCTGAACTTCTCTTTTAAGGCAGGGTTGGACTGAAGGTCGATCAGTTCGAGCTGAAGCTCCTCTGGAGCTGTTTCGGGGTCTTGTGACAGAGGAAAGGCCACCAATTGAAGTGACTTGTCAATTTTGTCGAAATCCAAAAACCGACGGCAGAATTCTTCGTGCAGTGCATCCAGTGACTCACTGAATTTCTTTACTTTTGCTCCGGCCTCTTTCAGCGTGGCTAGTCTAGGAAAATGAGTGAATGACTTGTTCAAAATCTGCCTGGAGAATAAAGCCAGCTTGGATTTGAAGGCTTTCACGTTTGTGTACATGTCATGCACAAACTGCTCCTTCCCCTGCAGTTTCACGTTGAGCTCATTCAAGTGTGAAAATACGTCCGTAGCAAACGCAAAGTCACACATCCAGCTCTTGTTGCTCAGCTCAGGAAATTCATCAGTCTTCCCCTGCCGCTCTAAAAACACGCCAATCTCCTCTTTGAGCTCCCACACTCGTTGAAACACTTTGCCCAAACTCAACCAGCGGACACGGGAGTGATAAAGCAGGTCCTGGTGATCTGCATCAGTTTCCTCCAGGAACGCAATGAACTGACGGTGCTGAAGTCCCCGTGCGCATATGAAGTTGACGAGTTTCACCACAGGATTCACAACATGATTCAGCTGTAACACCGATTTACATAGAGATTCCTGGTGGATGATGCAGTGAAGGAAAATGACATCCTGGTCAGGGTTTTCATCTTTCACTTTATTCTGGATTCTCCTCAGCAGGCCAACGTTTTTTCCCGTTAAATTCGGAGATCCATCTGTGGTGACGTTAACAAGCTTACTCCAGGGAAGCTTCATGTTTTCGATGGCAGCAGACACCTGTTCAAACAAGTCCTCTCCCCGTGTTTGTCCTTTCAGAGACTCCATTGTCAAAAACTCCTCCGTTATTTCAAAAGTTTCGTTGATTCCTCGGATAAAAATGAGGAGCTGAGCAGTGTCTTTGTGACATCGTTGCTTTCATCCAGTGCTAAAGAATAAAAAGTGAATGACTTCGCCTTTTTGTTTAATCTGCTGGTGATATCTTCATCTATTAGTTCCACACGGCGAGTCACTGTCCGCCGTGATAAACTGATTTTCTCAAATTTGTCTTTGGTCTCTGGGCACAAAATACCTGTCTCTACCATGCATTCTTTTAAAAACTCGCCCTCGGACAGTGGTTTGCTGGTCTTTGCTATTTTGAATGAAAGCATAAAACTGGCCTTGGTACTTGACTCTTGAATAGCAGTTTGACGGTGAAAAAACCTTTGCTGAGCCTTCAAATTAGCTGCCACCTTCTCAGCAGCAGCTTCCTGTTCTTTTGTTGAGAGCTTGCTAGCATAATTAGCGTGCTTTGTGGCAAAGTGATGGTTAATATTATACTCTTTAAAAACCGCCACAGTTTCTTGGCATATCAGGCAAACAGCAGATGATTGGTGTTCAGTGAAAAAATATTTAGTTGTCCACTCCTTATTGAACACTCGACATTCTCTGTCCACTTTCCTTTTCTTGGGTCTGCTCATCTTCATAGAGGGGCGGTGGGTCAAAGGATAAAGTGCAAACGTGGAGTAATAGGCCTACGCTTCACCTCAACAAAGCCAATATATCCAGAGTGCGCCATCTAGTGAGGAAACATCAGAATTGCAGGGGAAATAAAACATTAACAAGGTTAATTTATTAAATTTTTTCAAGTTTGGCGGGCCGAATCAAAACGTTTAACGGGCTGCATGTGGCCCCCGGGCCGTAGTTTGCCCATGCCTGGTGTAGAAGTACATTGCTGTGATTATAGTGCAAAGCAGCCTGGGTTTGAGACTTGGCAGGGCTGGTTATTTTGTTGCTGGGCAGAACAAGAGCTGATGGAGACAAAGTGATTAAAGCACTTTTAAGCAGTTGTAAGAGGGTTTGCACAATTTTGCATGAAGCTAAGCAGTGCTAACAGACAGTTAAGTCCTCTTAGCTAACTTAGCAGCGCTTGCTCCCACTTAACACCCACACTAATTTTAATTAAAGAAAAGAAAAAAGGGTGATAGAAAAGTGGTGAAATTGGGGTAAGCAGGGGGTAAAACATTAGGAAAACTAGCTAGGGATCTGCAAGATGGGTATAGGAAAGGACCATAGCTCAACATTTCTTCTGTAGCAACAGCTGTGAATAATGTGTAGAATTTGACATTTACAGCCTCACACCCCACAGGAATGGGTGTTGGTGACAGACATTGGTAGAGTAATTTGTAGGTAGCTTGATTAATTTTACTGTACATGGGGGCAAAATGTATTGCTATGTATGGGGCAATGATTTTTTGGAGGGACAGATGCCCCTTTTTTTTTTAAGGTGTTAAGTTGAGAGTGGGAAGTTGGGGAAGGGCTGTAGGTGTATGTTTGGGGAGATAGGTTGGATAGGATAGGTTGTATTCACAGACAGACAAAACAGCAGACAGGGGTGGTGTATGACACATGAGGGGAGTAAACACCTTTGACTGGGAGGGTGGTTGGGAATCCGAAGCCCATGAGCCCCCAAATAAATACAGTGGGATTGAGGTCCCCACCTATGGGCAGTCATCACTGCACCTTCATGGCCCCGAAGGTGGCTGTGATAGGGGCTGGACAACAGGGGCAGCCTGCCCCTCCAGGTGCACCAGGTGGCCCTCCATCTGGCACAGCCATCCATCAACCTCAGAGCAGACGATGCTGCACACCATACCTAGAACATGTTGCGGGTGACAGGCTCCTCTCCATGCCTGCACCCGGAGAGGTCTGGCACCGTCCCTTGAGATGGTTCCACCCGAAGATGGTGCAGGACCAGCAGAGGAATATGTCCCAGGTTGGGTCCCAGACATGCTGGGGCCCAGTTCCAAAGCCAGATGACATGGGACAAGCAGATCTGCCAGGATTGGCCTTCCCAAAAGTGCTATGGTGTTGCGGTTTTCAAAGATATATTGGTTAGTCATAAACAAAACATTTCAAAACTAGTTATCTCACCATGCTTGGGTGTTTCAATTAACCCCATACAACAAATTTGAAACAGTTGCATAGCAAACAGAATACATGCATAAATGGAACAACAGTATGCACCATAACAGCATGCCAGTAACATTGATGGCAACAGACCACCAACAATGGTATTTGAACAAGGTATGTTAACATGAAACCAATCAAATATATGAACAATAATAGAACACAAGTCCCAACATGAGGTTTTGAGAACAACATACCCTTAGTATATGAATGATGATTATTGATGCAGACAGGAGGTGAGGGGGAGACAAAAAGTTCATTAACAACTGTTTAGGCTTCTGTTTTTCATAACAGTATTGCTCAGTACTCTATAGGTCTGCCCTTACTGTACATCTACCTATGGCCTATAGCTTCTATAGAACAAACATACCTGTTAAACTGTCAGCCTGGAATGGTATGGGGCAAACTGTGACAAAACACTTTGCTAGAATCTTTGCTAGAATCTACCATTGCTAGACTCTCCTTGTGTTCTGACTGAGTGTGCTTCTCAAACAATATGGAAATATACAGCTGATAAGTATATTTTTGGCACTTTTTAACTGTTTCAGAGTTCTGCACTGTCTTAATTTTTGCTTGACTGGATTATTTATATATTTCCTGGCATTGTTTTTTGATACTCTAAGTGCCTCCATCTTCATTTTTTCCTAATTTATTGCTTTCTGCACTCTTTCAATTAAATTGCATTTATTTAAACTGTATTTGCTTTAATATTGCTACACACTCAGGTGTGTTAGGTTGCACTGCATTTGAACTGTTTTCATGCTATTTTAGCTGCTTTTCTGTAAAAAAAAACTTGCCTTTCCTGTAAGCAGCATAAAGGTTCACACGGCAGGCAAAATCCAACAAAAACTTTAACAGTAAGGTAAGCGCTTTCACGGAGTTAATCCGCTTCATCAGACCATAAAAGATTCACAGAAAACTCAGCTTATATTCAATCCAATCAAATAGTCAATTAGGAAAGGAGCAGTCATCATTAACCCTTATATGTCTGAATAAAGGCATCCAGCTTACATCTAAAAATACACATACACCATAAATACATAAGACTTATTCAGCTATACTATATATAAACACATATATGTGTGGTAAAATCTTGTACAATAAATAGCAAGATAGCAAAAACTGTAATTTATAAAAACATGAATAATAAAATGCAAACAAAAATCAATGTTTAAGAGACCTAGCTCTAAGAAATGATTTAAGTGACACCTTACTATTAAGACCTGGGGGTTTGTCAGCCTGTAGTCTAATAATCCATTATTGTTCATTTGATTCAGTTTTATTTACCAAGTTACCTCCCCTCATGGTGTCATAAATAATCTCTAGCACTAAAAATTTAAACTTATGAGATGATCCTTCTTTTGTAACATACATGGCTAGAGCACTTGTCTCTTTAGCATTATTAATATCCCTGAGATGTTCTAATATCGTCTCTTTAAAGGCTCTGTTAGTCTTACCCACATAATAAGAAAAGCACACACTGTGCAAAAGGTAAAGTAAATGGCATTTCTAGTACGACAGTCTGCGTAAAAACTACTCTCTATTTTAAACCCTATTACAGGGTGTACAAAATGCCCACCTGTATGTATATACCTGTATGCAGTACATCTTCTGCATTCATACGTCCTATTTCTATTTGATAACTTATGGGGTCGAGAGTGATGGAATTTATAGCAAAATTGCTTTTTTAGTGACTTATTATTCCTAAATGCAAAATAAGGTGGTTGATCAATTACATCTTTTAGTTCATTAATAGTGGATAAAATATCCCAGTTATTCCTAATCACTTCACATACTACATGAATATCACTCGCATAAGTGAGGGGCATCCTCACCTTATTGTCCAATCCATGCCTATTAATGCTACGATGACCAGCTATATCAGTCGAGTTAATCATTTCAATCATATGACATACATTAGAAAAATAGGGCCTACATCTCCCTAATCGTTCATGCCAGGCCTCTTGAATGTGGAGATCTATCATACCAGCATCATAACCCCTCTCTATAAACTCATATATGAGTTTTTGTAAGGCATCCTTCAGTTTCTTATCATCACTATACAAACGCATTATACGATAGATCTGGCCTTTCAGTATGTTCATTTTTGTATGTTTAGGATGCATGCTACTGTAATGTAATATATTATTCTTTCTTACACTCTTCCTGTACATAGTCGTAGACACTGTACGAACTTGATCTATAGTCAACTTTACATCTAGGAAATTTATCTCAGATGCTGAATACTTATATGTGAATCACAGGAAGTCATTCAACTGATCAAGATAGAGAAAGAAATCATTCACTTGTTTCTCTGTGCCTTGCCACAAGAGAAAAATATCATCAACAAATCATTTATACCATTTAATATGACTACAATGGTCATTATTAGCAAGCACATATTTCACTTCCCAGTCAACTAAACATAGGTTGGCATAGCTATTGGCACAAGCTGTGCCCATAGCCATGCCAACCCTTTGTACATAATGTTCATCAGAAAAGATAAATGCATTATGTTCCAGGATAATCTCTAACAGTGCACATAAAAGATTACTTTCTCACTAGCAACATTGTTAATACACAGAAGTTCCCTAATATTCTCTATACCCCAGTTATTGGGAATCACAGTAAAAAGGGACTCTACATCTAGGGTCACAAAAAACAACTAAGATTTTGCATAACATCCATGTGATCTTTTAACTCATTTAGAAAACTCTTAGTGTCTATTAACACAGTGTGGCACCCCGAAATACACCACGTGTGTCGATGCACAATTGTATCTCCCTTTGATAAGGAACTTGATGTCCCTAATCATGAAATATGTGCCCGATCTAACATATCTACAATGTTTGCACATATTGCACTTATACATGCCAGCTCTTGGAGTCATGTTGCCACCTTTCCTTTCTAACATGTTCTTGATATTCAGACCCCTCCTGAATGTAATCTTAGGGGCCGGCCCTAAATTATTTGGTCCTGTTAGTTCAGTTGGCAACAAACCCCAATTTTTCTGGATGATGGATACTATAGCTCTGGCATCCATGCTAAAGGTAATAATGAAATTGCAATGGTATACACCTCTAAGTTGGCTGTCACCCCTGGGGTAGAGCTATTCTCCGAGACAAAGTGACCCAAAAATGGGTTTAAAATAGCCCATTTCCCTTTTGGATCTAACCGCTAGACACAAATCGACAACCAACTACTCAGGATAGCCCCTACATAAAAACAAATTCAATATGAACTGGCACTCTTCCTGGAAGTCGCCTTCTCTCGAGACCATTCTGGCCACCCTCACAAATTGGCCTTTTACTATTGATCTCTTCTGGAAGGCTGGATGTTCACTATCGAAATGCAAATAAGAATTGGAAAAAGTGGGCTTGCAATGAATTTTGCCTAAAAACTGGTTCTGGTTGCTGTCCTTGAATAATTCCACATCTACGTATGCTATTCTGTCTGTGTCAAAAGTAGAGGTAAACTTTAAGAAATGCGTGGACTTGTTGAACATCTCCAACAGGTCATTGACCACCGAAGAGTCGCCCTTGAGGATAATACAAATGTCGTCCAAGAAACAGGTATATAAGGATACTCGTTCTAGGAAGATAGAGTTAGTAAACATGAATTCCTTCTCCCAATGGGCCATGACCAAGTTGGCCACACTCATCCCACATGGTGAGCCCATGGGGACTCCATCTAACTGATCGAGCCATCTATCGTTGAAGGAGAAGTAGTTACATGTTAAAATGATGTCCAATAGGTCTTTTACCATTGAAGTTTCACTCGCTGGTGCCTGCTTTGTGGTCATTTCCAACTCAATCCATTCCACCGCTACATCACGTGGAATGGATGAGTACAGGTCAACAACATCTACCATCGGAAAGTGGTAATCAGGACTGTACGAAATATTTTTCACCTTCCCCAAAAAGGACCAGGAATCTTTAGAAATATATGATTCACTAGCCACATATTTTTTTTAGAATGTGATCCACAACTTTGAATGCTGCGTATGTTGCACTCCCTCTAGCACTCACCAACTGGCGCATGGGAGGGTCTCTAATGTTTTTGTGGATTTTCGGGTTCCCGAACAAAACAGGTACTCAAGGCGATGCACAGTAAATGAAGTTGAAAATTTCCTGGTCAATGGATTCATTAATAAACATGTCTTCATAATAAGACCGAACTCTTGCCAGATTTCCATTCAACTCATTCTTGGACACCTCTTGGTAAGTTTCAGAAGACAAAATTGCTGACATCCTGTTGTTATAATCATCTATGTCCATTGCAACCAGGCCGCCTCCCTTGTCAGGTTGCATAATTCTGACTGAAGCGGCACATAATTCATTAAAATCCGCACTTTCTTCTTTGGTAATATTAAAATGCATCACAGACCTAGACTGTAACAAATGTCGAAAGTCCAGATCACACATTTACTCGAATGCCCCCAACATAGGGTGGATAGGCAGATTGTATGTACTAGGTACATTAAAAGTATTCTTTTGGTACTCATGGCCCCCATCAACAAACATAAGTTTAATTTTCTGACAAACAATTTAAGATCTAAAATGGATCTGGCCACACAGGCTCTTCTAGATGGAACATAAGAAATTCCTTTAGCTAGGAAATCAACTAATGTCTGGGTAAACTTGAAATGAGAAAAATTGTAAATATGGAAGTCCATCTCCGAGTTGGAAATAACTTCAAATGTGGTCTGCTCAGGGCCGGGGCACCCTACTCCAATCACATTTGGTTCCTCCTTGTCCTGTATCTGAACCTGGTCTTCCGGTTCAAAGCCTGTTGGGGAGAAGAGGCTGGATCCTGAAAATTTGCCCCATCCAAGCCAGAACTCGGGTTCCCCGAATGGCTAGTCGGAGTCGCTGGCTCACGTCTTCCCTCGGGGTTGGCATATCCAACCCTCCTATCACCAGTGCCTTCCTCTGGTACTGAACTACTCGGTAAAGATCCAAAATTCATGGAAGTATTAGGACCATTCGAAGGGGCAGGAACTCTGCCTTCTCACCCCTTAAAGTTGCCTTGCGATTTAGGAGGTTTAGGGTAAGCTACCCCCTCTCTGTAAGCCTTGATATCTCGATGTAATTTTTTAATCTTGGTTGAGGTAATTTTGGAAATATACTCATCAATACTGGAGTATATCCTCTCATAGTCAAATTTATATCTAGGAAAATTATTATCTGAATTAATAACCTCATCCAAGTCCGCAATTTCTATAGTTAGGGACGAGATTGCTTCCTGGTAGTGTGTATTAATAAGGTCAATCAATTCAGATCCGTGTCTATCAAACATAGTGAGGAGGTCCGCATGGAATTTGGATCCCTCCTCTAAGCCCGTGGGATACTGCCAAGAATGCAGCCCCTTAGGTACTATCTTTACACACCGACACTCTCCAAAATAAGAAACTTCCAGTTGCAATTTTCTTAACTTAACTAATTTCTGGTCAAAAGCATTGAGTTTAGAAGAAATGTCATTACCTTCAGGTGTGTTGGATACTGGACCGGCTGATCCATAGTTGGTAGGCAGCTGGAATGGTTGACTCAACCATTGGTTCAAATTGAAATGAACATTGCTTTGCCCCCTCCCCTCTGGGGGATTATAAGATGGTAGTACAACTCCTCTTTTGCCATTCAAGGTTTCATCAGATGGCCTGATGTCAGCTCCTCCCAACCCCTAGCTTGATCCAGTGCTTGGGACTCCTAGATCACCCATCCTGGAACCTGCTTCACTATTATGTGGTAGCAGTATTTGCAACCCGAAATGGTCTGGACTAGGCAGCTGTAAATGCTTAGAATTCAACCCGCTTCACGGCTGCGTAGTTTCAGACATCACATCCAATCGTTGAGACAACATATCAACTTTCTGAGTGAGCAAATTAATAAGTATAGTAAGATCACTCTGCTCCATATTGTCCTGACTGTCTGGGGTAGAGTTGGGCATCACAAAAAACAACTGAAGATCAAAGGCAAGAAAAAACAAACTGCTACCAAACCAGCACAGCTCATGATGCCAAACAGCAGGACTAAACGCCTCCCAAACAAACGTGTGCTTGTTCTGGAAGTCAAAGGCAAAAACAACAAACTGCTACTGAGCCAACACAGTTCCTAATTCCAAGCAACAGATCTAAACACCTCCAATAAGCACAGTCAGAGAGGTGAAACTCATCAAAAATAAACTCAGCCAGATAACCAAACTCGCTGAAGTAGGTCTTTTTAAATTCCAAAGGGTAAGCAAACAAGATGCAAATAAATGAACAACTTCAATTTTATTAAGCACCACAATACTGCTTTTCGTCGGTGCCCTGCACCAACTTCTTCAGACTTTTCAATTGCAGAATCTGTAATTTTTCCAGCATGCTGTAAAATTGAAAATATCATGTTTGGCAAAGAACACACAAAGGCGGTTTTAAACATTATAATGTCAGATAACACCATTTGTCCCAAGATGCTGAGTTTTAAATGAGATCTCACATTAAAGAAGTAGATATGTTTGCTATTCAGCTGCTGGATGAATCAACTAATGTAACTGGCAAAGCTCATCTTCTAGCATTCAGTAGATTTATTTATAAAGAAGAGATTATAGAACAGTTTTATTTTGTCAGCCACTCCCAGAAACAACAGGCGGCCAAGATATTTTTGATGTTGTTAATTGTCATAACATAGCTTGTCTTGGGATTTCTGCATCAGTATTTGTATGGATACTGCCCGCTCTGTGCCAGGAAGTGTAAAAGGATTTGTTACACTGGCTCAGAAAAGAATCCAAGAATTATTTTTACTCCTTCTTTCCTCCACAGTGAAGTACTAACGTCAAAATCATTGGTTCCTAAGCTGAAAAAAGTACTAGACGAGATTGTCACAATTGTCAATTATTATATAAAAAGCAGGCCATTAAATTCAACATCATGTGCAGCACTATGTTCCTCAATGGAAGTTTCTCACACGCAGTTGCTAATGTGCACAGAAGTTAGAACTCGACTACGAGATAACCGCCTCTCAAGATTTTATGAACTAAAGGAGGAAGTTGTAACTTTTCTGACAATTCAACAATCCCAGCACATTTTCTCTGTGATGAGCTTTGGTGCAATAAGGTTACACTTTTGCTGACTTATTTCAATCTTTGAACACACTTAATAAAAGTATTCAAAGCGAGCATGAAAATATTCTTACTTCCATCGATAACATTAATGCTTTGCTTTTGGGAAGAAAGAATCCGAAGAGAGAATGCAGTAGAAATGTTTGAGCTAACAAACACTTCTTCCTTTCTCCATGTTGTATTTGTGCGAATCAAGCTTTTCCACAAAGAACAAGAATAGATCATGGCTGGAAACCCTGGAAGACAACTTAAAGAGTATGCCTGTCCAAAATTCGACCTTGAACAAAACACAACGTCAAGCTCAAATATCTCATTAAATATTAAAGGCAAATAAAACAAGAGGAAAAGACTTCTTAAATCAATCAAAATTATAACTATTTTTTTGTCACTTCAGCAAAAAATGTAATATATTTTTTGGTGTGCCACAAGATTTTTGTAATAGGTGTACGTGTGCCATGAGATGAAAAATTTTGAAAATCACTGCTGTAGATCAATATTAGTCAGACAAACTATATTCGGTTAACACAGTAACAGTATACCTACTGTCAGTAAACAATGTACTCCTTCTAAGTTATTTGCACTATATACTGCAAGATAGATTTGTACTCACCAGCCTGTCAGCGCAGCCTGAACAGTCTGTCGGCCCTCTCTGCTGCAGCTGTAGGGGAGAAAAACAAACATTATGTATACCTATCACATACTCGCGCTAGAATTTGGTACAAACTACTTGATGCTGATACACACAACTTCATCTTGGATCCACTGGGCCAAGAGCACCCCCTTCCTCTGCTTTAGGTTGGCATAATGATGCTGTACCTGCTCACCAGTTTGGGCGATGCCAGTAGCACTGGTGAGATCACATGCAAAACAGTCCCAGGCTTCTGCTTTGTATTGTGAGCCCTGGTACTGGCCCTGTAGCAGTCTCTCATCATGGTTTTCTACAAGGAGTCCAGCCACAATGCTGGACTCCTGAATGTCCCACTGCTGCACCCGAAACTGCACTCCTTCATCAATGCCCAACATAGTGCCTGCACAGATCAACTACAACAGGTTCTGGTGTGGTTTAAATAAGGCCATATTCTCACCCTTTGCCATCATTGGACCATTTTGAAAAGGCTAAGCTCAGCTAAGCAGTGCACAAATCCGCTAAGTTGAGTTCAGCAGTGCTTAAAGGGGCATTTGCTGAGCACTGCTTAACAGTGTGCAAATCCGCTTAGCTGAGCTGACTGCTGCTTACTATTTACGTTTAAGCAATGCTTCAACCGTAAAGGGTTAGGTGGGTGGCCTAATGGTTAAGGTGTTTGTCTTAAAAACACAAGGTGCAGGGTTTGAGTCTCACAAGGGATACTTGGCTAGGCTTAAAATGGCTTGCAAGAGCAATTAGCCTAGTACTAATCTATGAACCTAATATATGAACCTAAGCAGAGCTGACCACTGCTAACCATTGCTCACTTTTAATTTAAAAAAAATATCAGAATTATGACTTCATTAATCATTACTGACATATTATTAAGTGTATATGATTTACTTAACATGATGTCCCTCTATGTGCTTTCATTACATTATCTTGGGATGGAACTATACTGTATGGAACACTTGTGTACACATGGGTAATTTCACATGTTATATGCACTCACACTTACATTTTGAGCCAGCTACACTACCCTGGTTAACAAATATCTATTACTTCTTCTCCTTTCGGCTTTTCCCGGTTAGGGATCGCCAAAGCGGATCACCTGTCCGCTCATGATTGGCAGTGGAGTTTTACAGTGTTAAGTTGCCAGCCCGGTGCCCAACCTTCCACAGAAGGCACACACATGCACGCACTCACACCTAGGGCCAATTTAGAGTGTCCAATTCACCTACAGCATGTCTTTGGGATGTCATTTAAAACAAAAAAGTTAATTTTAACAATGCTTTCCCATGTAAAAAGTGCATGTCTTGGTAATCAAACCATGAATGCCTGCATAAAAGCTGGGACTCTAACTACTATGCTATCTAATAGTTAGGATTTTAGCTGTACATTTTTATTTTGCTCCTATGAGATGTTTAAGCAATGCCGAGCAGAGGGCAGTAACGAGCAAACCCACACAGCTACTCTTAAACATACCTTAGAATGAAAAAAAGGAAATTAATAAAATCAATTTATTTACATGTATCAATACTCCTTGTAAGTCACAGTAAGGGCAATTGTAAGGGGAAAATATGGGAAGATTTTAAATATTACTCTTACAAACTTAGAAAGTTGATAGAATAATAAGTTTTGCATTAGCATGACTTTTCTGAAGGATGTGGAGTCTTACCCTCAAATGTTGTCATTATTTAATGACTCCAATCCTCTGCTATTTGCCAGGTAGTGACAGATATTTGGGGGAACACACCAAAAATATGAGGCAGCATACATCTCAATGCACAGATTTTTGCAGAATGTCCAGATTTTTGCCTCATATTTTTGGTTCATTTCTCATAGGATTATGGTTTTCTAGCAAATCATTGGCAAATCACTCAGGGTTTAAGTCACAAAATAATGATAGACATTTGAGTTTCAGACTTCATACCGTTCAGAAAATCTGTGATAATGCAAAACATGTTATTCTGTCAACTTTCCAAGTTTGTAAGAGTAATATTTTAAAAAGTGTCCCTATTTTTGGGCCTTTGCTCCCCCATTATTTATGGTTTTGTCCAGATTTCTTGCTCTAAGAGATTGAGAGGTATGTGAGGCAGACATCTGGACATTCTGCAAAACCCTGTACAGTTGTGGGGTATGGCCATATGACACTTTTGCAATGCAGGGGGATGTGAGACAATACCTGTCACACACCCCCTGCATTGCTTCCTATCTACATAGCTGCATTCAGTGTCCATGGAGACTCAATGGACTTGGAAAGTGCCATATGGCACTTTGCCAATCCAGGGAGTGTGTGACAGTACTTGTCACACACCCCTGCATTTATTTCATGATCTGTTATTTATTTCAGTGTCCATGGACACTGTTTTACTATTATATAATGTCTGTGGACACTGAAATGCATTTAAAAAGTGACAGACAGCACTTTGAGAGCAGGGGGCGTGTTAGATGTGCAAGCACTACTTAAACATGCTCCCTGCACTCAGTAGTGTTCATGTCCACTTAGCCTTAGCAGTAGTGCTCCTTCATGAATATGCAAGGTGTGCTGCTCTTAAGGCTATGCGGAAACAAACACGGTTCACTCCGTGCAGCAATAGCACTAGTCCTGCATGGCGTTTATTGAATCCTGATGTAAGTGTACATGATCTGTATTCAAGAACATCCCTACCACATTTTTTGTGCTTTTTATTCATTATAAAAGATTAGTTTACACATTATGCTAACCTTTATGCACCTCCCTCAATATTTAAAGTTGTAAGAAAATCAGTAGGAAAACTAAAATTAGGAGGAAGAAGGTGGGAGCTGTGCTTGTGTTGTCTATGCTCTCAGAATGGTGCACACTTATGTACATTTAGTGTAGGCAGTTAATGAATCTGGCCCTATATTTATAAAAAGTTTTCATTATTTATATAAATCTACATTTTTCTACTGTATTAAATCTTTTAAAATATCTATCTTTCTTTCTATACCTTTACTTCTTCATTTAGAAAAAGTACCACAGGTGTTTAGCTCCAATCCAATCTGTCTCAATAACTGCTACTGCAGGGGCGGCTCGTGGCATAGGGCTGCCGGACTGCAGCCCCCTCAAAAATAAAAAAAGAAAGAAAAAAAAATGAAAAAATAAAAAAAAATATTTTTTTTAAATTCGCGGACTTCGCGCATGCGCATAGACCGAGTCCTGACTTATCGGTCTATGCGCATGCTCAAGGCAGCCCGGCCATCCCCATAGGGGGACACAAGGAGACGTCTGTGCACTTTTACAGTGCACAGACCCGCCAGGATTATGGGACGCGTCCGGACTGCAAGAGGAGCAGCAGGGACTCGGGACAGAGCCTTAGGGATCTCGTCGGCGTCGGGAAGGAGCATTGGGATCTCGCGGGTCTTCAGTATTGCGCGGGAAGGATGTATGTACGGACGTTAACTCTGGATGTATTCATTCAGGTAAGGTGCCTTTTAATTTACAATGTTTATTTTTATTGAGTTTGTGCTTTTTTTGTGTATGGTGCTTGTGCTTTACTGGAGTTTGTGTATGGTGCTTGTGCTTTACTGGAGTTTGTGTATGGTGCTTGTGCTTTACTGGAGTTTGTGTATGGTGCTTGTGCGTTACTGGAGTGTGTGTGTGTGTGTGTGTGTGTGAAAATGCCCCAGGTGCTTATGGTGGTGTGGTAGGGAATGCCTCAGGCTTGAACCCTGTACCCTGTATGCAGGTGTTAAAGACTTGAGTTCCCTACCCACCACCATTTGTAAAAAAAATTCAGATTTTTACCTCATATTCGATCTGATCTGTTCCTCATAATATCTGTGGTTTGTAAATGTTGCAATGCTTGATATTTGATGGTGTAGTAGTAGCATTGTTGCCTCACAGCTGCAGGTTCTTGGGTTTGATTCTTGGCTGGGGTTCCTTCTTTGTGGGGTCTGTATCTTCTCCCTGTGTTTGTGTGGGTTTGCTTTTGTGCCCTCCCATGTTACAAAGACATGTCTGCATTATTTCTTCCTGGGCCTCTGCTGAAAATTGTTTATTTGTTCCAAGTCAGACTGTCCTGATTAAAAATGTTAAATAAAATTGACAGGCATTTGAATTTCAGACTTAAGGGTTTCTGAATGTTTAATTCCTTGCGTATTTGATGGTGCAGTGGTAGTATTGTTGCCTCACAGCTATAGGTTTTCTGGTTTGATTCTTGGTTGGGGTGGCTTCTGTGTGGAGTCTGCATCTCCTCCATGTGTTTGTGTGGATTTGCTCTGGTGCCCTGCCATTTTACAAAGACGTGTCTGCAGTTTTAATCCCTGCTGAAAATTGGTTTTGTTCTGTCCGCAGTAAAATTGACAGGCATTTGAATTTCAGACTTCAGGTTTCTGAATGTTTAATTCCTTGCATAATTGATGGTGCGGTGGTAGTATTGTTGCCTCACAGCTATAGGTTTTCTGGTTTGATTCTTGGTTGGGGTGGCTTCTGTTTGGAGTCTGCATCTCCTGCCTGTGTTTGTGTGGATTTGCTCTGGTGCCCTGCCATTTTACAAAGATGTGTCTGCAGTTTTAATCCCTGCGTCTCTGCTGAAAATTGTTTTTGTTCTGTCCGCAGTAAAATTGACAGGCATTTGAATTTCAGACTTCAGGTTTCTGAATGTTTAATTCCTTGTATAATTGATGGTGCAGTGATAGTATTGTTACCTCACAACTATAGGTTTTCTGGTTTGATTCTTGGTTGGGGTGGATTCTGTCTGCATCTCCTCCCTGTATTTGTGTGGATTTGCTCTGGTGCCCTGCCATTTTACAAAGACGTGTCTGCAGTATTAATCCCTGCATCTCTGCTGAAAATTGTTTTTGTTCTGTCCGCAGTAAAATTGACAGGCATTTGAATTTCAGACTTCAGGTTTCTGAATGTTTAATTCCTTGCAGATTTGATGGTGCAGTGGTAGTATTGTTGCCTCACAGCTATAGGTTTTCTGGTTTGATTCTTGGTTGGGGTGGCTTCTGTGTGGAGTCTGCATCTCCTCTCTGTGTTTGTGTGGATTTGCTCTGATGCCCTGCCATTTTACAAAGACGTGTCTGCAGTATTAATCCCTCGTCTCTGCTGAAAATTGTTTTGTTCTGTCCGCAGTAAAATTGACCGGCATTTGAATTTCAAACTTCATGTTCTTCAGAATACATAGTAGCACAACCTTTTTTCTAGCAATTTTCTAAGTTTATAAGATGAATATTTTAAATTTGTCCCTATTTTTGGGACTGTATTCTCCCATTATTGGCTTCGTCCAGGTTTTTGTGCTAAGGTTGACAGCTATGGCAAGAACTGAATTCACTGAATATGGACTGTAGAATTGTGCATATTTACTGATAAAGGTGCACTGTAGAATTGTGCATATTTACTGATAATGGTGGACTGTAGAATTGTGCATATTTACTAATAATGGTGGACTGTGGAATTGTGCATATTTACTAATAATGGTGAACTGTAGAATTGTGTATATTTACTAATAATGGTGGACTGTGGAAGTCTGAGTAGACTTTTTTTATGATAAATGTTCTCAACTGGGCAGTTTTGCCATTATGGGTGCATATGTTTTGTTTCATTGCTTACTAGAAAAATGTTCAAAACAAATTTAAAACACCCTCTAACAAGTGTACTGTATTGTACAAGGAATATAATTTTTAGTACAATGAGGAAGGTGTATCAAAGAGCACATGTATGTTTCATATGCAAGGGGCCTATGATTCGAAAACAGCCCAAAATTAATCTTTATCTGCCACTGGCAAAATGTATTTTCTTTGAATGTGGGTTTCAATGCTGTTTCAATGAATGTGAGTTTCAAGGGCAGAGATGTTTTAATGCTAAGTTTTCATTGTGAGACTGCATTGCTTTGTTTAACAGATGACTTAATGTTTGTGCTGTAAAATACAAAATAAAACTTTCAAATGAAGTCCAATCATTGAAGTAAAGCAGTATGCACATTAGTGTTTATGGTAAATGGAGTGAAATAGCCAAGTAATGGTTAATTGGAATGGCTGCAGAGGCTCCAGTTCAACCATTATTTTGTCAGGGGAAGGGCAGCAAACTCAGACAGGCCCAGCTGAACTATACCTCCCAACTGTCCAGATTTTCAAAGAATGAATAGATTTTTGCTTCTTATTTTTGGTTTGTTGTTCATAAAATTTGTAGTTTTAATTCCTAAATGATTTGCCAGAAGTCACTAAATAATAAGTTTCAGACTTCATAACCTTCATAAAATGCATGTTAAAGTAAGAGCCGTTCTATCAACTGTCTCAATTTATACAAGAGCAATTTTAGTACTGTTTATATGTGCCCCAATATATTTGGCCTTGTTCAGATTTACTGCATTAACAGGTTGAGAGGTACATGCAAATAAATTGCTTTATAGAATTAGGCATAGCCAACCTCTCAACTGTCCCCAATTTTTGGCTCAAAATGTTGCTCTTCCCCTAATAATCCCTCCATAAAATAGCAATTTTGGAAGAAAACATGGAGGATTTACAATTAAGAAATAACTGTAATAATCAAAGTTATAGATTACTTGAAATGCATGTAGATTCTTTTATTTTGTCAGCTGCTCAAGGTAGCAGTACTAATATTAAAGTGTCCCTTCTTTGACAGGTAGAAGCTGTATTGTGTGTCTATTTTATATTTTTGCATCACATTTTTGGTCCATTTTTCATAAAATTGTGTTTTTGGCAAATTAGTGACAAATCACTAAAGACTGAAGTTAGAAAATGACAGACATTTGAGTTTCAGATTTTATACCCTTCAGAAAATTCATACTAATGCAAGACCTATTCTATTATCTTTCTAAGTTTATTAGAGCAATATTTAAAAATTGTCCTTATTGTTGTGCCTTTGTCCCACTTCTGTGTATGGCTTTGTCCAGATTTCTTGCTCTTGAAGTTGAGAGGTATGACAAATGTGTCAGGGCCATCACAGTCAGCCAGAGAGATTTCAAATTGTGACATGCTTGTTGCACCCCACTCCCCCATGTAGTGACTCTGGATGTGTCCAAGCAAGGCAAGGAGTAGTTGTATCTACCTTGGATGGGGAGGACACACTGCATAAGTACTACAGTGGCTTTTCATCTGTCCTTGATTTTGCAGAATGGTCTGGCTTCTGTCATATTTTGTACTGTTGATTTATGCTTATTACTCAAAGTGCCTGTTGCTCTGTGTTTAAGTAGCAATGCTTTAATGACCATAAGGTAAGCTTGTCTGACATCGTAAGATGCAAGTAAGCTTTAATAAGCATACTGTTAAAGAATTGCCAACATTGAAAGCCTTTCTGTTGTTGCCATGCAGAGAATACTTGACTAGATAATGTATAAGCCTTGGGTATTAAAGGACAGGATTCCATTATTTTAAAAAGCTCATTACACTTGTTGGAGACTTCCAGTCATCTCTACAGGCTTTACCCGTAAACTAAACAGAATGCCAATCATGTGTGGTCCATAACCTGTACAGTAATCCTTTAAGCAATGTATCTTGAGCTTGTTTCTTGTTTGCTTTTCATTTTTACTTTTATCATGTTTTCCCCATGAAACAAGTTGTCAGGCAGCAGGTCTTTTTGGATAAGAAACATTTTTACAAGTGGGGGCATCACATAGATTTCTACTTTCAGCATGTTGCTTGGTACTTTAATAAAGCTGAATATATTATAATTAGAACTGCAGTGCAAGGAGAAGTGGTTTGAGTTGAGTGCTTCTGGTTTTCTTATACTTGATTTTGACTGGCATTCCAGTAATGTATTTAAAAAGTAATTTATTTTTCATGCCTCACAACCTTTTGTTTCCATCTAGATATTAAGTAAGCTGTCATGCAGCCAATGCATTGAAATATTTTTATTCTTCTACACTTATTTTTGTCTTGATTGGACTTTCATAATGATGGTTTGCCACCCAGGGCAGCGTATTTAATTAAAGTTAGTTTTTTTGTGGTTTTGTGCATAGCTCCTCCCCTTTATGGTTGACCACACCCCTTCCCTTTGACCCCGCCCATTCAGCGTCTCCTGCAGCCCCCTGTGATTTGAAGTCACCAGCCGCCACTGCCAGTGCTACTACAGAAAAGTACTTATTCTTTACATCAGAACTGCAGTTAACTTCAGCCCCAGGTAATTTTTTCTCTCAGTAATACCATCCACATATTGTTTAGTCACCAGAATCCCAAGTACTTTTAAGTTCTTTCATTTATTTTCTTCTGCCAGAGATATAAAGGGCCTACCAACTTTTTCCCTATTCATAGCTTGTGTTGTGTCCGAAAGAAACTTGTCTTAGCATGGAAGATCAAGAAGAATCCACACTCGATTCTTCATTGTTAAGAGTTTTGCCTATAGTTTTACATATTGCATCTGTGTCTTGCAAATGTCAGTAAAATGCTAAAACCACATTCATTTCTGGGGTGAAACTATTTTTTTTTCCAAAGATTTAGTGATTGAGAAAATGTTTATATAAATAAATCAATTATACTGCAACACTACATAAATAAACTGGTAAGTGATCTCATTTTAAGTAGAACATTTAACATTCTTACCTGTTCAGTATGACCATGTCTCCAGCTGTGGACACAAATTATTATAACTTAATTCACCTTCAGATGCCTGACTTCAAATATAACTCCATCAGTAGATATTTATTGAGAACTTTAGTCACATGTAAGTAAGCTTGCATTAACAGGAAACCTTCTTGCAGGGTGGTCACACTCCTACTCAATACACACACACACACACACACACACACACACACACACACACACACACACACACACACACACACACACACACACACACATATCAAGTTAACCCTACAACATCAACATTTGACAAAACTGTGCTGCTTAGGCCAAGGAGAAGGAGGTTTCTTGTGTTTGTCTGAATACATTCTGTGGTGACTTTTTGTAACACTTTGCACAATATGCGTGTAAGGATCATTGTATGTAATTCCAGAGGTCTGTGATAGGCCCACCCTTGTGAAGTAGAACCACAATAGCTACCTTTCAGATATCAAGGTAATAGGTATATTTTAATACTCTATTAAGAAGATGCATAAGGGGAAATGCTAAGATATTTTTAATTGGACAAATTAGCCCTCTAGGTATCTCATCTGTTGTCATGGAGATGGTGTTTCTGACCTTACTGAAAGCAGAGGTGACCATTTTGGATGTAATTTCAGGCGGGATCATATTACAGAAAGGAGCAGTGTACTGTATTCCATTTTGTGGTCTGAAATTTGCACCATTTATTTATACTTGTGTGTCAGCTAGAACTATGCTGTTGACTCTGCTTTTGGTGATACAATTATTTTCTAACACATTACATTCTTGTTTCTTCTCTTTCATTTTAGATGTTGCTGTAGAAGGCTTATTATTCCCACATGTCTTCACTTCAAGTTTTACCTCTAATGAACCTTTCCTTGTTTTGATTGTTTTAGTCAGTTAAGAGATCGTCGAACAAACAACCAGCTCTAGGCTGTGTCACATTAGCAGACAAAAAGGTTATGGTAGTAGCAAGAAAGACACACTGAAAAGCAAAATCACATCAGTATGGCTGTCTCTGTCCAGGCCATTTTGGGGTAAATAACACTACACACCGGATACTAATACTAAGAGATCACAATACAACAATGTGATGAAAAAAATGAGTGTCTCAGCTGAGAGTTAACACTCAAAAGGACACTGAAAAAATTAATTAAAAAAGATCAAAAGTCAAAACACAGAAAACAAAACAAACACATTTTTTGCAGGGGGGGGGGGGCTTACCATCCTCCCTGTTAATTATATATACTAACTCTGAAACTAAACTACAGTGGAGAAAGGGCAAATCCCCAGCCCCTGTTGTACTATGATCTCACACAAAGAGTTGCTGGAAGGCAGAAAAACAACTGAAAAAAATGCTCTTATGAGCATTCACTAATAGACATTACACCTATTTGTCTATCTATGTTCCTTTTCTATGTAACGTTTTTTTCTTTAAATGAGAAAATTAAATAAACCACATTTGTAGAACATTTTTAGACTAAACAGTAAAATGTATTACTCCCAAGAAGGCATATGCTGCAAACGGTAACATACTTACCAGTCTCCTATTTGGATAGCCACTATGCCTCTTGTTTTCTCATGCTTGTTCACTACAAGGATAGTAATACAAGTAAACTTCTTTAATATGCTCTGTCCTAAAATGTATTGCAATAAGTTGTCTCATTCTATAGCAAGACTAATATGATTAATAACTTCAACTCTGCATGTAACATCCTGAACTTTTCAAGAGACTGTCTAGTCCTAATCTCTTCTGTACTTTTCTCCTCTAAATCAATCATTACACTGCACTGAGAAGAAGCATCCATACTGCTTTGCAACAAATTCCACATCACATATCTCTGAGTAGGATAACAGCCTTAGTTCATAGGTTAGGCTAACTGCCCTTGTGGGTTATTTTAAGCCTAGCAAATTACCCCATGTGAGAATCAAACCCTCACCTTGTGTCTGGAAGGTAAACACCTTAACCATTATGCCAGCCTCATTTATATTAGCCTCATTCAGCACAAACCTTTCATCCCTTCTCAGGTACAAATCTTGCATAAATGATCATTAACTTCGGTGGTGGTGCTGCGGTAGCATTGTCGCCTCACGGTAAGACGCTGTCCGGTTCGATTCTCAGCTAGAGCGTCTTCTGCGTGGAGAAATGCGTCAATGGGCATACCTTCGTTGAAGGTTGTGCGTCAGGCCTGGCAAGCCGGTACGTAAAAATCAACTGCCAATCATTAGCGGACCGGAGTTCCGCTGTGGCGACTCCTAACTGGGAAAAGCCGAAAGACACAAACAAACAAACTTCTAATCTGTAATATATGCAGAGCGGGAATTACATTTAAGAGGCAGGATTTTAATGAGCTATATAATGCTTAACTGACAATGACTGGATGGTTTATAAGTGATGTATAATGTTTACAACTACAGTTGTTTCAATGTTGTCTGTGATGTAAATTGTTTGTAACTAAAGTGATATCATTTTGTATGTTTTTCATTTATATAAATGTAAGATTGCCTTTGTCAAATATATAAATTTAATAAAGAAGTTTGGAATTAAAAAAATAAAAAAAATAAATAAAAAGCATGCCCATGAAAGTAAGCCAAAGTCTTACCCTGTTTACCCTTCTACCTGACTTACAGATCAGTACCCACAAGAAGCATGCACACAACTTTTTGGTTTCTTCACTAGTCCAAAAGGTTTTGTTCTGTTTTTTTTCTCATTACAATACCACAGGGTATACATACACTGCCTTTATAAAACTCTGTTGTGATGACACACATTATGTACTCTATTGTCCTCTGCATAATGACAAACCATTTGTGCGTCAATGATTTCCCCATCAGACATAATCTGCATTTTTTTATTTTTTTATTTCTTATGAAAGAACTGTCAGAAGGGCACAGAAGTGTAACAGTTCCTACAAAAAAGTCTGAGAGTGACAACTTCCCTCTGGTGGAATGAGTACATCCGCTTCTGTTACCGATGTCCCACAATGTACATATGTCATTGATGTGCATAACATGTACACTTAATGGATAGAAATGCATTAAGGCAGATCCAGAAAAAATCAGATAAGATTTTATGGAGTTTAGGAATCTTAAAAAGAATCTTAAAGCAAAATAAAGGTATAATACACTAATATACCAGAAATTCAAGCATTATAATACACCAGAAATTCATTAAAGTAGTAAGGATATTTTCTATATTGGTACTGTTATCTAAATAACAACAACATCAGTGTCTAACATATATGACTCAGCTGTATTGCTGTGATTTGATTTTGCAACAAACCTCATCTACAGCTGGAATCAGAAACCTTCCTGTGGCAAAACCATTCTTAGCTTCCTCATTGTTGGGTAACAAAGTAAACTGCAAATATCAAGAAGATAGACATCTGTAGATTCTCTTCACTCAGTCAGTAAAGTAAGAGAAAATAATATACCATCTTCATTTGCAAAGTTCTGCCAGTGAAAATGATATATTTTAGTATGTGCCTGTATGCATGTGCACACACTTACACACACACACACACACACACACACACACACACACACACACAACTGCACATGTGTGTGTGTGTGTGTGTGTGTGTGTGTGTGTGTGTGTGTGTGTGTTTTGTGTGTGTGCGTGTTTGTGTGTGTATGCGCATGTGTGCGCGTGCGCACGTGTGGGTGTATGTGTGGGGTAAGTGTACATATATTCATTGTTTTGCTGCAAACATCTTCTGAATTACAAAAACACTAAATACTCAGAAGTCAGAAAAATGTGACATTATAGAGGTTTCTGTATAGTTTTTATGGGGGAGGTATCTAGCAGACAAAATAGAATGATATTATCAAAGAACAGCCAGTTAGGAAGTCGGTTATGTGGAACGCAGTCAAAACATGGATATCATTTGGAAGCAGGAGACAGGATAGAGAGAGAGTTTGGTGTAGATGGAAACTGTTTCAGTTTTGACACCAAATAAGGCTGATCAGGTTAGGACTAGAGTGGTTGTAAATTATTAGGTGTGCCCAGATATAACAATCTATATGGTGCAAAAGGACAAAACATGATTCTGATATCGTTCTGTTTTGATACCTGATGAAGCACTGTCTGTATGAAAGCAGTTATCATTTAATAAACATGTGACTGTTGTGGTCTTCAGCCAGAATTTCTCTCTTGCAAAAGGACAAAAGGCCCATGTGAAATATAAGGAGTCAAGGAGCATGATAGCCTTGTGAGAAGGTTGTCCAGTGCCACGGGACAGTACTAGGAGGAAGAGGTTTAAAAAGTACCAAGTGCTTCGTCAATGACTGCAGGAAGGATATGTGACTTAGTATAAAATGAGGATATGGTAAGAGGGGGATGTCAACAGTAGGAATGGGCTCCATCACAGTCCTCATAGAGAGGGATGCTGAAGAAGGAAAGAAACTGGAGAACTACATCAAGACAGTGATACATTTACAATTTGATGGAAACATGGAAGAGCTCAACAAAACAAGATAGGAAGGGAGAGGATAGATACTGAAGCAATATATACAGAGAAGGTGATACACATTGATAGGGAAGTAGAAATTAAAACATCAGGCTTTACAAAAGAATGATGGAAAGTGATACTTTTGAAATTTGAACTAGGTGCAGGAAAGAGTGTCCTGCAGACAGTTATGGTCATGGATGAAATGCATATAATAAGGGATAAAGAGATGTGTGCAAAGAGCAAAAAGATTTGTGACACTGCAGTACCACATTACACAGTCATTACATAAAACAACAAATAGAAAGATGAAGAGTAGTTATGGAAGAGAAGGAATCCTGTGCAATGAAATAGAAGGCGAGGCAGAAGAAAGGGAAAAAAAGAAGAAAAGCTGCATGCAAATACTAGTTTTCAGGTGATCAACTTGGAGTGGAAAGAACCACTGCTGGATAGCACAAGACACACATGCCACAAGTGAAACCAAAATGGTGGATGAGATTATAAGGGAAACAACAAGGAAGTGAAGGTGTAGTAAGTTTGCAAAAGTGGAGGACTTTACTTTGCCTGAAACAGTCTTTTGTATCCCCACATCAGGAGGGGAAAATGGATTTGCGCAGTGGATGAAGGAAGGCAAAGACAATATAAACTACACTAGTCACTGTGCACTGAAAACTAGATGAAATAGTAAAAGTACAGCCCTCCTTACATGCAGAGACCCGGTTTATTACTAAGACAAGGGCGACAATGACAGAAACTGCATAATGGGAGACGGAAAAGAAAGGTGTGAATGAATCCCCAAAAGTGAAAGATGGTGAATGTACTTTGGAAAACCATAAATTGTGTGACACGGAAGGGCAAAAAGGAAAGGCTTTAAAAGAAATAAAAACTAACAGAAGAAATTAGGGCTAAAGGAGGAAATCAGAGGAGTTCGTACCTTCAGTGGATGGAAGACAGAAGGAGATATCAGTACAGATTCCAGACACAAGAGAGCATTGCAATGACAGCAGAAAATAAAGTTAAGAAGACCAGTGCTGGCTTGTAAGAGAACTGACAGCCCACGCTGAGGACATAACAATGGCTTTCATTATATACTGACAGCCCACGCTGAGGACATAACAATGGCTTTCATTATATACTGACAGCCCACGCTGATGATTACATAAATGGCTTTACTTAGACTGACACAGCCCACCTGAGACATAACAAATGGCTTTCATTATGAGGACATAACAATGGCTTTCATTATATACTTGGAGGGAGATTTGGATGGAAATAAATGAATTAAGGAAAGGAATGCAATGAAGCAAGACAGTAGACAATGATATAAAACAGAATTTCGAAAAAAAAAGCAAGAATGGTTCTGCCATGAGAGGAGAAAGGGGAAATGGGTGTGAAGAAGTAGATGGATAAATTAATAGACAGAAGAAAGAAAGAGTAGGAGGTATTAACTCTATGGATGGTGAGGGGAAAGAAAGGCACAAATACATTGTTCCTTTATATTATTTGCTAACCAGATAGGTAAACTGGTCCTTCCATGGCCCTTTGCAATGACAACCACAGCACGGACAATTTAATTAGCCAATCATCTCGTATGTATTTGGGAGATGGGAAGAAACTGCAGTGCATGAAAAAAAAAACAGATAAAGGGAAGACATACAAACTCCATAGAGATAGTGAATGGAAGTGAGGAAGTCATGACTGAATCCTGGAGTTGTAAGGCAGAAATCTTACCACTGAGCTCCTTCTACTAGCCAGGGTTTTAGGGGATTCCCTTCATGGATCTGTTTAACAAATGTCTAAAGGAAGAATTGGTTACAAATGACCAGAGGATCCCTATACTGGTGCTGCTGCTGATAATGAAAGATATCGCAATGAAATGAGAGTTGTGAGGACAACAGGTAGATACAGGTAATAAAAGTTGATAAGGGAAGAATGGAGTCATCATTAACAGTAGTGATTACAATCTGGCCATCAGCAGTCTCCTCATGGACCAGGTATGCTACGAGGAGTTTTTTGTGGAAATAATCAAAAAGAGTTTTTCAAAAATTGATACACCCTTGTCTGATTTAGTGTGTCAAGGTAACACTGACCATAAGGTTTAGACTTTTTAAGGATAGACAAACCTAAAATGGCCAGATTATTTGGTATACCTTGTGAAGATATGTGAAAGCTGCCAGCCAAGCTAGATATAATTTTGTAGATAATTCTATGTCTTTGTAAATATTAATAAAATACATAGGCTTGTTCTCTTAAATATAAGAAGACTGTATTGGATGTTGAACTGCAAAAATGTAGCAACAGTGTTCTCTGCTGTAAGAAAGCTGATAAGTCAAGCATTTTATGACTGATCTCAGGGCTCAGAGCCATGGTGTCTGAACCAGCAGATTCTTTCTATTGATTTGAGACCAGAGTTAATTGCTAGATTTTACATATATAATGTCTTTAATTGCTAAAGTTTCCTGACCAGGTGCAAGCTTACTAAGAAATGTAAATGTAGAGTTTTTGTTAGCCTGGAAAACCAGAGAATTGTTAAGAATGATGTAAACTAAAATGAGTCAGCAGGATGTATTATCGATTTAAAGGACTTTCTCAGAGACAAAGAGAGAGCACATTGGATTTTGTCTAAAGCTGACAACAACTCACCAGTGCTTTGCTTTTGCTCTATATGTAAGTTTATTTAGAACTGTGATTGCTCTTAGGAAAAGATAGAAAATAGTAAGTTTAGTCTAGCTGTTTTCTATATTTATGTCAAAACTATTCTACTGTATTATTTTAAGCATCTGTCCTTGATCTCTAAACTCTTGACTAGCACTGTGTAGTAAGAAGTATTGTCTTGTGTTTTTATTATTTATTATTAAATATTTTTAAACCTTTCAACTGTGGCTGTTTTGTGTAGAGATAATTTAAACTCTAGAGTACATTGCACATATATAGTGATACTGTCCAAGCCACTCCAATATCTTTAGCCCTGGGTCACACTTACTATTTGCATAATAATATTGCACAGTAATAATTGGACACCCTTTGGTAAAGACCTTTTTAGTATATGATATTAGTGGTTGGTGGCAGCTGGTACTACCTTATAGACTGGCAGGAAGGGGCATAGCTGGAGAACCTGTGCCAGCCTTCCCCAGGAGTGTGTATGTGTTTGTGTATAACTCATATCTTAAAGTGTGTGTCTATGTGTGTCAGCTACTTGGGCAGGGACACGAAGCACTGGTTGGACAGAAAGGGTGCTGGAGGTTTAAGCTTGACCACTAGGCTGAGATCTGGGCCCTATAGCTGTGCCAGTGAGGAGTCTTATTGGGGATCTGGAGAGAAAGGGAGAAATCAGCCCCAGACTGACTGTGATCTCTGTGTGCTCTTAAGGGAAATTGTACTTTACTGTGTGTGTAATTGTTATCCTTCCCAGTGTGGACGCCCCTCACTGGTGTTAGTGGTGAGGATTGAATCTCCTTGATTACTGGGCCAGTGCACGGGCATCACATACTTATAATACATAAAAGCAGACTCAGTCCACTATTCAGACCAGTGGTTGCAGTCGACCATTACAAGACTGAACCAATCTCTGTATATTCAGACCATCTATTGATTCCAATGGAACAGAAATCTGAATTTTACTTAAGAAACTCTTGGCATCTTTTGGAGTTCTTAAGTGACATAAAAGAAAGACAATGGGTGTGTAACGTATCTATGGATGTGGTCTCCTTATACATACCAGTATCCTACAAGATGCTGCCACAGATTTTGTGAAGAGTTACTTAACAAGGTTCACTTATTTCAATAATAATCAGTACCATTTGTGTCGTATTGGAAGTTGTTTTAGACAATAAGTTTTTTTTTGTGTTCAAGGCAAGCATTTCAAACAAAAAACAGCAATTGCTATGAGGGCAAGAGTAGCCTTTGTGTTTGCAAACCTTGTAATAGCTTGATGGGAACAAACATATTTTAAGTCCCACTTTTTGTTTGAAAAAAATGTGTTTTATAGAAGGCTTATTGACAATTTAATACTCTTGTGTACAAGAACAGAGTATGAATTTGACCAGTTATTTCAATTTGTAAATTCTAGTATAACTTTTTTAAAATTCACTTTGAGTGGTTTTGGGAACTCAATTATCTTCCTAGATATCACAGTTTCAGTAGACAAGGAAGGCCAAAAGTTTGTAACTATGACTTTTAGTAAGGAGACTTTCGTAAAGCAATACTTATGCAGAAAGAGCCAACACCCCTTCGACATGAAGAAAGGGGTGGTCAAAGGACAATTTATATGACTCAGTAGGCTTACCAGTGATGAAGTAACCTTCAAAAAGGGAGTTGAATATTTAAAACTTCTCTTCATCCAGAGAGGTTATGGCATGAACTGGCTATCCAACATCAGAAGTGAAGTAAAATTGTTGAGGTTAGATAAGGCCAATCCCATTTTAAACAAAACCTTGCCTGAACCTTCCACAAATCATAATGATGGACTTTTTTTGGACCCAGGTTTCACCAGTTCAATACAGTGGGGCATTTCCACTCCCTATTTCTGTTGACATGTCTCTGATAAGAGACATAATCAAAGAAAACTGGAAAAAATATTTTTGGTAATGGTGAACTAGATAAGGTCCTTTGAAACAATACATCTTTTACTTATAAGAGAAGTTACAATGTAAGATCCATGTTGGAAAACCATACCTCCACAAGTTTAAGAACACATGGTATACTAGGAACCTATAAATGTGGAAGATGTAAACAGTGCAGATTTATTAGTAACACTTTGAGTGTTTATGTTGAAGTTCTGAATTTAACTTTATGGTCAAAGGGTAGATACGACTAATTTGCAGGGTATAGTGTACTTAATAATTTGTGATTCCTGCCTAGGATATTATGTGGGCAAAACTATCAGGAAGCTTTCAAAAAGGATTTATGAGCACACCCTGGCGATTAAAACTAAAGATTTAAGCAATTTGCTAGCTAAACACACTCTTAATTGTTTAGACTTCAAGAAATTTCAGTTTTTTGTGTTAGATGCTGTTAGTCTTAAAGATGTCTTGGGTAACTACAATGTTTTACTTGGATGCTGTGAATCTTAATGGTAAATTACATTTCATGCAGACAAAAATCCATGTCTTAATGAGTCTGTGAACATTTAGTGTTTTTTGTTAGCACAAAGATTGCAAAAGTTGATTAGATGTATATTTGCTGATGTGCATATTTAAACATATATATATATATATATATATATATATATATATATATATATATATATATATATATATATATATATATATATGTTTTTATTGTAAATTGTCTTGCAGTTTTTCAAACTGAGTTGACATTGCTACAGTTTTAGTTATATTTTTGTACATTGCTGTTTAAGAAGCTGCACTTGAATGAAGAATCATTTGATTGGTTTTGAACATCTTGTGACCTTAATGGCACTATTTTTAAACTTTGCTGTTTGGAAAAAAATTGAATTCTGAAGAAACTCTTGCTCTATTAAAAGAACAAAAGCATTAAATTGTAGCCTGAGTCCGTGACTCCTTTCAAGCTTGCTTTCTGTAGAACTGTTCTTTTGTTTAGTTGCTATTTTTGTTCTACATCACGTTTTGTTGTCTGATTATCTATATATGCCACTGCTATTATTATGCCATGGCATCTGTGTATGTCATTGTCACTATTATATTATGACATCTGTGAATGCCATTGTCATTATTATATTATGACATCTGTGTATGTCATTATCATTATTATATTATGACATCTGTGTAGGTCATTGTCATTATTATACCATGGCATCTGTGTATGTCATTGTCATTGTTATACCATGGCATCTGTGTATGTTATTGTCATTATTATATTATGACATCTGTGTATGTCACTGTCATTATTATATTATGACATCTGTGTAGGTCATTGTCATTATTATACCATGGCATCTGTGTATGTCTTTGTCATTATTATATTATGACATCTGTGTATGTCATTGTCATTTTTATATTATGATATCTGTGTAGGTCATTGTTATTATTATACCATGGCATCTGTGTATGTCATTGTCATTATTATACCATGGTATCTGTATATGTCATTGTCATTATTATATTATGATATCTGTGTAGGTCATTGTCATTATTATACCATGGCATCTGTGTATGTCATTGTCATTATTATATCAAGGCATCTGTGTATGTCATTGTCACTATTATACCATGGCATCTGTGTAGGTCATTGTTATTATTATAGCATGGCATCTGTGTATGTCATTGTCATTGTTATACCATGGCATCTGTGTAGATCTTTGTTATTATTATAGCACGGAATCTGTGTAGGTCATTGTCATAGTCTCCAAACTAATACAATCTCCAACCAACTAATCTTCATCTAACCAACAATCTCCAACCAACTAATACAATCCCCAACCAGACCAACTAATACAATCCCCAACCAGACCAAATAAAGATGGTACCTCTGGTACCATCATTGACTTGATCCTAACAACTCACCCAAGCCTTATCAGCAATGCTGGAACATTATGTGATCCTCTCAGCGGTCACCTACCAGCCTTTGCCGACAGTCTCCCATTTCCACTACATAAACAACACCACTACATCCACACCCGCAACTCCTAACTTTCTCCGAATGCTTATAGCATACTGACTGGTCCCCTCTAAAAACCCTTCCTCTAGATGATGCTGTTTCCTACTTTAACCACTCATTCCTAACCCTTCTCAATCAGCAAGCCCCCCCCATAACCAAATGCATCAAAATCAATCCCTGCCCATGATTATCAAAAGATACTAAACTAGCCTTGCACCAAAGGGGCAAAAAATGGAAACAATATCAAAAACATAGAAACCCTAACACCCTCCTAGAGTATAAGCAACTACGAAACTCCACAAAAAAAAAAAGCTAATAATTAAAGACCGCAAAGCCCACTACTCCAAACTTCAGTCCTTGCACTCAACAAATCCCAAAAAATTCTGGGACTCCATCTCATCCATGCCACATCCTGGCAACAAAAAAAATCTCTGCCCAGACCCCAACCTCTCCAACATTGAAACAGCCAGCCAGTTCAACTCATTTTTCATAGACTGCATAACTAAACTATCAGCCTCCTTCCCACCCCCCTCCTCCACCACCACCCCAATCATCAACCTTCCTCCACATCCTTCTGCCTCAAGACCATCCCCACAAGCACTATAAAAAGACTTTTCCTCAAACTAATACCCTGTCGCAATGCACCCAACAACCTTCCACCCACCTTCCTCAAACAATCTGCAGACAGTATTGCCCATCCCATCTCTATTTTTATAAATAGATCCATACAAGAATCATATGTCCCTTCTATCTAGTGTCATGCTTACATCATCCCCCTCCACAAAGGTGACAAAAATATTGATACCACCACCTTCAGGTCTATTGCCATCCTTTCCCCTCTTTCTAAAATACTAGAGAAAACAATACAAGCATAACTCATGGCACACCTAACACTAAACAGTCTCCTCTCCCCTACCCAACATGGTTTCCGCCCTGGCCACAGCATCTTGACTGCCCTTCTTTCCTTTCTTAAAACTGTAAACAACTTTCACCAATCCATCCCAGACTCATCTATCCTCCAATATGCAGATGACTCAACAATCAGCTGCTCATCCTTCTCCCCCTCCAAGCTCCTAGCAAAAACCCAACTAGCCTTCTCCAAAACAGAAACCTAGATGCAGTCTAATCATCTGGTACTAAATGCAAATAAAACCAAACTAATGTTTTCCCCCCTACTAAAACTCCATTGACAAATCCACATTCACCATACAGAGCCAAAACAACACCCTCCTTGAAATTGTTCCCAAAATGAAGCTTCTTGGCATCATTAATGATGAAGAACTAAAATCGGACACCCACATCTGCTCTACAATCAAGAAAACCCACCAAAAGTTAGGTCTCCTCTACAGGCACAACCACTTCCTAAGCCCCTCTACCCATCAAACTCTTGCATCCACCTTCCTACTCCCCTCCCTTATGTATAGTGCCCCTCTTTTCACCAATCTCCATCTTGGCCTTCGGTCCAAACTTGAATCCTACTACCACAAGATCTCCAAATTTGCAACCAATTAAAAAAAAACTCATCCCACCACTGCCACTCCCTCCTCACCCTCAACTGGCTTGAACTATCTCAGTTACCTACAACTCACCATTGCCCACAAGCTCATCCTTAAACCTGCCAAATGCTGAGCTCTCACTACTTCCTTAAAACCTTACATTCCCAAACGCTCACTCAGATCCAAAAACCAAAATCTCCTTCAGGTCCACAAACCTGCACAATCTCCTGGCCATCTACTGTTGTCCCACTCCTTAGCTAAACAGTGAAACTCTCTCCCCACACACTTACACAACCTACCTAACCATACAAATTTCAAATCTCAGCTACTCTCTCATCTTTCTTCCAAATAAGAATACCCTTGCCACGCTCCAACTAAAACCCCTCTCCCCTCATTCCACCTTGCACTGACTCATCCAACTACCTCTACTATTACTTCATCCCACTCAAAACAATCCCTCCCTTACCAAAAATGTATTTTCTCTCTAATATCTATTGTACTATACTCTCCAATCTCAATTATACTATTACCCTCTCCATGCATAATATTTTCCTAACCTACTAATGGCTAGTAGCTATATATTTTGAAATGTTAAACCTACAATTGAGTTTGTAACAAATATATTCACTTTATGTAAATGTTGAAATTTCTGTATTGAATTATGTCTTTTCATTTTTGTAACATTGTGACAAGCCAGTTGCAAGTATCATGGAGCTTATCTGTAAATGTTTAATTAGCTGTATGAATTATGTCCTTTTGCAACATGTGAAATGTAACTTGCAATTATTATGGAGCTTTTCTCCCCAGGCCTCCAGTGAAAATGGGCTCTTCTTGGCCAAGTGGACTTCTCCGGTCATCAAACCTAAATAAATAAATTATTATAGCATGGCATCTGTGTATTTCATTGTCATTGTTATACCATGGCATATGTGTAAGTCATTGTTATACCATGGCATCTGTGTAGGTCATTGTCATTATTATACCATGGCATATGTGTATGTCATTCTCACTATTATACCATAGCATCTGTGTAGGTCATTGTTATTATTATACCATGGCATCTGTGTATGTAATTGTCATTGTTATACCATGGCATCTGTGTATGTCACTGTCACTATTATACCATGGCATCTGTGTAGGTCATTGTCATTATTATACTATGGCACATGTGTATGTCATTGTCACTGTTATACCATGGCATCTGTGTAGGTCATTGTCATTATTATACCATGGCAACTGTGTATGTCATTGTCACTGTTATACCATGGCATCTGTGTAGGTCATTGTCATTATACTTTGGCATCTGTGTATGTTGTTGTTAGTATTATACCATGGCATCTGTGTATGTCATTGTCACTATTATACCATGACATCTGTGTATGTCATTGTCACTATTACACCATGGCATCTGTGCAGGTCATTGTCATTATTATACCATGGCATCTGTGTATGTTGTTGTTAGTATTATTGCATGGCATCTGTGTATGTCATTTTCACTATTATACCATGGCATCTGTGTATGTCATTGTCTCACTATTATACCATGGCAACTGTGCAGGTCATTGTCATTATTATACCGTGGCATCTGTGTTTGTTGTTGTTAGTATTATACCATGGCATCTGTGTATGTCATTGTCACTATTACACCATGGCATCTGTGTAGGTCATTGTCACTATTATACCATGGCATCTGTGTATGTCATTGTTACCATTACAACATGCCATCTGTGTACGTCATTGCCATTGTTATGCCACGGCATCTGTGTAGGTCATTGTCATTATTATACCATGGCATCTGTGTATGTCATTGACATTCTTATACCATGGCATCTGTGTATGTCATTGTCACTATTATACCATGGCATCTGTGTAGGTCATTGTCATTATTATACCATGGCACCTGTGTATGTCATTGTCACTGCTATACCATGGCATCTGTGTAGGTCATTGTCATTATTATACCATGGCAACTGTGTATGTCATTGTTGTTGTTATACCATGGCATCTGTGTAGGTCATTGTCATTATTATACTATAGCATCTGTGTATGTCATTGTCATTATAATTCCATGGCAACTGTGTAGGTCATTGTCATTATTATACCATGGCATCTGTGTATGTCATTGTCATTGTTATACTATGGCATCTGTGTAGGTCATTGTCATTATTATACCATGGCATCTGTGTATGTCATTGTCACTTTTATATGTGGCATCTGTGTATGTCATTGTCACTATTACACCATGGCATCTGTGTAGGTCATTGTCACTATTATACCATGGCATCTGTGTATGTCATTGTTACCATTATACCATGGCATCTGTGTATGTCATTGTCATTGTTATACCATGGCATCTGTGTAGGTCATTGTCATTATTATACCATGGCATCTGTGTATGTCATTGACATTGTTATACCATGGCATCTGTGTATGTCATTGTCACTATTATACCATGGCACCTGTGTAGGTCATTGTCATTATTATACCATGGCACCTGTGTATGTCATTGTCACTGCTATACCATGGCATCTGTGTAGGTCATTGTCATTATTATACCATGGCACCTGTGTATGTCATTGTCACTGCTATACTATGGCATCTGTGTACGTCATTATCATTATTATACCATGGCAACTGTGTATGTCATTGTCATTGTTATACTATGGCATCTGTGTATGTCATTATCATTATTATACCATGGCAACTGTGTATGTCATTGTCATTTTTATACTATGGTATCTGTGTAGGTCATTGTCATTATTATACCATGACATCTGTGTATGTCATTGTCACTATTATACGTGGCATCTGTATAGATCATTGTCATTATCATACCATGGCATCTGTGTAGGTCATTGACATTATTATACCATGGCAACTGTGTATGTCATTGTCGTTATTATAACATGGCATCTGTGTATGTCATTGTCATTATTATACCATGGCAACTGTGTATGTCATTATTATATTATGACATCTGTGTATGTCATTGTCATTATTATATTTTGACATCTATGTAGGTCATTGTCATTATTATACCATGGCATCTGTGTATGTCATTGTCATTGTTATATTATGGCATCTGTGTAGGTCATTGTCATTATTATACCATGGCATCTGTGTAAGTCATTGTCATTATTATACCATGACATCTGCGTATGTCATTGTCACTATTATACGTGGCATCTGTGTAGATCATTGTCATTATCATACCATGGCATCTGTGTAGGTCATTGACATTATTATACCATGGCAACTGTGTATGTCATTGTCGTTATTATACCATGGCATCTGTGTATGTCATTGTCATTATTATACCATGGCATCTATGTATGCCGTTGTCATTGTTATACTATGACATCTGTGTACGTCATTGTCATTATGATATCATGGCATCTGTGTATGTCATTGTCATTGTTATACCATAGCATCTGTGTATGTCAGTGTCATTATCATATCATGGCATCCGTGTACTTCATTGTCATTATCATACCATGGCAACTGTGTATGTCATTGTTATTGTTTTACTATGGCATCTGTGTAGATTATTGTCATTATTATACTATGGCATCTGTGTATATCATTATCATTATAATATCATGGCATCTGTGTACGTCATTGTCATTATCATACCGTGACAACTGTGTATGTCACTGTTATTGTTATACCATGGCATCTGTGTATGTCATTGTCATTATTATCCTCAAAAAAGCAGCAAATACTTCAACTCCTTGAAACAAGAAAACAAAACAAAGCAACAGAAGCAATGAATAATCCTTTAATTCTCTAACGATAAGTGCTTTAGTCTCAACACCTTTACAATGAGACTTTCTTCAGACAACACTTTCTTGTAAAAAACAATCATATATACTATCAGCAGCTAATCACATGATCAAATACATCACTTAATACATTAATTAATTACTAACCAATGCTAATTAAAACATTAAAAACTAACATATTCTATAAATATAACCTTGCAGTTGAAATAATAAATATAATATATACTAATGTTTGATACCTATTCTTTTTAAATACATTACAAACTCTTCCCTATTATTAAGACCGGGGGGAAACAGGCATTTAGCCTAACTTGCCATGAATACTCTAACCAGGCTAACTCTTCCTCTATATCCATATAGAACACTGCGTCATTTAATTTTTCTAACACTAAAAATTTAAAATTAACCTTACATTTTTTGGTTTTGTAATGCTTACTCATAGCATTTTTTTCATCCTCAAGTTGAATAGCATATTTGTGTTCATATATACGACGGTATAATTCTCTTGTAGTTCTACATACGTAGAATGAATTACATTCCAAACATATAATTAAATAGACTACATTCTTAACTTTGCAGTTGAATAAACCAGGAATTTTGACAATATTCCTTCCCACTACATACTGATTACTGTCAACATACAAATAATTGCACATATTGCAGTTCAAACACTTGACCATCCCACATTTGGAATTAGTCTGTTTAGTAAAATTGAGTTTAGACTGGAAATAATTTTTAAAACTCTTCCCCCTTTTTTGAATAAATCTTGGACCATTTCCAATTTTGACCACCAGCTCTTCATTTGCTCTAAAAATGCTCCAATTGCGAATAACAACACTCTTGATAGCTTTGGAATCTACACTATTATGTATAGCCATAGAAATTTTGCCATCATATTTAATATTTGTACCTTTCCTTTTGCTTTGACTTATTCTATCTCTCTTTTACACTTCACATAATTTATCTATATGAGACTTCGGATAGCCTCTTTTTAGCATCTTGTTACACAACTGACTTGCTTCTTCTTCAAAATCTGTTTCTTTCACAATTACATCACTTATTCTCTTTGACTTTTAACTATATTCAATTTAGTATGTTCTGGATGCATACTAGTATAATGCAAGTACATATTATTTTGTACTTCTTTTTTATATATTTTAGTCAATAGTCTATTTTCTTCCTTAAACACCACTTAATCCAAAAAAGTAACTAGTTCGTAACTTTTGTGATGAGTAAACTTAAGATAGGTGCACACATTATTAATATAACTGATGAACTTACTTAAAACTTCTTCTGTTCCTCTCCATAACAGAAAAATATCATCAATTTATTATTTCAACTGCAAGGCTATATTTATAGAATATGTTAGTTTTTAATGTTTTAATTAGCATTGGTTAGTAATTAATTAATGTATTAAGTGATGTATTTGATCATATGATTAACTGCTGATAGTATATATGATTGTTTTTTACAAGAAAGTGTTGTCTAAAGAAGTCTCGTTGTAAAGGTGTTGAGTCGAAAGCGCTTACTATTGGAGAATTAAAGGATTATTCATTGCTTCTGTTGCTTTGTTTTGTTTTTGTGTTTCGAGGAGTTGTAGTATTTGCTGCTTTTCTGCGGATTTTATAAGTTGCAGCTTTGAAGCAATGGATAACTGGAATTTAGCTGGTACAAGTTTTACGGCTCTGCCAGCAGGGTGTATGCTAAATGATACACCAGAGGGTTCGTTCATTACAACTACTAAGATAAACTTGTTATCTATAGTCAGTTTTTTTATTTTTTTACATCATGAATATCATTAGAGGTTTTTCAACGTCACTTGAGTTATTATATTTTCATATTTTTATATTTTTACGTTTTCATTTTCATTTTTACTTAATAGTAGGATTCCAGTTTTCAATTTATGGCCAAACAAAAGCCCAGATCCCACACTTAGGTGGGTCCATAGAACTCAGCAAGGGAATACACGGAAAAAAAAGGGGGGGTGGGCCAGTATGTCCTGGCCCTATGTATTGTATAGTGTCGCTAGTCTGGTCCATTTTCTGACAGACCATGTCATCTAGTCAGTCTGACGACAGTTGTGAGGGTCTGGGGGTACAAGCTTTTCGAAAGTGTGTTCAATAGAATGGAACAGAGTGGAGATTGGCAGTGATCAACTATACCCCTGAGTTTGCTATTCAAAGTTACACTGAGGTAGTAGTATCAAGAAGAGTTACAATGCAATGAGCATCAGTCATATAGACAATTTGTTATTGACACAGGTTAGTAGCTTTAAGTTAGGATATGCATAGTTCTGGCGAAACAGTAACAATAATATCCTTCACATCTTATGGATATAGCTGCCTCACTTCAGACTCTCAAAGGAGAAGGTCTTTTTTCACCTTCTTCGGTGTGAGTCTATCTGGCCCTGCGGGCCATTCCCACAACAGGCAGTGTGTTTTGATTTTTAAAAATTTTTTTTTAAATTTCAGTAAAATTGTTTCAGTTTTCAAACTTGGCAGTGGGGGCTTATAACGCTGTTTGTATTTCATGTTTTAAACCTTTTTAAATACTTATCTTTATGATTAAAATCAAATTTTTATTCATCCACATGTTCTAGATCTGTCGAGTGTGTATGTATACACTGTTTTATTCGTCAATTTGTTTGCATGTAATATGGTTTTAACACTTTGGTATTGCATCATTATTACATGAACATTCAGTTGTTCATTGTTCCTATAGTGCTTTTTAGTGCTGGGACTTTAATTCAGAAGAGGTTCAACCATGTGACTTGCTATTCTTAATTAGTGAACTGTTTAAATGTTCTCAATGAAGGGGAGGCACTGTTTGCTTGTTTGATCTTTCTGAAGAAGTCGGACTGTTAGCCGACAAAAAGCGTATGGTTTTAACGGCTTAAATAAATTTGTATTTGTATTTCTACTTATACTGCATTGGATTTTATACTGTGTTGGACTTTGTATTCTCAGTGAAATTGAGACTTGGGCTTTGGAGTGTTCGGTGAGTCCTCACAGCGTTTTTTTAGCTTTTCCAGGTTTGTCCGGTACGTTTTAATATAGTCTGTTTTAATCATTGAACACCACTTCTCTGAAATAATGTATCCTAGTATTTCCACTGAAAAAGAATCACCTTTAGAATCTGTGGGAAATATTTGGTTTCTGCAGTTTAGCCACCCACATACTCATTAGATTCCAAACTTTTTTGCAAAATGGGTAAAAATATATTGTACACAAATGTCTGGAGATTGTAACTACTACACTATTTTCAAAGGAACTTCTTGGCATTGTTCATTTTGTACATCAGAGGTCTAGAACAGAGTGCATCCAAGCATTGCATATGAATCTTTATCTATAAGCCTGCAATGCTCCATACAAAACTTTTGCTCATAGTCCTCATATCCATGGTCCCATAGTTCAGCATTCATCTCAGACTGTTCCTTCTACATGCATTAATAATCAAGAAGAGCCACAAATTACTGAGCACTTTACACTGTATTCAAGAATACTGTTCAATGAATGTTTAATATTAAACACATTTTCTTTCTGTAAGAAATGAAGCAACTAGGGTAAAATTAGTTGCTTGATAATGCTGTGGCAACCTTCACTATGTGGAATATTTAATGAGCACAGTGTATTGTAAGTATCATTAGTATGTTGTTAGCAAACATTTTCTAGAAAACAATTTCCTAGTTGGTTATCTTTTTTCCACAATCAGCACAGCACTGTGACTGCTCCATCATTCAGTAACATTTTCATTACTTCTGGCATGGAGTGGTCTTCACTGGCCTTTCAGTGAGACAGCAAACAGTACATAGTTATACTGAGGTTAACAAGGTGGAGCATCAAACATTCACATTGTATAATCAGCAACTGTGTGTACGTACTTAACAAAAGAGGGAGAATATGGGAGAAAGCTAAAAGGAGGAGAGAAGAGATTCTAAGTGAGGTCAAGAGGTAGAGAATGAAGCATACCCACCTATGAACCTGAATGCTTTGGGCTCTAGTCACCCGTACAGGCTGAGATCATACATGAAACAATGGCATTCAAATTCAGCACAAGGTGGGCACTGAAGTACCACCCTTCAGATTAGAAGTTAAACAAAGGTTACTTTTATTAATCATATATTGGTGCTGTGCAGTTGGGTATAAAACAAGCATTATTTGACAAAGGGAAGTGGAGTTTCTCTCATGTCTTTGTCAACATTTCATTCACATAAAGCTGGTACATGCAGTTTGCAGGATGCTTGTGGGTAACATTGTGAATGCTGACTGTTGCAATGGATTCAGGCATGTCATTATCTATCTTAAGTAGCTCCACTATGAGAAATCCACTCCAGACTCATTGACTGCAAACTTGACAGATTCCTCTAAGGTTGAAAATAAAATCACTAAACCTACACAGATGTAAACATGGGAAACAGCTCTTTTGGATGGGCAAGCACCCCACATCCTATGTTGCAAGGAATTTCACCCCATACTTCTTACTTAAATAAATTAACTCCACAGTCACAACATTTAACAGCAAAACACTCTGTAAGGATAAGAAATGTTATTGTGATCTCACAGTACATTGGCTCAATAAGAAATATAATCTGGATTTATAACTTCTGAGTACTGAAAATGTAGAGGTGATTGTTAACCAATTAGTTGTCAATCACGTGAATGTCAACCATCTTAAAGAACTGTGGAATAAGTGTTTTGTAATAAAAGACATATTAAATACATTGGAGTATTGTAGGTGCAGTAGTGACCTCTGTAACACTGTCCTCAATCCTACCCCATTCATGTTCTGTTCTATTGTAAGATTGTCCCAGATCATGGCCTGTTCATGTTCCATTTCACTATAAAGCTGACTAGAACTTTAACGTCAACAAACTGTATAATAAAAAGAAAAAGCTATTGGCCTCCTATAAAAGATCTGCACATCAACATAAGAAAAGGGAAAGCCAACTGTAAGAAGTGAAACATTACTTGCAATTATCTTACCATTTAAATCAGTTTAGTGTGTTTTTGCTCTTTATATGAAGTTAAAGCTATTAATTTAAGGCGTTTTATAGCCCGCATTGCTTTTTGGTTTCTATGCTGGGCCTAGGTGTGTTTCTGACTTTGGTTCCCTTTCACCCTTCCTATTCCTGTTTTGGTTTTATACTTGGAGGATTTTGAGCTGCCTGACTCTATTATATATGTTCCCAAGAAGTTCCTCCCAGTCTTATCCCATCTGCTTGTCTTAAGGTTACTGACAGAAGAATCTGAGAAGGCCCTCCCCTTAGACGGTTAGGGTACTTTGAAATTACCCTTGAAGTGTGTGTGTGTATTCCTCACTGCTGGCTTGCCTGAATTTTAATTATCTTGTACTTGTAGCTAGTTGTTAGACTTGTTTCTGGTGCCTTTTCACTTGTGGCTAACTAAAGTATGTTTTTTACATTAAGAAGACTGTGGCTGCAATTCTAGTGGCAGTAGAAAGGTAGCCTGATCTGTTCAAGTTGGAAAATGTATAGGGAGGCTTAAAGTGAGAATTACTTGTTGTAGCTAGTCATTTGATTTGTTTCCAATACCTTTTCACTTTTGTCTATCTAAAGTGTGTTTTTACATTAAGAAGGCTGGGACTGCAATTCTAGAGGGAGTGGAAAAGTAGCCTCATCTGTCTGAGCTGGAAAGCACATAAGGAGGCTTAAAGTGAGAACTACTTGTTGTACCTATGTATTTGATTTCTTTCTAATACATTTTCAGTTTTGTCTAACTAAAGTATCTTTTTACATTAAGAAGGCTGAGATTGCAATTATAGTTTGAGTAGAAAGGTAACCTGGTCTGTCTGAGCTGGAAAACACACAATTGAGCTTAAAGTGGCAATAACTTGTTGTAGCTAGTTGGTACCTTTTTATTCTTAGTCAACCTAAGCACGATTTTACATTATGAAGACTGGGACTGCTATTTTAGTGGTAGTAGTAAAGTAGCCTGGTCAGTCCAAGCTGGAAAATGCTCAAGGAGGCTTAAAGTGAGAATTATTTGTTTTAGCTAGTTATTTGATTTGTTTCCAATATCTTTTCACTTTGGTCTATCTAAAGTGTGTTTTTACATTAAGAAGATTGGGAGTGCAGTTCTAGTTGTAGAAAGGTATTGTCATCTGTCTAAGTTAGAAAGCACACAGAAGGGCTTAAAGTAAGAATTATTTGTTGTACCTAGGCATTTGATTTGTTTCCAATACCTTTTCACTTTTTATAGGTTCATAGGTGTTTACTAGGCTAATGACCACAGGAGCCTTTTTAAGCCTAACCATGTATCCTAAATGTCTGACAAGTTCTATAACCCTTGATAAGTGTAACCGGAAGCTTGGGAGATGAAACATTTACAAGCAGGGGCCTGGGAAAGGAATCATTTACAGGTTGCCTGTATCCATTAGATATATAGGTGCCAAACCAGGGATGATTTCCTTTTCCACACCCAATTGTCCAAGTTACACTTGAACTGAGGTAGGGAGGAACTCTGCTTGACATCAATGGGAATCCTGTTCCAGAGACAGGGTAGTCTCTGGGATACATACATCTGTCTCCATCAGGTCCTATTTACTTTTTTTAACTAAAGTGTGGTTTTACATTAAGAAGGCTGTGACTGCAATTCTTGTGGGAGTAGAAAGGTAACCAGGTCTGTCTGAGCTGGAAAACACACAGGGGAGCTTAAAGTGACAATTATTTGTTGTAGCTAATTGGTACCTTTTTGTTCTTTGTCAACCTAAGCATGATTTTACATTAAGAAGACTGGGACTGTTATTCTAGTGGCAGTAATAAAGTAGTCTGGTCAGTCCAAGCTGGAAAATACACACAGAGGCTTAAAGTGAGAATTATTTGATTTAGCTAGTTATTTGATTTGTTTCCAATATCTGTTCACTTTTGTCTATCTGAAGTGTATTTTTATATTAAGAAAGATTGCAATTCTAGTAGGAGTAGAAAATTAGCCTAGTCTGTAGAAGCTGGGAAAACACACATGGGAGCTTAAAGGGACAATTATTTGTTGCAGCTAGTTGGCACCGTTTCACTTTTGGTTAACCAAAGTGTGTTTTTACATTATGAAGACTGGGACTTCTATCCTAGTGGCAGTAGTATAGTAGCCTAGTCACTCCAATCTGGGAAATGCACAGGAAGGATTAAAGTAAAATTATTTTATCAGAGGGCTTTTTAGGGAATTAGTTGGGTGTTGATCTGTACTTGAGAGATACTTTTGCTGTACTTTTACATTAAAAATTTCCAGGATCATCCATCTAGTGGCAGAAGGTGATCTTCTGGTCTATCTGAGTTGGAAGGCACTCCAAGGAGCTTAAAGTGAAGCTGTTAATTGTCCAGAGGGCATGGAGTTAGTTTTCAGCTTTTTCTGTCTGTTATAAATTGGGCACATTTTCACAGAGCTGTTCACTGGTCAGTGGTGGTTAGCAGTACCCTGTATAGTAGCAAACCTATAAAGCTAGTACTTAGACTTTAACCCATAACACAGAATGCTTTGCATGGAGCTAAGCTCAGAGCATCTTGTTAGTGTCATACCACCCTAAGATCATAGCACTGTTTAACATCTAGCCTTCCCCTAGACACCACCCCGGTGGCTCCTGTAAAACCAAGACTGCAAACTATAACAGACTAACCCTAAACAAGTCCTGATAACATGGATTTGCAATTTCCTAATGTCTCTGTGGCCAGCTTGGTAGACATGGGCATCCTGAGACAATGTAGCAATTGTATTGTGTACTCAGACAACCTTTTAATCCTTAAAGAAGCTAACGCAGAATGCGAGAGATGTACATACATAACTTACTTGGGAGGCAAAAATCTTGCTTATAGGCAAGTTTGTAAAAACACATGAAATACAAACTTCACACATACTGCTCATCACACACATACAGACCTTCCTATGTTGAGGCACATAAAAGAAACCTCTTCAAACTTCAATACCTCCTAAGCCATCAAACTGCAAAAATGACAGTCAGCAATCACTAAAGCACATACCAAAAGTAGCACCTAACACTACGCATAAGCCTACACCCAATGATCCCCCAAGAACAAAGGCTATAAGGCAAGCAAACACTTTTCCTAGTACTCTTGTCATAGGACATTCTAGCGTACTCACCAGGCTGGACAAGAAGCAGATAATGATCAGTTGCCCATCTGGATCTAGGATCTGTAATACCACACACATACTCAGGTCACTGCACCACATGTACCAATATGATTCTATCAGAGTTCATGTGGGTGTAAATGATCTGAGGTATACCTTACTGGAGTATATGAAAACAGACATCATGGGTCTAAATCTTTCATAGACAGGTATGCACCTTGCATTGAGCAGCATTCTACTGTCACTAAGGATGGTGCCACAGTAAAACAGAAAATGATTGATTTTAATAATTGGTATAGTGTCTGGTGCCACTCCAGGGGAATCCAATCTCTATCAGCATGGGAGGACATGGTAAACAGACAAATTTGCTTTGCTAAGGATGGTCTGCACCTGCTCCCACTGGGATTTCAGGTTATTGGCTAAAACTTTATCCATCCCTTACAGACATTTTTAGGCAATGTCAAAATGACAAAACTGCCAACATAGAAAAAGAAAACCTCAAAGCAACCTTAAGGTGTTACTCCTCAATATTAACAGCCTAAACAAGAAACTCAAAAAAATGACAAGCTGTCCTCACTCTGGAGAATGTAGACATCAGTGCTGTTAACAACACTTAGTTTAAAGCCATAGAAACTAGTCCAGCAGTGGAAGGTTACAGTGCCTGCCACACAGTTAGACCAACAGCAGCCCAGACAGGGGCTAAAGGTGGAGGTGTCTCAATCTATGTTATCAGCAAATACAACTCTAGGCTGGGTAAACAGAACGACACCCTTGAGTTCATCCACTCGACCCAAGGCTCCATAGAAAAGGTTCCCTGCCATGTACTGGTCAGGTGAAGGTCACCCTCTATGACCCATAAAGCTCACAACTCTTACCTACACCTACTAGAACTGCTCACCATCCCACCAAATACCCTATTAATGGGAGACTTTAACTACCCCTCTATAGAGTGGGAAATGTACACTGCCTCTAACTCACAGGCGCAGCGTGTTTGGACTACATCAACACAGACACCCTAGCCCAGACAGTGCACACTCCAACCAGAATATCAAACATATTGGACCTAGTATTCACCAACATGTGAGAGAGTTGCAGCCCCACCAATGTCATGTCCTCATTGGTGAAGTCAGACCACAAAGCTGACTCACTCAAAATGAAATTCAACACTGAAAACCCAACTAAGCCCATAAAAGTTAGAATCTATACTGAAGCAAACTATATCCTATTAAGTGATGGTTTATCAAAATTCATTGCCCCCAAAACCCAAGAACACAGGTACCTATGCATAATTATTTACAGAAACCCTACACAAATATGTAATTGACTGCTCTGAGGCTGCTATACCTACCAGAAGTAAGCCCAGATCTAACACCAAAAACATACCACACTGGTGGAATCTTTACCTTAAAAGGCTATATTACAAAAGAAAAAAGGCAAGGCCAAAATCAGAAAGAGTTACTGCCATAAAGAGAAGAGCTCTCTGATTTAACTAAACAAGAAACTAAGAGCTCTAATAAAGTCCAGCAAGGCCAATTATGTGGTCATGATAGCCTTCCAGGCTAAGGACAATCACAAAGTATTCTTCAGCTATGTCAAGAATCTTATTGTTAGTACTTGGTAGTGTGCAGAACTGGTGGCAAATGGCACAGCCTTCACTAACCAGGGTGACATAGCAAATCTACTGGCTGATAAACTTAGCTCTAAATTCACTCCCCACTACCCCTTGTGAAACCTCTTCTAGCATATCCCTCCAATTATCAACAGGGAACAGGCCCTGGAGGTGCTTGCTAAGGCCACTGCTTCAATGGGCCCTGACAATATCTCTGATTGTCTCCTAAACAGCATATAATATGACTTAGTAGGATCTCTTGAAGCACTGTTCAACTACTGCCTCAAAACAGGTTATGTGCCAGGTGAATGAAGGACTGCAATGGTCATCCTTCGTCATAAGGATAGACCATCCAAAGACCCTGGGAATTACAGACTCATCAGTCTGATGAGTCTAACATGTAAAGCCATGGAATGAATTATGGAAATGATCAACAAGGACATTGGCAACCCACAGACACTGAATCCATCCCAGTTTGGCTTTGTTAAGGGAAGGTCTTGCCTACTTAAGCTGTTAGACTTCTTTGAGAGGGTTACAATGGCTATGTATGAGGAGAAAATGGTGACTACCACCTACCTCCACTTGGCCAAGGTATTTGATACAATACCCTACTCAGGCATTGTTGACAAACTCTCAGAACTAGGCATAAATCCCTACATAACTCCATGGATTGCCAGCTGGCTCATGGATAGGACCCAAGAAGTCAGGATTATTGAGACCACCTCCAACAAAAGAGCAGTCACCAGCGGAGTACCGCAGAGCTCTGCGTTGGTCTCACACCTGTTTGGCATCTACTTCTGGGAAATCAAGGCTAATGTCAAAGGCTTCTGACTCACCAAGTTTGCCTTACAAACACAAGGTGCAGAGTTTGAGTCTCACAAGGGATAACTGGCTAGGCTTAAAATGGCTCGCAAGGGCAGTTAGCTTAGTACTAATCTATGAACCTATCTATGAACCTATGAATGTAAATTGGGAGATATCACAGACTCCCCCATGACACCAACATTGTACAAGAGAATCTAACATAAACAAATGACTGGTATGAAAGCCATGGATTAAAACTCAATGCAAAGAAATGCATTATAGTGCCCTTTGGGAAAGCATCCACCCAAGCTAATTGCTCCATCAATAAGACACCCCTAAGTATTGACCCGACAGTTAGGGATCTGCTAACATATATAGACAGTACTCTGGCATTTGACCAACATATAGCCAAAATAGTAAGTAAATCATTCTATGTTGCCAGTTCATTAGCAAGAGTATGGCATCCAGGTCCAAGGAAGTAATAGTACCACTCCACTCACCCTTATTAGACCCATCATCGAGTACAATGCCTCTTTTGGCATGTACCTAGTCAGGCACTTGCAATAGTTGGAATGTCTTCAAATGTTACTCACCAGGAGAATCCAGGATATGAATACCCTGTCCTACACAGATTGCCTTAAAGTGCTATCACTGTACTGAGTCTCCTGCAAGTTACTTAGAAGTAAACTATGCCTAACATAGAAATATCCTCGGATACAGCTCTGATGGATCTCTTGCACATCTGCAAAACAAACAACACCAGAAACACTAGATCCAAGGACCTGCACTTTGTATACAATATAAATAGGAGGGACCAATATGTGTCTCAAAGGATCCCTGGGCTATGGAATAAGCTCCCCATCTTTGTGAAGCAGAGTTTATCCCTGACCTTGTTCAAAAGAAACCTTGAACATTGGATGGGAAATTGCAAATTTACTGCTGGCCTGGCCCCCATGTCTCTGATGGACAGAGGTCAACAGTAAGCAAACTCATCCCCAGCTAAAATACCCCATCCCTCACACACGTACACACACACACACACACACACACACACACACACACACACACACACACACACACACACACACACACACATAATCCTAAGCTACCTCTTTACTAACATACTCCACCATATATGTGTCCAAGGAACTCTGGCACAAAATTGGGTTGAGTTGCACTGTTAGGCTTGTACAGACTCTGGTGGTCATTAGTCTAGTTTGAACTTATGAACCTATGAACATATAAGTAGTTTCAGAGTGAGTCATTGTTGAATGGAAGATCATCAAACTGCTATTCATCAAACCTCTAATTATCAAAGCTGCTAATCGCCAAAAGGAATTTTCAGCAAAATGTTTCCTAGAGCAAACAAACAGATGGCCACCATCTGGAATTTGCCCTTTCTTTTCTCCACTGTAGTGTGATCTCTGAGTTGGCATATTTAGTTAGGAGGGTGTGGGGTCGAAGCTCCCACCCAGGTAGGTTTTACATTTTTTTATTTTCTTTATGGTTGTTAAGATGGCCTATCATTGATTTACCCTAGGAAAAGTTTCACTGAAAATTCTGTTCAGTGATTAGCAATTTCAACAACTAGGGGTTCAGTGAATGACAGTTTACCTGGAACTGAAAAGTTGTGATTATTTATCAGACTAAATGGGATATGAAGACTGATGATATAATGAATGTTTACTCAGGCTACTGTTGACTTCAGTTCCATGGCTTGTCCTTACTCTAAACCAAAGATCTCAAATCTTAAGACTGCACAACACTGGAGAATGCAACACTTCCCAATCCAACTGTAAAGGGATCTTATCAATTGACATGATTGATGAAGGGCATGATCAGCATAATACCGTGATTGTTGTCTGTCCACAAGAGGCATTCCATGGAGTGTCCTGGTTCCATAAAGAGAAATATAGTAGCAGAAATGGTTGCAGTATGTTGAGGGAAATGTGGCCCACATCAGTAAAAATATGCTGGATAAATGCAGATCTCAAATTGCTGCCATTCATTCATCCTCTGATTATTCACATGTAGTTCAGGCTTGCTGTGGACCTAGACACCATTCCAGCAAGGCAGAGAAAGTAATCCTTGACAATACACCAGTCTACCATGGGATGGGCACACATACATGCTGACATATGGCACGCACACCTTTTGGCAAGTTATACTATAATAGTATTAAGAAGAGGAAATATGGCAAGTTATAGGATCACTAAATCACCTACATAATGTCTTTGGGGTGTGAGATAAAACAGGAGCATCTGGCAAAAATCCACAAGGATAGAATGAGGATGTCCAAACTCTACATAGTGGGTATCCAACCAGGAAAGGAAATTGGAAAAACATACTGTGGGAGGTAGCAGGCAAGAACAAATTGCAGTAGGTATGTCTGGCCTAACTGCAGTATTAGAACTTCATTCTGCAGTAACATTTGAAAACTTGAACATCTGCTTTTTAACTTATGAAATGCATTCTGAGTAATCCTCATGTGCATTTCCATAGCCAACTGGTAAAGTTGTATATTTCTGTTATCTAATTTTTAATATGACTCAGGAAACTATTTCTTTATTCACTGAGTGTTACCACTGACTGTACTTTTTGTTTGATGTCACTAGAAAGTGTTTACCGACTGTAGTTACTTGTACAGGAAGGCAGCAATACCCACTCGCAGGCAGCTATACCTGTGTTAGAATGTGAACTCTGCTCATCACCTGCTTTTTTATTTGGTGTTGTATACTTTGATTTATATCTCACAAAAGTTCATGTAGCAAAATAAGTGTGGGGGAAGATGTTTGCTGGAATAATTTTTAGCAAGTTTACCCTACCTTTCATAAAATTAATACTTAAAGACATATACAGAGCCCTGGTATGAAATTATGGGAGTTTTTAGATAAAGTGCTTTGTTTTTATTTTAATTCTAACTATTGAAAACATTTTAGCACAGAAACATTGGTATACATTTTCAGGTTGCACATATCTAATTATATCTAGAGTGCATTGTGTATTTTTTTAATTAAACCCATTTAGAAGTTAACCAGATAAGTGAACTAACACATTGCAAACCCTTTTCAGCCATGACCCAGGTCTCAAGGACAAGGTTAGTTACCATATAACATACAGGGAGAGTTTAGAGTAGCAAATTAAAAAGCACAGCATGCACAAAGAGAAAGCACATCCACACAGGGAGATGTATCTGGAGGTCAGGCTTGATCCCCTGCCCTTGATCCCTTGCTATGAGGCAGAAACTTTAACCACTGATTTACCATGTTGCTCAGTTTTTACTTATGTGTTCATTGTTTCCTACAAATTCTATATCTATATTTGCAGGCTGTATCTTGAAGTACTAATATTTATGCACTGTGCAAGATAACTTCAAACAGTTGTGGTCCACATCTTATTTATTGCCATTTATAATTATTTAATATTTTAAGAATGGTATATTTATGATAAGCCTTATTAATGATGTTGCTATTAATATGCAAAAAAGTAGGCTGCGTGTATTTCTGACAAAGAAGCAAACATCATTTGTCTACAGGTTCTTGCCACTGTCTCAAGGATTTCAGGTCTTATTTGGATTCCATACCCTCAACCTCCCTGGTATATGAAAGAAGGTTTTCCAGAAGTAGGAGATGACATTCCTTGCAAAAGCATCTGCTTGGAGTTTCAGGGAAACCCTCACCAGATATGGACCTGTCCAGTTACTATCCCAGCCAAATGACCCAACTCACCACCAAGCAGCGACCATTTTATGGCTCAGCACTGCTATTGGCCCCTGTTTTCAGAGTATATAACCCCATGTCTGATTATAGGACACCATTAACCTTTGACTCAAAGTGCTTTGTTATAAAAACACTTATGAGCTGCCTTGTATTTGATCATGGTACTGGTTAAGGACAATCCAATGCTCCACTTGCATTCAGATCAAGCAAGTTGGTCCTCCCAGTCATCTCCTTCCAAGTATCGCTGTCATTCTACACATAAGCATTGTAGTTTCCCTGCAGAAAAAGTATGACTACAGCCTCAGGAGGTGGCATACTTTCAAGCAATGCATCCATGTACTCCAAAAAGGAGGAATGATCTGAACAGCTGCTAATTTCATATGCACTAACAAGATGAAAGATTTCTTTCCAGCAACTAACATTCACATTGTGACTCTGTCACTTCATGACACAGATTCCAAATATCCAGCTCCCAGACATGGGTTTGTGAGGATCCACAACTGCTGAGGCATCTCCTGAAAAGTAACTCTAGAGTAAAAAGGACCACACAAAGTACAGGACTAGTATTTGAAAATCACACATCTGCAACAAAATGAAATGCAGTTGCAAAAGAGATACAGTGAATCTCATATTGTCAATAACATTATTTTTGTTCATCTCCTAACATGGGGGGTTTGCCTCTCACACACCTTCTACTTACATATACAAAACTCTGAAACTGCTGCACCTTGGATTAGATGGATTAATCCAAGGTACCTTAATCTTGGACTTATACTGCCAACAGTCACACTTTTAGAAATGCTCTTCAAAGGATTGCATTATATTCCACGGAATTTGAACATGAACCCCCATCTCCAGTTAGGAACTACAGAGGCAGTCTGGTAGCAATACAAAATGTCTGGACCCATTTTGCAGTGATTGAATGGTTGAAATAATGGACTTAATATTAAATCCAAGAGGGCCATTTCTCAGAATATTCCCCTTTTCCTCCATGGTATGATGATCTCAGAGTTAGTATACATATGAATTCAGGGGATGGGGGCTTTGCCCCACATCGGGGTGAAAGGGGGCTCCCCCTACAAAGAAAAAAGTTTAAAGGATAAGAATGATTTTCAGAATTCAGTTGTCTCCTCCATTGTTACTCTTTTGTCTTTTGTTTGTTTGTTTCCATGTTGGCACGCAGCATTTGGAGATCTGAAAGTATGTATAGAATTAAGAACACTTAAATTTAGCTGGCACTTCCTAGTGTCTTCTTTTCTCAGCAGTGATCTGGTGTTCCACTTCCCAAGAGTCAGTTTACATTCTCTCTCTCTGTCTACAGATCACTGATTTATTTGGTTTGCATTTCACATGATGCTACTAGTTGGGTTGCCAGATATGTGGCACATATGCCAATATTACTACAGTTACTATTACACACCACCTTGATATAATATGAATTTAAGCAGAATGTGTAGCAGCGAAGTCCCCACAAAAAGCGTGCTTGGAGAAAGACCTGCGTTTTTAATATTTATCTCACACAATTTGACAGCTCAGAATACTGCATGCTAAGCTGTCCTCCTGGAATCAATCTGCTCCACAACGGTACATATTCATATTTGAGTTACGTGTGTACCATGGGTGTCCATCATGAATCTCATCAGTATCAGTATCAATGTGGTAAGCAGAACTGTATCCTTAAATGTTTTATTGAAATTGTAGAAACAGTGCAAACAATGCAATACAAACAAGGTTGTTGGGAGTGAATACTTTTAATAATGCCTGTGATGTGTATCTCTATCTCACTCTCAGTTTAAGTACAATTTGCAGACTAATATTCTGAAAATGAAAATGAGTGGTTCTTGATTGAAATATTACTTATGACACAGTGATGTCACAGGGATGTTTCAAGAGGAAATGGACTTAAATGGGAAAGAGTCTGGGCAGCAGTCGTAGAAGGTACAAGCCCTTTCCTCAAAAGACTTGTATACTTCAGGAAGAGTACCTACTCAGATATACTGTATAAAATGTTAGTGCAGTCTTGGATTTATACTTTTTAAAGAATTCCTTCCAAAAATATTTAATGTTGTTAAAAGCAACCCTATCGCAAAATGGGAAAAACTGATAAATGAGATTTTTAATATGAATTATGTCATCAGCTGATTTGTTGAATGTAACTTCAGGGGTATTCTTGTTTGTAGAAAATATTTCTATGGGTATTCCTGGCTATTGAATATTGTCACAGGGGTTTTACTGGATGTTGAATATAACTGCAGGGATATTGCTGACTGATGAGTATAGTTTCATAGGTATACCTCCTGGCTATTAAATATAGTTTCTGAGGTATTCTTGGTTGTTCAGTATAACTGTTGATATATTGTTGGCTGCTGGATATAATTTTAGGGGGGTGGTTATCTGTGATATTTAGTTTTGGGGGGTAGTCATGGCTATTGAATATAATTACATGGTTATTGTTGGCAGTTGAATATAATTGTGGGGTACTACTTGGCATTACCATAATTGAATGAGTATTACTGGTTGTAGAATATAATTGCAGGGAAATTGCTAGAATATAATGGTTTGCTATCATTTGACTGAACTGTATTTGGCTGAAATTCAAATGTTTGAAAGAATCTGATGGAGAAGCAATTGACTAAAAACCAATTTAACTGAAAACCCACCTGACTGAAACCCATGTCCCTGAAAACCCAGTTGACTGAAACCCATTTCAGTGATTCACAGATCAATGAAAGTATTTAGCACAACAGCATATAACATAAACTAGTGTTTTTGCAAGGAAAGCAAGCCCATTGCACCTCCACACCCCCTTAATTATATATAGTAACTCCATTGCTGCGCACCCACTTAAAAAAGAATTAACACCACACACAGTGAATCAGTATTAGTGTACAAGCACTAATTTTCTGTGTACAGGCTTTTTTGTTTTCTCAAGTGGTTATGCAGCTGTGGAGTTACTATATATATTATTAAGGGGATGCAGGGAGGCTTGCTCACCTGCCAAAAACACTATTTTATGTTGTATTTTCTTAGGTTGAATATTTTCAGTGATTTGTAATTCAGAGGAATGTGTTTTCAGTCAATTGCTTTTGAGTCAGCTGGTTTTCAGTCAATTCGTTTTCAGTCAAGTACAGTTCAAACAGATAGTAAACCAGTATAATTATGGGAAAATTGTTTTCTGTAGAGTATATTTACAGGGATAATTCTGGATGGTGGATATAATTGTGGATTATTGTTGGACGATGAATATAAATGGGAGGTAATGTTTGCAGGGATATTGATGACAGTTGATTATAATTGCAAGTGTACTGTTGGCTGAATACAGTTGCATGAGGATTGACTTTTGGATATAGTTTCAGAGATACTGCTGAGTGATCAATATAATTATGATTAATTGTTAGCTGCTGAATATAATTGTAGGGGTTCACTTGGTTGTTAAATATAAAGCAAGGGTTACTGGTGATCACTAAATGTATTTATAGTATTGCGTGGTACAGAATAGAATTTCAGGGCTAGGTTTCACTGTTGAAAATACTTGCAGGGGTACATTACTGATTAGGATAGATCACTTTTAGACACAGAAGATGTCATATGGAAGTCCTGTTGTTTGGCTCATAATGGAGCAAATGTTTGTAGTATACATCAAACTCTGAGTGAACATAGCCAAAAGATTTATTAGTGGCAATACCATTCATAGTTACTTCATTACTCATTTTAGGCTGATGGCGGCACAGTGGTGCAGCGATTAATGCTGTCGCCTCACAGCAAGAGGTTCTCCAGTTCGATTCTTGGCTGGGGTGCCATCTGTGTGGAGTTTGCATGTTCTCCCTGCATTTGCATGGGTTTCCTCTGGGTACTCTGGTTTCCTCCCACATTCTAAAGACATGCTTCTGGAGCATTTCTCCCCGGGCCTCCTCTGAAAACAGGATCTGTGGAACCTAGTCGGACTTTCCCGGTCGACAAATGTTAAATAAATAAATAAATTATTGTAGATGTACAACTTGACTGGCAGAAATGACAATGAAATACATTATTCGACCCCACACACACACACACACACACACACACACACACACACACACACACACACACACACACACACACACACACACATTTCAGAATACATTATTACTTGGGGATTTGCAGTCCACACATATAACATTAGCTTCAAGTTTCCTCCCATTTGAGGGAAAAGGAATAATGCAATGATCACCACTATAACGCCATCAGAAACTCCAGTAACTAAACAAAGAAACATTTACTTCAAGCCTGTTCCATATCAACTGAGCGCCACCTAAAATGATGAAGCAGTAGACACATTTAATACAATATTTCTAAATATCCTGGCAGAGCAAGTGCCGCCAAGAACCAAAAGAATTAAAAGCAAACTACCACTTGATTAACTAAAAAAAAACAAGGCAACTCATGCACCTTAAGAAATAAAGCCTAGACGTTATGGCTAAAACACATATCTCAAACATCCCTGCAACAATATAGGCAGCTAAGAAAGCACAGCAAACAATGCATAAAACAGGACAAAAAAGGTTATTATAGTAACACTCACAATTTATCATAATAATACAAAAAAAAAAAAAAACTTCTGGAAATCAATAAATACATTTCTCAGTTCTGGAAAATGAAACAACCCAGCCCATCCCCAACCAATAACTCCCAAAGCATTACTTCACAATTTAACCTACATTTTATAAATGGGTCTACTTCAGATGACTGAAGTTTCAGAACATCAAACATCATATGGTCGAAGACCAGATGATCAAAATTCTGAAACATCGAACATTTTGAATGGAGATCACAGTACAAAGCGGAACGGGAAATTCACTGTTTTCCTTGCTGTAGTGGGATCTCAGAGTTAGCATATCTAAGTAGCAGGGGAGTGTGGCGCAGCCCCATGTGGGGGGTGCAGGGGGGCAAAAATATAAAAAAAGATTTCTTTTCTTTTTAGATTTTTTTTTTTAAATTTGATGTTTGATGTTTCAGAACTTCAATCATATGGTCTTTGACTATATAATGTTTGATGTGCCAAAACTTCGATAATCTGAAGTAGACTCTTTATAAATATAGTAACCTCCTCCGTACTACAAAACACAACTACTACAAATCTAGTTATTGCAGTCCAACCATTGAAGCCACAAGATATTCTCAAACCCACTCCAATGCCAACATCTACAACAAAAAAATACCTGCACACCATTAAGATAACAACCACTTCCCCTGAGCATCTTCAATCTGAATAACTCAAACTCACTGCAGATAGCTGTGCATATCTTGTCTTATTTTAATAAACTGCTCTATCCAAGAAAAGTATGTCCCACCTTAAAGGAAAAAAAGTGAATAATAACCTCCGATAGAGGCATCTCATCAACTGAGCTTACATAATACCCCTCCATAGAGGCAGCTCATCAGCTTTGCTTACATCTTACCCCTCCATAGAGGCAGGCAGCTCATCAACTGAGCTTACATAATACCCCTCCATAGAGGCAGGCAGCTCATCAGCTTTGCTTACATCTTACCCCTCCATAGAGGCAGGCAGCTCATGAACTGAGCTTACATAATCCTCTTCCATAGAGACAGCTCATCAACTGAGCTTACATAATACCCCTCCATAGAGGCAGCTCATGAACTGAGCTTACATAATCCTCTTCCATAGAGACAGCTCATCAACTGAGCTTACATAATACCCCTCCATAGAGGGAGCTCATCAACTGAGCTTACATAATACCCCTCCATAGAGGCAGCTCATCAACTGAGCTTACATAATACCCCTCCATAGAGGCAGCTCATCAACTGAGCTTACATAATACCCCTCCATAGAGGGAGCTCATCAACTGAGCTTACATAATACCCCTCCATAGAGGCAGCTCATCAACTGCGCTTACATAATACCCCTCCATAGAGGCAGCTCATCAACTGAGCTTACATAATACCCCTCCAAAGAGACAGCTCATCAACTGAGCTTACATAATACCCCTCCATAGAGGGAGCTCATCAACTGAGCTTACATAATACCCCTCCATAGAGGGAGCTCATCAACTGAGCTTACATAATACCCCTCCATAGAGGCAGTTCATCAACTGAGCTTACATAATACCCCTCCATAGAGGGAGCTCATCAACTGAGCTTACATAATACCCCTCCATAGAGGCAGCTCATCAACTGAGCTTACATAATACCCCTCCAAAGAGACAGCTCATGAACTGCGCTTACATAATACCCCTCCATAGAGGGAGCTCATTAACTGAGCTTACATAATACCCCTCCATAGAGGCAGCTCATCAACTGAGCTTACATAATACCCCTCCATAGAGGCAGCTCATCAGCTGAGCTTACATAATACCCCTCCATAGAGGGAGCTCATCAACTGAGCTTACATAATACCCTCTACAGAGGCAACTCATCAACTGAGCTTACAAACTATAGACCAGTCACCACTGTCTCACCCTTATCTGCAATGTTGGAAAGGTATATTCACTCCCAACTTTCTACGTATATTACTTCTCATAACCTCCTCTCTCCCTCACATCATGGTTTCACTTTCAATCACAGTACAACCACTGACCTTCTAAGGTTCACAGATATAAGAAATCACAATAAACATCCAGGTCTTCTAACCTCAGCCCTATTTCTAGATCTGTCCAAGGCATTCAACACAGTCAATCATCAAATTCTTCTAACTGTACTCTCTTCCTATGAGCTATTGCTCTACTAACTTAACTGTTTTTTTAATTACCTCTCAAATAGGTTTCAATCAGTGAAACGGCAAAATGATTTCTCCTCTTTACTTCATATATCGGTTAGAGTCCCACAGGACTCCATCCTCTGACCACTACTGTTTAACTTATTTATCAATGACTTAAACACAGCTGGCAAACAGGCCACAGTAGTGCAATATGCCAATTAATACATTCTAATATGTGCCACTAGGATGCTCCGTGTGTTCCAAAGACCCATCCCGAAATCCTTCTCTATAGAAGCTAGGCTCAACAACTCCTCCTGAATCAAAAATAAATAAATATATAAATAAATAAACTACTAATGTTTGCACCCAAGTCCTTCCCCTCCAAAAAAAAAAAAAATACCTTTAATATATCGTCATTCAACAACAAAAAAAAATAATGAACTGCTATCTCGCATCCCGCTTCTATGCGTAATTATAGATGACCACCTGATATTTGATCTCCATCTTTTACAAGCCATAAAGAAGATACAACAAAAGCTAAGGTGCTTCAGAAGAACAAAACACTATGTTACTGACTCTGTTAGACAAAACATAGTCAGTTATTTTCCTAACCGCACCCTTTTATATACGTCTCCTATCCTAACCAATCTCAACTCTTCTCCATCAGCCTAACTAACAGTGCTGTAATAAAGTAGGCAAATTTGCAACCAAACACCAATATAGATAACATTACCATCTCTCTCTAAGACAACTAAACAGGCTCAAACAAAACACTTTGCTACTGTACTCACAGTTAATCTCAGCCTTCAAACTACTGCACAACCCTGAAAAATTCCCATCTCTTCACTTCATCATTCAGTGTTATACTCCTAAGAGACCTCTACAATCTGCTGACAAATCATTGCTCTTGATAATTAAATCTGACAACAATGCACGATACTCCCTGTATTTACACTGCATTGTTAATAGCTGGAATACCACCTCACTCCACTTAAGAACAGTCCGTAACCTGAAAGACTTTAAAATGTCAACTGAAGCAACACCTGATAGATAAATGGCTCTGCACCTGCACCACCCATGGTTAAACCAGTACTTGTACAGCTGTATGAATTTGTACCACAACTCTGCTGCACAAAATGTAATATACTATTATCAAGACTACACCCTCCTCTACCTTCTCATCTCTTTTATCTTCCTTGAGCCTCCTCTCCTCCTTCCCTTCTCTCAGCTACTCCAACTCTTTATCTTATCTTCCTGTGTCCTAGATTTTGAACAAGTCATTATAGTAGCAAATATTCCTACATAAAACCTGACAATCAGTGCATACTGATGATATTGCACACAGTATACCTCCAATATATTTAAAATATATTAATATACAATGCATGGATTTATTTTTATTCAAAACTGTTTGTAAATGATGTAACTGATGTCAAGGATGTCTGAATAATGGAACTGCTGCTCATGAATAAAACTTTTTGTAAATGATATAACAATGCAAATTATATCTATGTTGTCCATATAATGGAACTTTTCTCCCCAGGCCTCTGCTGAAAAGGGCACTGCTCAGTCAGACTTTCCCAGTAAACAAATGCCAATAAATAAATTACAACATGCTACTCAGTAACTTTCATATGAATAAATGTGATGTAAATAAGGGGGTTTCAAAGTATAGCTATACATGACATCGTCACTGTACATCAAAATCCACAAGGAACTCACAACTCCCTTCTCATATTAGGACTTTGAAGGAGTATAAGCTGGAAAATGATGTGCATAGATAATGCACAGTTCCTGATTCTTTATTAACACCCCTTTCCCTAACATTACAGAATCAGAGCTTCCATCAAGTTGCATCCATCATATTACTTCAACAATTTGTTACTGTCACTGTCATCAACATATTATTCTGCCTTTCACTTTTCAACTGCAGTTACCTACTTCTTGAATAGACATGCAGCCTGGACATATTTCACTTCTAAATTACTTTGTTTAGTTTTAAGTTTATTTCACACATCAATTTTGCACAGAGTCTGGTCAACATTTCTTGTAACATTAGGATAGCAAGACATTCTCAAAAGAATTCAATTTACAGCAAAAACAGTGCTTGCATGGCTTGTCTTTTTCAAACATGGTCTGCTAAAAAAAACTGTCAACAGCAGATGACAGGTATAGCAACATGGCAGGGATAGGTATGGTCAGGTCTTTTATTAAAATCATCAGTACTTTTTTGCTTTATTATAAAGGAAACATGTAGCAACCAAACAATTAAGATAATTCTCAGAGCTGATAATTTGTTAGCAGTTTTGTAGTCAGTGATAATCCATTTCCTAGCCTGCTTTATTTCTGTATGGTATAACTGACAACATGGACTTTTTCTCTCAAGGGGTCAAATATATCAGGCAGTCCCATAATACATTCTCAGCTGTGCTATTCTTTCTTTTTTAATTTCTCCAAATCTTTTAGGATTAATCTTTTAGGATTGTAATACCATGACGAGAATGGACCCAATTCCTAAGTCAAAGTATGATTAAAGTTCATGAAATTAGTATTGTTTCAATCTTTTATATCAGCCAAAAGTGGACTTCTTAGCACCCGCAATGTGCCTAGTAATGACTCCTTGCAATTTGTATGGAGTTACATATATTGGTAACATATCTAAACATGATAGTAGATTTTTTTTACAAGACTCATTGCTCCTACAACTACTGGAACTGTCTGGTTATCTTTCTTCCACGCTGCTCTCATTTCTGCCTGCAAATCTTGATATTTTATGACTTTGTGTCTCTCTGTATGCAAGACACTGTAGTCATTGGATATAGCAATTTCAATGAGCAATGTTACTTTCGTCTTCTTTTCATGGACCACTATATCTGTTTTTTTTTTTTTTGCATCTATCTTTTGAACTCGTGGTAATCGGTGATCCCTTGTGATGTAGACTTCATCATATTCTATGATGCTTTGTGGTTCATGTTTCCAGTGTTTTTCACCACTTCATTGCCATATCACATCCCCAGAGCAACAGTCCTCCACATTATTATGCCTTTCAGTATAAAATCCTTCTGCCATTAGTATGTCACAACCAGCAACAAGATGTGCGACTGTTTCTAATTCTGTTTTATAAAACCTACATTTGTCTGTTTCTCCCACATGTTAAATGGACGTTGTAAACCAATGTGTATGTAGCCCACTATTTTGGGCTGCCAATATTAATTTTTCATTTTGTGGTTTGAATTTGCCTCTCATTAACCATTCCTGCATTCAGTCCTGATCAACACGAGGTTCTTCCAGAAGTTTCCTATACTTGCAACTATATTTATGTATTTTCCAAATTTCTTGCCTTCTCATCTGATCCTTCACCTTATATTCTTTGTTTGTTTTTTTGGCACATTCAGTTGCTGCCTGATTTTTGTTTACTTCTGGTTTGATTTCCATTCCTGCTTGACGCCAATATGCACCTGCTAGACTAAACAGGAAAGTCATCTTAGATTTATTCTCCTCATGTTTCAAAACATTCACTACATTTGGGTCTTGTAAGGTTAGCAGATATGTGTGCAGCCCCACAATTGCAGATCTATCCATGTGATCAGTTTAAAGGAGGTGCATACCTCCTTTGGAACAGGAATATACAATCCTGGTATGCACTGATTTTTATAACTCATTTGGTGAGCATGAAGCATCCTTTTTGTTTTTCTGTCTGATCTACCCAACACATTTTGGGGCAGTCAATCACTTCAAAACTGTAAGTTAGGACAGGAAGAGCAAATTGGTTTATAGCTTGAATTTTGTTCCTAGATGTCAATGCTGTTTTCAAGATTAATTTAAGTCTTCTGAAGTATTCCTTACTAAGTTTTATTTGCATGTGTTCATATTTTACTGTTGATCCTTTATTAATTCCCAAGTATTTATACACTCCCTCCTGCTCAAGTTCTTTCATATCACATTCTTGTCCCAAACTGATATTTTCTTGGTGCTGCAGCTTTCCTGCTTTAAAGGTTGTTTTTGCACATTTATCAAGACCAAATGACATTCTTATATCATATGAAAAAGTTTTGACTACTTGGAGTTGTGCTTTGAATTCCCCATCTGATGAGCTATACAGTTTTAAATAATCAACAAAGAGAAGATGAGAGGTCTTTACACTTTGTTGTTTTCTAGGAGCCAAATCATAGCCATGGCCTAATCTATTAAGTAGACAGCTTAAAAGGTTAAGGGCAAGACAGAATAGCAGAAGTGACAGAGTCACCCTGGAATATCCCCCTTTGAATTTTTATCCTTGGAATAATAATTTGTCCTTTATCATGGCTTAATTGCAAAGTGGTCTGCCACTGTTTCATGGTCACTGTAATGTAATTGTTCAATGTAGGGTGTATCTTATGTATTTTTAAGCACTCTTTTATCCACGAATGTGGGATACTATCCAATGCTTTTTTGTAATCAATCCATGCCATACTTAGATTCTTCCCCTTTTTACAGTTCTCCATTATGACTTTATTTAGCAACAGATGATTCTTTGTTCCATAAAACTTTCTTTTATTACCCTTTTGTTCTATTGCCATGATTGAATTTTCTTCTAAATGACTACAAACTCTGTCGGCATCAATTCCAGCGTATAGTTTATACATCATCGGAAGGCAAGTTATTGGTCTATAATTTTTAGGATAACTTGCAGGTTCACTCTTAAGTAGGAGCATTGTTTTTCCTGTTGTTAACCAGGTTGGTGTCTGTTCAGGGTATGCATATAAATAGCTCTTACTCATGTCTAAATCTTCATGGAAAGATGTTAATACTTTTAGCCAGAAGTTAGGTACTGCATCTAGGCCTGGTATTTTCCATTTGCAGGCTTTTCTTAACTTTATCTCAATCTCTCTGGCCGTTACTTCATCCCATTGCATATCCTGTACATTTGAACTTATTATTATTTCTTTTACTTCTTCTATCTATTTAGCATCTTTGTTGTGTTCCACAGGATTTTCATAGATATTTCTCCAAAATGTATCTATGTCTTCTTTTTTGGGTGGTCTTTCAATTCCTTTAACCTTGTTACCCAATTCTTTATAGTACTTTTTAGGGTCATTAATAAATTGTTTATTTTATACTTTTCCTTTATATTTGTGTATCTTCTAAGTTTTTCTGCCTGTGCTGAGATCTCTAATTATTTACAATAGTGCAAGATAGAGCCTGATCCGTTATAATACTGCACATTGCTTTTATCATGTCTATCTTTCTGAGTATTTGTGTTGATCTGGTTCCTCTTCTGTACTCTTCTAACAGTGACACTTCTTGTCTTAATTGCTTTATAGTGTTCTCTATTCGATACTTTCATGATGGTATTCAATTTCTCCCCTTCCTTTCCCTCACTGCCCTGTGTGCATCAGTTTTTAATTTAGCTGCACAGTAATATATTCTGTTTACTTCTGTTATATCGCATGGATCTCTATGGACAGTCCTAATTACTGCATTCATTTATTTTATCAGACTTCTTACTTTTGGGGGTTGATTGACCTTCTGCAGTCTATTTCTTTCATTGATCATAATATGTCTATCTATCTCTATTAAATCAAGTAACTCTTCTCTTAGCTTATTTTCTTCTAAACTAAGGGCACATTTTCTTTGTTCTCCATTTCCTGCTGGCATTCTATAGAGACTTCTATAGCATCTGCCTGTGGCACATTCTCTTGAAGTTCATCCTGTGTCATCCATTGCTCTGCCATATGGGAACTCACTGGCCTATCACTCCTCAACAATGACTGTGTCATAGTTGCCACAATTTCCTGTTTCTTCCCTTGCTGTCCAGCTTCAAGTGAACATTTATACTGGTTTCCTGTGAAAGGCTCCAAAATATCTTCATATGGCAACTGCCCAGTTGCTTCCCATTCCACTGGTTTCTCCTTAATTTGGATGTCTGTTGCTCTAGCCTGCTGTGGTGCTTTCTGAGTTAGATTTTCTACAGTGAATCCTTCACTTTGCAGGTACTCCATAACATCAGTTCCTATTTCTTTAACTTCTCCATTACTAATCTCCTTTTCTACTTTTCCTTTTTGTATTCTTATTTTTTTGTATTGTAAAGCTTTCCATGTCTGGATTCCTTTGCCTGTATTTCTCTTCAAATACCTTTGGTGCTGCTCTTTTTGTATTGATTCGTTTTGCTTTCTCCTTTGCATAAATATTAAACAATATTAAATCTCTTTTCCTTTCCTATGTCCATATTTCTTCTTCAGATGTCTCCTGATCTTCCTGTTTCTCCTTACTTTGGGGACTCGATCTATCATGCTGTGATGTAACCTATGTTAGGCCTTCTACACCAAATCCTTCACTTTGCAGGCCTTCCATAACTTCGGCTTCTATTTTTTTTTTTACTTCTGCTTTACTAATCTTTTCTACATTCTCTCTTTGTGATATTATTTTTTATTGTGAATTTTTCATATCTGGATGCCTTTGCCCATATTTCTCTTTGAATGTCTTTGGGGCTGCCTTTTTTGTATTGATTAATTTGGCTTTCGAATTTACATCAATATTGTATCATATCAAATCTCTCTTTCTCTTCCATGTCCATGTTTCTTTTTTATACCTTTCAAAAATCTCTAAGTTTTGTTATTTATATTTTCACACTCCCTCAGATGCTTCCTTTTCCAAACAGATCAAAGTTTCTTGGTCTATATAATGTTTTTCACAATTCTGTTTTATTAATGAACACTATTTTTTACTTGAGGCTTCTGAAAGTTTTTCTTGTGGAAGCATTTTCCTTTCTTCTAATTTATGTCTTAATCTTTTTTGTGTCTTGTATCTGGAAATCATCAGCTTTTTTCATAACAGCAACAATATGTAATGTCTTTCTTATCCTCAATAGTCCACTCTATCATCTTTATGGCTCTACTTTGGCCTATCAGTTTTTGTGATTTTTGTGGACTGCTACTTCCTTCTACAACAGGGGGGCCATCCTCCCCCTGGGCCTGGCCTAGCCCCATTGTAGGAATGTTTCTATATTTTGAGGATTCTACACTATCATTTTTTTCCAGTCCTGGCACCAGTGTGCCTACTAGGATTGGGGACTTTTTTATCCTGGGTCTTGTGCACCCAGCTATCTTTTTTTTTATTTTGACCTACTTCTGTCCATGATATATGCTATATAAAATACAGTCAATATTATCAGTGTAATCTTGCTAAGATTTTGTGAAAAACAGAGTCCACCTCACGAAGGTACTCACCAAGACTTGAGGATGAATTCAGTTTCAGCAATGCTACTCTCCTTTGCTTGCTGACTTCTCATCTCTCCATGTCTGCATGCTGTAACTGACAACATGGGCATTTTCTCTCATGAGTCAAATGTATCAGGCAATCCCATAATATATTCTCAGCTGTGCTATTTTTTGGTATGGACCACCAAAGGGCTAGCAAATGAAACATTCATTTTGTCTGCTCCATATATATATATATATATATATTTTTAAACAATTAACACCTTTATTAAATTATCACTTATGACATAGGCAATCATACATTTATATAAATGAAAACAAACCATATTGACATAATCCCATTTGCAAGCATTTTATATCACAAACTATACTGACACAATTTTAGTTGCAAACATTATACATCACTTATAATCTACCTAATCATTGTCAGTCAAACATTACATTGCTCATTCAAATCCTGCCTTCTTTTACACCTCATCCCCCCATATGTATTGTTTTCACAATTCCCATTCCTTCCTATATAATGTGCTCCTATCCTTTTCCAAAGATCCCAATTCCATTTGTTTTATCTCTGCTGCTATATTCACTACTTCTAGTATAGTTAGTTTAGACTTTGATTTCCATTTTCTAGTAATTGCTTTTTTTTTTGGCAGCCACCATAATTAGACTCAGCAAGGCCTTAATATGTCTAAGCAATTCCGATTCTGTATCATAGCTCAGAAAAATAATTTCCCTAGTTACACCAATTTGCTCACCCAGTATCTTTGAAAGAGTATTCTGCAGGGAATCTTTAAAGTCTGCTAACTCATTACACTCCCAGAAAATATGTTCCCAATTACCTCTTTCTTTCCTATCACACCTTTGGCATTTGCTGTCTACCTGAGGAAAAACTTTCTGGAGTCTACTAGGGGTATAAAAATATCTATGTAAACATTTCCAAACAAAAATCCTAAATCTTCTAGATTTTGTTGCATATTTGGGAGACATACATATATCCTCCCATTGTTTCTTTGTGAATTGCTTAGCCAGTCTCTCTTCCCAATCCTTTCTAACCTCATCTGATTGATTCTTATAGTTATTGTGCAATATTTTATATGCTCTACTAATTATTCCTTTTTTTAAGAGCAGCTTCTGTTCCAGATGCAACCAAAAACTCTATCAGTACTGGTCTTTTGTTTAGCCCCTCCCCCGTTTCTTTTTCCTTGCCTATAGTCTGATAGCAATCCTTGGTAGGGAAAGCATCTCTAGCCTGCAGTCCAAATTAATTCTTTGCATCTTTGCATTTTATTACCTTTTCCTCTCTAGTTATTTCCTCTCAATACCTTGGTTCCTATGCCAATTTTCTCCAATAAATTCCAGCCCCCTATTGCCTGTTGTCTGTATCCCTAATTGCAGTAAACCCTATTGGCAGAATCTCCTTTCTCCATTCCAGTGTTGCCTTAGTTCTTAGAATACTTTCTACTACTTTTTGTTGTTGTTGTTGTGTCTTTCGGCTTTTCCCGGTTAGGGGTCGTCACAGCGGAAACTCCGGTCCGCTAATGATTGGCAGTAGATTTTTATGTGCCGAGTTGCCGGCCCTGACGCACAACCTTCAATGAAGGTACGCCCATTCACGCATGTCTCCACACAGAAGATGATCTAGCTGAGAATCGAACAGGACAACGTCTTACTGTGAGGCGACAACGCTACCGCAGCAGCACCACCACCGCAATACTTTCTACTACTTTAAGAATATAATATTCTGTATGGTTATTGTTATTATCCTTAAAAGTCTGCATTCAAAATCCTAGTTTCTCCTTGTTTCTTGACCTTCCCCCATTTCATCATCATCCCTTTTCACTTTGACTTATAGGTTTCTGCTTGTGCTGTGTATAGGAGCCTTAACTGTGTAGCTCTGAAATACCTCTTCAAATAGGGTAATCCCAATCCGCCCTGTCCTATTGAAAGAATCAGTTTATCCCACTTGACTCTTTCCATCTCCTCCCCCCTGGATAAAATCCTTCAGCTCTTTATTAATTGCTGCCCAGAACTTTTGTTTACTTCATAGTGTCGTTATGAGTAGTTAGTCTTTTTTTCCCCGTCTTATTTTCTTTTCCAATTTATTTCACAAAAATGGACTCCTAAGACTTGGTTGTCTTGCCATATTTGCAAATAGTATAATAATGTTCTTTGTGGAATACATTTTAAGTGGTGCAATACAAGGATACCAATATCATGATAACTATACATTATAAAATATTCTTCTACATAACACATATTGGTGATTACTATTATGTACCATTTTAATGTAAATAAAATATGCAGCTGGGTACTAATACGTTTTTGATACTTTTAACTTTGTCAAAAGTGAAGTCATGCATACAAGCCTGTTTAACTGGTCACATTTTTATTACTACATTAAGTTCAGTATAATTCACATTATTCTTATGTTTGATTCTTGCTTGCCAAGCAGAAGTATGGCGTATTCTAATTCCAATGTGATGACAAAATGCTTTTCGGCAATACTTTTAGGAAACAATAAGTAATAATAGCATTACTCAGAAATGTTATCACCTTGTGACTAAAGTTGTCAGTATTGTTTATTTTTAGTTACTTACCAGTTCATTGTGACTCTATGTTTGCTGGAAAGTATAACAACATGCTAGAATATAGACCAACTGCACTGAAAACAGGAAAATGTTTTCCCCAAGGAATCTGATATTTCAGACAAGATCAGTAGCAAAACAGAACATGTACTTTTCTGCAATTCCTAAATGTATTGCTGTCAGTTTGTTCTATGTGTAAACATGTATAGAGGCACTAATAGACACATTAAATAATTTTATTTCACGCAGAGTTAGAGTTAGAAGTGATTTGTGCATGTCACAGAATTTAAGCTGATGAAGATGAAATGTCATTACAGCAATCTCAAAAATGAATGATCTTGGTTATACAAATACATTGCTCTTTGAGAATAAAGACTTATGAATAACAAGGGAAAATTCCACACCGTAAAGCATTAAAATAATCCTATTGGTTATCTATGACTGATTATTTTTCACTGTAATGCAGAGTTGGGCCTAGTAGTGCTATTGTAACAGTTTTGAGAAATGGGACAAAATAAATAAAACAACTGGCAAAGAGATTTGTAATACACTCACAGCTTGTCTCATTGAATAAAGGTGCGGCAGCTGTTACAAATTTTTACTTTGCATGGTTTAACCTATTCAGTAGTGTAGATAATTCTCTGCAGCACTTGAGTGACATATACTTCTTCTCTCTTATGTCTTTAAAGTTGTAGAATTTGAACACCATCTAAACTGAATATTCCTAAAACAGTGATAATTGCAAGGGGGCTAGATGGCTTTTATAGCGTGTTGGGTACTTAAATTGCTAAAAAAACAGAAAAGAAATTTCCTCCCATGTTACAAAGACATACGTCTGGAGCATTTCTCCCCAGGCTTCCAATGAAAATTGGCTCGTTCCAAGTCAGACTTTCCTGGTAAACAAATGTTAAAAAATAAATAAATCTGGAAGCATGCCACTCAACTGCCTAGAATTTTTTAGAATTTCTAAGCTTTTGCTTTATGGTTTTGCCCTACCCCTTATAAAATTTTTGATTTTTCTGATAAACCACCAAGCTATACAGTTAGCCAATAAAGCCAGACATTATTTTTTTTCTTCTTATTGTGCAGAAAATGCATCTTGATGTTCTAGTAACTTTTAAGTGACTTAGAGTAATATTTAAAACTTGTCCCTGCTTCTGGGCATTTGTCCCCATTATGTCTGGCTTTATCCAGAATTCTTAAGTTGTGCCTGACAGCAATGTCTATTTAGCTAACTTGCTCAGTGTCACTCATATGGTAGGCAGAGACTGATAGAACCAAATCCTACACAATGGGAAGCAGTTTATTAACAATTTATATCTTTTTCTCCTCTGTGCTAACTGCCAGCTATCTTTTCATATAGTTATATTTGATCTAGGTCTAAGTACAGGCTTCAGAGATGTGTAGGTTGGTGATTGCTGATGGAATATACAAGAGCAACACCACTTCCTAAACAGAAGCAACCACAATACACTAAGCAGTCCCATGCAGGCTAGATTCCTGCTATCAACTGTGATTTGCATGTTTAGGAAACTAAATAGATGTTGGAGTGTTATTATGCTTTATATCTCATCTCAGAGGAATGACAACAGTAGTGCACATAGAAATTATATTTTGAGTCGGGGATCACCAGCCTGCCATAGTCACAATTGGTTTCACATATACTATTGTAGTCTGTGGTTTGTTTCAAGGTAGTTAATAAACTTAGATGGGGGGTTGAAATATGTAACTAGATACAGATCACTTCTAAGGAATGAGCCAATCTACAACATTATCCTCACACAACAATTAAACATTCAAATATACCAAATATTTAGTATTAATAATAATAACTATTTGTTAACTAAGTAAGCCCACAGGATATAAAATCCCTTTTCAGAGGTGACCCAGGAGCAATGTAGGGTTAAGTAATTAGCTCAGCACAACACAGTAGACAAAAGAGGGTGAAGGGAAACAAACCCTGTACCCCAGAAACTTAAGCTTGTAACCTTAACCTCTGTTCCAAACTACCAGCACAGATGTACTTCAAAAAGCATCCTGGGCAGACACTCACGATTCTGTTACCAAGAAGAATCTTCTGATTCAACTTGATCTCTAGCAAGAGGGTCAGACAGTCTGGTCTGGTGAAAAACACATGTAAATGACAGAATTTACTAAATAATGATATATATGATCTTAAACACTATCTTACATTGCAGTTTCCGAGCTGTACAGCTCTTCATTAAACAAAGTAGAGAATGCAGACAGAAGGACGAGTAATGAAAGTGCAACAGAAGGAAGCTATACTGTTATGATATTTGGCTTCATGCTGGTGACTAGCAACCTGGAAATGGGGGTAACACAGTGATATCATTAATGGGGACAACATGGTAATACCATTAATAGGGACAACATAGTGATACCATTAATGGGGATAACACAGTGATATCATAAATGGGGACAACACAGTGATACCATTAATAGGGACAACAGTGATAGTATTCATGGGGACAACACAGTGATAGCGTTAATGGGGACAACACAGTGATATCGCTAATGGGGCCAATGCAGTGATACTGTTAATGGCGATAATATAGTGATAGCGTTAATGGGGACAACACGGTGATACTGTTAATGGGGACAACACGAATGATACTGTTAATGGGGACAATACAGTGATACCATTAATGGGGACAACACAGTGATACTGTTAATGGGGACAACACAGTGATACCATTAATGGGGACAACACAGTGATACAGTTAATGGGGATAACACAGTGATACCATTAATGGGGACAACACAGTGGTACCATTAATGGGGACAACACAGTGGTACCATTAATGGGGGCAACACAGTGAAACCATTAATGGGGACAACATGGTGATACCATTAACGAGGACAACACGGTGATACCATTAATGGGGACAACACTGTGATACCATTAATAGGGACAACACAGTCTTACTGTTAATAGGGACAACACAGTGATAGCATTAATGGGGACAACACAGTGATACTGTTACTGGGGACAACACAGTGATAGCATTAATGGGGACAACACAGTGATAGCGTTAATGGGGACAACACAGTGATAGCATTAACGGGGACAACACAGTGATACTGTTAATGGGGACAACACGATGATACCGTTAATGGGGACAACACAGTGATACCGTTAATGGGGACAACACAGTGATACCATTAATGGGGACAACACAGTGGTACCATTAATGGGGGCAACACAGTGAAACCATTAATGGGGACAACATGGTGATACCATTAATGGGGACAACACAGTGATACCATTAATAGGGACAACACAGTCTTACCGTTAATAGGGACAACACAGTGATAGCATTAATGGGGACAACACAGTGATACCGTTAATGGGGACAAACAGTGATAGCATTAATGGGGACAACACAGTGATAGCGTTAATGGGGATAACACAGTGGTACCGTTACTGGGGTCAACACAGTGATAATGTTAATGGGGACAACACAGTGTTACCGTTAATGGGACAACACAGTGATAGCGTTCATCAGGACAACACGGTGATACTGTTAATGAGGACAAAACAATGATACCGTTTATGGGCACAGCACAGTGATACCATTAATGGGGACAACACAATGATACCTTTAATGGGGGGAAGACAGTGATACCATTAATGGGGACAACACAGTGGTACCGTTAATGGGGACAACACAGTGATAGTGTTAATGGGAACAACACAGTGCTACCGTTAATGGGGACAACACAGTAACAGTATCAATGGGGAAAACACAGTGACAGTGTTAACGTGGACAACACAGTGATACCGTTAATGGGGACAACACAGTGATACCATTAATGGGGACAACACAGTGATACCTTTAATTAGGACAACACAGTGATAGCATTAATGGGAAAAACACAGTGATACCGTTAATGAGGACAACACAGTTATACCATTAAAGGGGAGAACACAGTGATACCGTTAATAGGGACAACACAATGATAGCATTCATGGGGACAACACAGTGATTCCGTTAATGGGGACAACACAGTGATAGCGTTAATGGGGACAACACGGTGATACTGTTAATGGGGACAACACGGAGATACCGTTAATGGTGACAACACTGTGATACAAGTAATAGGGACAACACAGTGATACCATTAATAGGGACAACATAGAGATACCATTAATGGGGACAACACAGTGATAGCATTAATAGGGACAATGTAGTGATACCATTAATGGGGACAACATAGTTATACCATTAATAGGGACAACATGGTGATACTGAAAAATGGGGACAACATGGTGATACCATTAATAGGGACAATGCAGTGATAGCATTAATGGGGACAACACACTGATAGTGTGAATGGGAACAATACAGTGCTACTGTTAATGGGGACAACACAGTGCTAGTATTAATGGGGACAACATAGTGACAGCGTTAATGGAGACAACACAGTGATACCATTAATGGGGACAACACAGTGATACCGTTAATGGAGAAAACACAGTGATACCATTAATGGGGACAAAACAGTGATACCGTTAATAGGGACAACACAATGATAGCATTAATGGGGATAACACAGTGATAACGTTAATGGGGACAACACAGTGATAGCGTTAATGGGGACAACACGGTGATACTGTTAATGGGGACAACATGATGATACCGTTAATGGTGACAATACAGTGATATCATTAGTAGGGACAACACAGTGAAATCGTTAATGGGGACAACACAGTGATACTGTTAATGGAGACAGCACAGTGATAGCATTAAGGGTGACAACACAGTTATAGCATTAATGGGGACAAGACAGTGATACAATTAATGGGGACAACACAGTGATACCGTTAGTGGGGACAACATGGTAATACCATTAATGGGAACAACAAAGTCATACCATTTATAGGGAAAACACAGTTATACCATTAATGGGGACAACCCGGTGATACCGGTAATGGGGACAACACAGTCATACCATTAATGGGGACAATACAGTGATAGCATTAATGGGGACAACATGGTGATAGTGTTAATGGGAACAACACAGTGATACCGTTAATGGGGACAACACAGTGATAGTGTTAATGGGGACAACACGGTGATACTGTTAATGGTGACAACACGATGATACCCTTAATGGGGACAACACAGTGATACCATTAATAGGGACAGCACAGTGATATTGTTAATGGGGACAACACAGTGATACCATTAGTGGGGACAACACAGTGATACCGTTAATAGGGACAACACAGTGATACTGTTAATGGGGACAACACAGTGATACCATTAATGGGGACAATGGTGGTACCGTTAAGAGGAACAACAGAGTGATACCATTAATAGAGACAACACAGTGATTACATTAATGGGGATAACACAGTGGTACCTTTAATGGGGACAACATTGTGACAGCGTTAATGGGGACAACACAGTGATACCATTAATGGGGACAACACAGTGATACCATTAATGGGGACAACACAATGATAGCATTAATGGGGGCAACACAGTGATAGTGTTAATTGGAACAACACAGTGCTACCATTAATGGGGACAACACAGTGACATTATTAATGGGGACAACACAATGACAGCGTTAATGTGGACAACACAGAGATACCGTTAATGGGGACAACACAGTGATACCATTAATGGGGACAACACAGTGATACCGTTAATTAGGACAACACAGTGATATTATTAATAGGGACAACACAGTGAAACCGTTAATGAGGCCAACACAGTTATACCATTAAAGGGGACAACACAGTGATACTGTTAATAGGGACAACACAATGATAGCATTAATGGGGATAACACAGTGATACCGTTATTGGGGACAACACAGTGATAGCATTAATGGAAACAACACAGTGATACCTTTAATGGGGACAACACAGTGATAGTGTTAATAGGGACAACACGGTGATACTGTTAATGGGGACAACACGATGATACTGTTAATGGTGCCAACACAGTGATACAATTAATGGGGACAACACAGTCATACCATTAATAGAAACAACACAGTGATACTGTTAATGGGGACAACACAGTGATAGCATTAATAGGGACAACACAGTGATACCATTAAGGGGGAAAACACAGTGATAGCATTAATAGGGGCAACACAGTGATACCATTAATTAGGACAACACATTGATAGCATTAATGGGGGCAACACAGTAAAACCATTAATGAGGACAACACAGTTATACCATTAAAGGGGACAACACAGTGATACTGTTAATAGGGACAACACAAAGATATCATTAATGGGGATAACACAGTGATACCGTTAAATGGGGACAACACAGTGATAGCGTTAATGGAGACAACACAGTGATACCTTTAATAGGGACAACACAGTGATACAATTAATGGGGACAACACAGTCATACCATTAATAGGAACAACACAGTGATACTGTTAATGGGGACAACACAGTGATAGCATTAATAGAGACAACACAGTGATACCATTAAGGGGACAACACAGTGATAGCATTAATGGGGACAACGCAGTGATAGTGTGAATGGGAACAATACAGTGCTACTGTTAATGGGGACAACACAGTGCTAGTATTAATGGGGACAACACAGTGACAGCATTAATGGAGACAACACAGTGATACCATTAATGGGGACAACACAGTGATACTGTTAATGGAGAAAACACAGTGATACCATTAATGGGGACAAAACAGTGATACCGTTAATAGGGGCAACACAATGATAGCATTAATGGGGATAACACAGTGATATCGTTAATGGGGACAACACAGTGATAGCGTTAATGGGGACAACACGGTGATACTGTTAATGGGGACAACACAGTGATATGATTAATGGGGACAACACAGTGATACCATTAGTAGGGACAACACAGTGAAATCATTAATGGGGACAACACAGTGATACCGTTAATGGAGACAGCACAGTGATAGCATTAATGGGGACAACACAGTTATAGCATTAATGGGGACAAGACAGTGATACAATTAATGGCGACAACACAGTGATACTGTTAGTGGGGACAACATGGTAATACCATTAATGGGAACAACATAGTCATATCATTTATAGGGACAACACAGTTATACCGTTAATGGGGACAACCCGGTCATACCGTTAATGGGGACAACACAGTGATACCATTAATGGGGACAACACAGTGATAGCATTAATGGGGACAACATGGTGATAGTGTTAATGGGAACAACACAGTGATACCGTTAATGGGGACAACACAGTGATAGTGTTAATGGGGACAACACGATGAGGCTGTTAATGGTGACAACACGATGATACCCTTAATGGGGACAACACAGTGATACCATTAATAGGGACAGCGCAGTGATATTGTTAATGGGGACAACACAGTGATACCATTAGTGGGGACAACACAGTGATACCGTTAATAGGGACAACACAGTGATAGTATTAATAGGGAAAACGGAGTCATACCATTAATGGGGACGACACAGTGATACTGTTAATTGGGACAAAACAGTGATACTGTTAATAGGGACAACATGGTGATACCGTTAATGGGGACAACACAGTGATAGCATTAATGGGGACAACACAGTGATAGTGTTAATGGGAACAATGCAGTGCTATCATTAATGGGGACAACACAGTGCTAGTGTTAATGAGGACAACAAAGTGACAGCGTTAATTGGGACAACACAGTAATACCATTAATGGGGACAACACAGTGATACCATTAATGGGGACAAACCAGTGGTACCGTTAAGAGGAACAACACAGTGATAGCATTAATGGGGACAACACAGTGATACTATTAATGGGGACAACAAAGTGATTCCGTTAATGGGGATAACATGGTGATACGGTTAATGTGGATAACACAATGATAACATTAATGAGGACAACACAGTGATACTGTTAATGGGGACAAAACAGTTATACCATTAATGGGGCAACAGAGTGATGCCATTAATAGAGACAACACAGTGATTGCATTAATGGGAATAACACCGTGGTACCGTTAATGGGGACAACACTGTGATAGCGTTAATGGGGACAACACAGTGATACCGTTAATGGGGACAACACAGTCATAGCATTCATCGGGAAAACATGGAGGTACTGTTAATGGGGACAACACAGTGATAGCGTTAATGGGGACAAAATGGTGACATTGTTAATGAGGACAAAACAATGATACCATTCATGGGCACAGCACAGTGATACCATTAATAGGGACAACACAGTGATACTGTTAATAGGGACAACACAGTGATACCATTAATGGGGACAACACAGTGATACCATTAATGGGGACAACACAATGATAGCATTAATGGGGACAACACAGTGATAGTGTTAATTGGAACAACACAGTGCTACCATTAATGGGGACAACACAGTGACATTATTAATGGGGACAACACAATGACAGCGTTAATGTGGACAACACAGAGATACCGTTAATGGGGACAACACAGTGATACCATTAATGGGGACAACACAGTGATACCGTTAATTAGGACAACACAGTGATATTATTAATAGGGACAACACAGTGACACCGTTAATGAGGCTAACATAGTTATACCATTAAAGGGGACAACACAGTGATACTGTTAACAGGGACAACACAATGATAGCATTAATGGGGATAACACAGTGATACCATTATTGGGGACAACACAGTGATAGTGTTAATGGAAACAACACAGTGATACCTTTAATGGGGACAAAACAGTGATAGTGTTAATAGGGACAACACGGTGATACTGTTAATGGGGACAACACGATGATACTGTCAATGGTGCCAACACAGTGATACAATTAATGGGGACAATACAGTCATACCATTAATAGGAACAACACAGTGATACTGTTAATGGGGACAACACAGTGATAGCATTAATAGGGACAACACAGTGATACCATTAAGGGGGAAAACACAGTGATAGCATTAATGGGGGCAACACAGTGATACCATTAATTAGGACAACACATTGATAGCATTAATGGGGACAACACAGTGAAACCGTTAATGAGGACAACACAGTTATACCATTAAAAGGGACAACACAGTGATACTGTTAATAGGGACAACACAAAGATAGCATTAATGGGGATAACACAGTGATACCGTTAACTGGGGACAACACAGTGATAGCGTTAATGGAGACAACAATGTGATACCTTTAATAGGGACAACACAGTGATACAATTAATGGGGACAACACAGTCATACCATTAATAGGAACAACACAGTGATACTCTTAATGGGGACAACACAGTGATAACATTAATAGAGACAACACAGTGATACCATTAAGGGGACAACACAGTGATAGCATTAATGGGGACAACACAGTGATACCATTAATGGGGAGAACACATTGATACCGTTAATGGGGACAACATGGTAATACCATTAATGGAACAACACAGTCTTACCATTTATAGGGACAACACAGTTATACCCTTAATGGGGAAATCCTGGTGATACCGTTAATGGGGAAGACACAGTGATACCGTTAATGGGGATAACACAGTGATAGCATTAATGGGGACAACACAGAGATACTGTTAATGGGGACAACACAGAGATAGTGTTAATAGGGACAACACAGTGATACCATTAATGGGGACAACACAGTGATACCATTAATAGGGACAGCACAGTGATATTGTTAATGGGGACAACACAGTGATACCATTAGTGGGGATAACACAGTGATACCGTTAATAGGGACAACACAGTGATAGCATTAATAGGGAAAACGGAGTGATACCATTAATGGGGACAACACAGTGATACTGTTAATTGGGACAATACAGTGATACTGTTAATAGGAACAACATGGTGATACCGTTAATGGGGACAACACAGTGATAGCATTAATGGGGACAACACAGTGATAGTGTTAATGGGAACAATGCAGTGCTATCATTAATGGGGACAACACAGTGCTAATGCTAATGAGGACAACAAAGTGAAAGCGTTAATTGGGACAACACAGTAATACCGTTAATGGGGACAACACAGTGATACCATTAATGGGGACTAAACAGTGGTACCGTTAAGAGGGACAACACAGAGATAGCATTAATGGGGACAACACAGTGATACTATTAATGGAGACAACACAGTGATACCATTAATGGGGACAACAAAGTGATTCCGTTAATGGAGATAACATGGTGATACGATTAATGTGGATAACACAATGATAACATTAATGAGGACAACACAGTGATACTGTTAATGGGGACAAAACAGTTATACCATTAATGGGGCAACAGAGTGATTCCATTAATAGAGACAACACAGTGATTGCATTAATGGGGATAACACAGTGGTACCGTTAATAGGGACAACACTGTGATAGCGTTAATGGGGACAACACAGTGATACCGTTAATGGGGACAACACAGTCATAGCATTCATCAGGAAAACACGGAGGTACTGTTAATGGGGACAACACAGTGATAGCGTTAATGGGGACAAAATGGTGACATTGTTAATGAGGACAAAACAATGATACCGTTTATGGGCACAGCATAGTGATACCATTAATAGGGACAACACAGTGATACTGTTAATAGGGACAACACAGTGATACCATTAATGGGGACAACACAGTGATACCATTAATGGGGACAACACAGTGATACCATTAATCGGGACAACACAATGATAGTATTAATGGGGACAACACAGTGATAGTGTTAATTGGAACAACACAGTGCTACCATTAATGGGGACAACACAGTGACATTATTAATGGGGACAACACAATGACAGCGTTAATGTGGACAACACAGTGATACCATTAATGGGGACAACACAGTGATACCATTAATTAGGACAACACAGTGATATTATTAATAGGGACAACACAGTGAAACTGTTAATGAGGCTAACATAGTTACACAATTAAAGGGGACAACACAGTGATACTGTTAACAGGGGCAACACAATGATAGCATTAATGGGGATAACACAGTGATACCATTATTGGGGACAACACAGTGATAGTGTTAATGGAAACAACACAGTGATACCTTTAATGGGGACAAAACAGTGATAGTGTTAATAGGGACAACACGGTGATACTGTTAATGGGGACAACACGATGATACTGTTAATGGTGCCAACACAGTGATACAATTAATGGGGACAACACAGTCATACCATTAATAGGAACAACACAGTGATACTGTTAATGGGGACAACACAGTGATAGCATTAATAGGGACAACACAGTGATACCATTAAGGGGGAAAACACAGTGATAGCATTAATGGGGGCAACACAGTGATACCATTAATTAGGACAACACATTGATAGCATTAATGGGGACAACACAGTGAAACCGTTAATTAGGACAACACAGTTATACCATTAAAGGGGACAACACAGTGATACCGTTAAATGGGGACAACACAGTGATAGCGTTAATGGAGATAACACAGTGATACCTTTAATAGGGAAAACACAGTGATACAATTAATGGGGACAACACAGTCATACCATTAATAGGAACAACACAATGATGCTCTTAATGGGGACAACACAGTGATAACATTAATAGAGACAACACAGTGATACAATTAAGGGGACAACACAGTGATAGCATTAATGGGGACAACACAGTGATACCATTAATGGGGAGAACACATTGATACCGTTAATGGGGACAACATGGTAATTCCATTAATGGAACAACACAGTCTTACCATTTATAGGGACAACACAGTTATACCCTTAATGGGGAAATCCTGGTGATACCGTTAATGGGGAAGACACAGTGATACCGTTAATGGGGATAACACAGTGATAGCATTAATGGGGACAACACAGTGATACTGTTAATGGGGACAACACAGAGATAGTGTTAATAGGGACAACACAGTGATACCATTAATGGGGACAACACAGTGATACCATTAATAGGGACAACACAGTGATACTGTTAATGGGGACAACACAGTGATACCGTTAATGGGACAACATGAATGGGGACAACACAGTGATACCATTAATAGGGAAACGCAGTGATAGCATTAATGGGGACAACACAATGATAGCGTTAATGAGGACAACATAGTGATACTGTTAATGGGGACAACACGATGATACACTTAATGGGGACCACACAGTGATTCCATTAATAGGGACAACACAGAGATACCGTTAATGGGGACAACATAGTGATACCATTAATGGGGACAACACAGTGATACCGTTAATATGGACAACACAATGATACCGTTAATATGGACAACACAGTGATAGCATTAATAGGGACAATGTAGTGATACCATTAATGGGGACAACACAGTGATACCGTTAATGGGGACAACATGGTGATACTGTTAATGGGGACAACACAGTGATACCATTAACAGGGACAACACAGTGATAGCATTAATGGGGACAACACAATGATAGCGTTAATGAGGACAACACAGTGATACTGTTAATGGGGACAACAGGATGATACCCTTAAAAGGGACCACACAGTGATACCATTAATAAGGGCAACACAGAGATACTGTTAATGGGGACAACACAGTAATACCATTAATGTGGACAACACAGTGATACCGTTAATAGGGACAACACAGTGATAGCATTAATAGGGACAACGCAGTGATACCATTAATGGGGACAACATAGTTATACCGTTAATGGGGACAATGTGGTGATACCAAAAAATGGGGACAACACAGTGATACCATTAATATGGACAAAGCAGTGATAGCATTAATGGAGACAACACAGTGATAGTGTTAATGGGAACAATACAGTCCTACCGTTAATGGGGACAACACAGTGCTACTATTAATGGGGACAACACAGTGACAGCATTAATTGGGAAACACAGTGATACCATTAATGGAGACAACACAGTGATACCATTAATGGGGACAAAACAGTGATTCCTTTAATAGGGACAACACAGTGATAGCATTAATGGGGACAACACAGTGATACCATTAATGGGGACAACACAGTGCTACCATTAATAGGGACAGCACAGTGATTCCGTTAATGCAGATAACACAGTGATACCATTAATGAGGACAACACAGTGATACCGTTAATGGGGACAACACAGTTATACCATTAATGGGGGACAACAGAGTGATACCATTAATAGGGACAACACAGTGATATCATTAATGGGGATAATACAGTGATACCGCTAATGGGGACAACACAGTGATTGTGTTAATGGGGACAACACAGTGATATTGTTAATAGGGACAACACAATGATAGCATTAATGGTGACAACACAGTGATAACGTAAATAGGGACAACACAGTGATTCCGTTAATTAGGACAACACAGTGATATTATTAATAGGGACAACACAGTGAAACTGTTAATGAGGCTAACATAGTTATACCATTAAAGGGGACAACACAGTGATACTGTTAACAGGGACAACACAATGATAGCATTAATGGGGATAACACAGTGATACCATTATTGGGGACAACACAGTGATAGTGTTAATGGAAACAACACAGTGATACCTTTAATGGGGACAAAACAGTGATAGTGTTAATAGGGACAACATGGTGATACTGTTAATGGGGACAACACGATGATACTGTTAATGGTGGCAACACTGTGATACAATTAATGTGGACAACACAGTCATACCATTAATAGGAACAACACAGTGATACTGTTAATGGGGACAACACAGTGATAGCATTAATAGGGACAACACAGTGATACCATTAAGGGGGAAAACACAGTGATAGCATTAATGGGGGCAACACAGTGATACCATTAATTAGGACAACACATTGATAGCATTAATGGGGACAACACAGTGAAACCGTTAATGAGGACAACACAGTTATACCATTAAAGGGGACAACACAGTGATACCGTTAAATGGGGACAACACAGTGATAGCGTTAATGGAGATAACACAGTGATACCTTTAATAGGGAAAACACAGTGATACAATTAATGGGGACAACACAGTCATACCATTAATAGGAACAACACAGTGATACTCTTAATGGGGACAACACAGTGATAACATTAATAGAGACAACACAGTGATACCATTAAGGGGACAACACAGTGATAGCATTAATGGGGACAACACAGTGATACCATTAATGGGGAGAACACATTGATACCGTTAATGGGGACAACATGGTAATTCCATTAATGGAACAACACAGTCTTACCATTTATAGGGACAACACAGTTATGCCCTTAATGGGGAAATCCTGGTGATACCGTTAATGGGGAAGACACAGTGATACCGTTAATGGGGATAACACAGTGATAGCATTAATGGGGACAACACAGTGATACTGTTAATGGGGACAACACAGAGATAGTGTTAATAGGGACAACACAGTGATACCGTTAATGGGACAACACGAATGGGGACAACACAGTGATACCGTTAATAGGGAAACGCAGTGATAGCATTAATGGGGACAACACAATGATAGCGTTAATGAGGACAACATAGTGATACTGTTAATGGGGACAACACGATGATACACTTAATGGGGACCACACAGTGATACCATTAATAGGGACAACACAGAGATACCGTTAATGGGGACAACATAGTGATACCATTAATGGGGACAACACAGTGATACCGTTAATATGGACAACACAATGATACCGTTAATATGGAAAACACAGTGATAGCATTAATAGGGACAATGTAGTGATACCATTAATGGGGGCAACACAGTGATACCGTTAATGGGGACAACATGGTGATACCGTTAATGGGGACAACACAGTGATACCATTAACAGGGACAAAACAGTGATAGCATTAATGGGGACAACACAATGATAGCGTTAATGAGGACAACACAGTGATACTGTTAATGGGGACAACAGGATGATACCCTTAAAAGGGACCACACAGTGATACCATTAATAAGGGAAACACAGAGATACCGTTAATGGGGACAACACAATAATACCATTAATGGGGACAACACAGTGATACCGTTAATAAGGACAACACAGTGATAGCATTAATAGGGACAACGCAGTGATACCATTAATGGGGACAACATAGTTATACCGTTAATGGGGACAATGTGGTGATACCAAAAAATGGGGACAACACAGTGATACCATTAATATGGACAAAGCAGTGATTGCATTAATGGAGACAACACAGTGATAGTGTTAATGTGAACAATACAGTCCTACCGTTAATGGGGACAACACAGTGCTACTATTAATGGGGACAACACAGTGACAGCATTAATTGGGAAACACAGTGATACCATTAATGAAGACAACACAGTGATACCATTAATGGGGACAAAACAGTGATTCCTTTAATAGGGACAACACAGTGATAGCATTAATGGGGACAACACAGTGATACCATTAATGGGGACAACACAGTGCTACCATTAATAGGGACAGCACAGTGATTCCGTTAATGCAGATAACACAGTGATACCATTAATGAGGACAACACAGTGATACCGTTAATGGGGACAACACAGTTATACCATTAATGGGGGACAACAGAGTGATACCATTAATAGGGACAACACAGTGATATCATTAATGGGGATAATACAGTGATACCGCTAATGGGGACAACACAGTGATTGTGTTAATGGGGACAACACAGTGATATTGTTAATAGGGACAACACAATGATAGCATTAATGGGGACAACACAGTGATACCATAAATAGGGACAACACAGTGATTCCGTTAATGCGGATAATACAGTGATACCGTTAATAAGGACAACACAGTGATACCATTAATGGGGACAACACATTTATACCATTAATGGGGAAAACAGAGTGATACCATTAATAGGGACAACACAGTGATATCATTAATGGGGATAACACAGTGAAACCGTTAATGAGGACAACACAGTTATACCATTAAAGGGGACAATACAGTGATACTGTTAATAGGGACAACACAATGCTAGCACTAATGGGGACAACACAGTGATACCATTAATGGGGACAACACAGTGATAGCGTTAATGGGGACAACACAGTGATAGCGTTAATGGAGACAACACAGTGATACCGTTAATCGGGACAACACAGTGATAGCGTTAATGGGGACAACACAGTGATACTGTTAATGGGGACAACACAATGATACTGTTAATGGTGCCAACACAGTGATACAATTAATGGGGACAGCACAATCATACTATTAATAGGAACAACACAATGATACCATTAATGGGGACAACATGGTGATAGCATTAATAGGGACAACACAGTTATACACTTAATGGGGAAATCCCGGTGATACCGTTAATGGAGACAACACAGCGATACCGTTAATGGGGACAACACAGTGATAGCATTAATGGGGACAACACAGTGATAGGATTAATGGGGACAACACAGTGATACTGTTAATGGGGACAACACAGAGATAGTGTTAATAGGGACAACACAGTGATACCATTAATGGGGACAACACAGTGATACCATTAATAGGGACAACACAGTGATACTGTTAATGGGGACAACACATTGATGCCGTTAATGTGGACAACATGATGATACAGTTAATAGGGACAACACAGTGATGCCGTTAATAGGGAAATGCAGTGATAGTATTAATGGGGACAACACAATGACAGCATTAATGGGGACAACATGGTGATACTGTTAATGGGGACAACACGATGATACCCTTAATGGGGACCACACAGTGATACCATTAATAGGGACAACACAGAGATACCGTTAATGGAGAAAACACAGTGATACCATTAATGGGGACAAAACAGTGATACCATTAATAGGGGCAACAGAGTGATAGCATTAATGGGGACAACACAGTGATACCGTTAATGGGGACAACACAGTGATAGCGTTAATGGGGACAACACGGTGATACTGTTAATGGGGAGAACACGATGATACCGTTAAGGGTGGCAACACAGTGATACAATTAATGGGGACAACACAGTGATACCATTAGTAGGGACAACACAGTGAAACCGTTAATGGGGACAACACAGTGATACCGTTAATGGAGACAACACAGTGATAGCATTAATAGGGAAAACACAGTGATACCATTAAGGGGGAAAACACAGTTATAGCATTCATGGGGACAAGACAGTGATACAATTAATGGGGACAACACAGTGATACCATTAGTGGGGACAACATGGTAATACCATTAATGGAAACAACACAGTCATGCCATTTAAAGGACAACACAGTTATACCGTTAATGGGGACAACACAGTGATACCATTATTGGGGACAACACAGTGATAGCATTAATGGGGACAAAACAGTGATAGTGTTAATGGCAACAATACAGTGATACCATTAATGGGGACAACACAGTGATGGTATTAATAGGGACAACACAGTGACAGCGTGAATGGGGACAACACAGTGATACCGTTAATGGGGACAACACAGTGATAGTGTTAATGGGGACAACACGGTGATACTGTTAATGGTGACAACACGATGATGCCCTTAATGGGGACAACACAGTGATACCATTAATAGGGACAGCACAGTTATATTGTTAATGGGGACAACACAGTGATACCATTAGTGGGGACAACAGTGATACCGTTAATAGGGACAACACAGTGATAGCATTAATAGGGAAAACGCAGTGATACCATTAATGGGGACAACACAATGATACTGTTAATTGGGACAACACAGTGATACCGTTAATAGGGACAACATGGTGATACCGTTAATGGGGACAACACAGTGATACCGCTAATTGGGACAACACAGTGATAGCATTTATGGAGACTACACAGTGATAGTGTTAATGGGAACAATGCAGTGCTATCGTTAATGGGGACAACACAGTGCTAGTGTTAATGAGAACAACAAAGTGACAGCATTAATTGGGACAACACAGTAATACCGTTAATGGGGACGTCACAGTGAAACCATTAATGGTGACAAAACAGTGGTACCGTTAATAGGGACAACACAGTGATAGCATTAATGGGGACAACACAGTGATACTATTAATGGGGACAACACAGTATTCCGTTAATGGGGATAACATGGTGATACGGTTAATGTGGATAACACAGTGATACCATTAATGAGGACAACACAGTGATACTGTTGATGGGGACAAAACAGTTATACCATTAATGGAGACAACAGAGTGATAACATTAATAGGGGCAACACAGTGACAGCATTAATAGGGATAACACAGTGGTACCATTAATGGGGACAACACCATCATAGCGTTAATGGGGACAACACAGTGATACCATCAATGGGGACAACACAGTGATAGCGTTCATCGGGACAACACAGAGACACTGTTAATGGGACAACACAGTGATAGCGTTAATGGGGACAAAATGGTGATACTGTTAATGAGGACAAAACAATTATACCATTTATGGGCACAGCACAGTGATACCATTAATAGGGACAACACACTGATACCGTTAATGGGGATAACACAGTGATAACATTAATGGGGACAACACAGTAATACCGTTAATGGGGACAACACAGTGATAGCATTAATAGCAACAACACAGTGATACCATTAATGGGGACAACACAGTGATAGCATTAATGGGGACAACACAGTGATAGTGTTAATGGGAACAACACAGTGCTACCATTAATGGGTCAACACAGTGACATTATTAATGGGGACAACACAATGACAGCGTTAATGTGGACAAGACAGTGATACCGTTAATGGGGACAACACAGTGATACCATTAATGGGGACAACACAGTGATACTGTTAATTGGGACAACACAGTGATAGCATTGATAGGGATAACACAGTGATAGCATTAATAGGGATAACACAGTGATACTGTTAATGGGGACAACACAGTGATAGCGTTAATGGAGACAACACAGTGATACCTTTAATGGGGACAACACAGTGTTAGCGTTAATGGGGGACAACACGGTGATACTGTTAATGGGGACAACACGATGATGCCGTTAATGGTGCCAACACAGTGATACAATTAATGGGGACAACACAGTCATACCATTAATAGGAACAACACAGTGATACTGTTAATGGGGACAACATGGTGATAGCATTAATAGGGACAACACAGTGATACCAACACACTGATAGCATTAATGGGGACAACACAGTGATACCATTAATGGGGACAACACAGTGATACCGTTAATGGGGACAACATGGTAATACCATTAATGGAACAACACAGTCATACCATTTATAGGGACAACACAGTTATACCCTTAATGGGGAAATCCCGGTGATACCATTAATGGGGACAACCCAGTGATACCATTAATGGGGACAACACAGTGATACTGTTAATGCGGACAACACAGAGATAGTGTTAATAGGGACAACACATTGATACCATTAATGGGGACAACACAGTGATACCGTTAATAGGGACAACACAGTGATACTGTTAATGGGGACAACACAGTGATACTGTTAATTGGGTCAACATGATGATACAGTTAATGGGGACAACACAGTGATACCGTTAATAGAGAAATGCAGTGATAGCATTAATGGGAACAACACAATGATAGCATTAATGGGGACAACATGGTGATACTGCTAATGGAGACAACACGATGATACCCTTAATGGGGACCACACAGTGATACCATTAATAGGGATAACACAGAGATACCGTTAATGGGGACAACACAGTGATAGCATTAATTGGGACAACACAGTGATACCGTTAATATGGACAACACAGTGATAGCATTAATAGGGACAACGTAGTGATACCATTAATGGAGACAACACAGTGATACCATTAACAGAGACAACGCAGTGATAGCATTAATGGGGACAACACAATGATAGTGTTAATGGGGACAACACGGTGATACTGTTAATGGGGACAACAGGATGATACCCTCAATGGGGAGCACACAGTGATACCATTAATAAGGGCAACACAGAGATATCGTTAATGGGGACAACACAGTGATAGTATTAATAGGGACAACGTAGTGATACCATTAATGGGGACAACATAGCTATACCGTTAATGGGGACAATGTGGTGATACCAAAAAATGGGGACAACACAGTGATACCGTTAATGTGGGAAACGCAGTCATAGCATTAATGGGTTCAACACAGTGATAGTGTTAATGGGAACAATACAGTGCTACCGTTAATGGGGACAACACAGTGCTACTATTAATGGGGACAACACAGTGACAGTGCTAATTGGGAAACACAGTGAGTCGTTAATGGAGACAACACAGTGATACCATTAATGGGGACAAAATGGTGATACCGTTAATAGGGACAACACAGTGATAGCATTAATGGGGACAACACAGTGATACCATTAATGGGGACAACACAGTGATACCATTAATGGGGACAACACAGTGATTCCTTTAATGCAGATAATACAGTGATACCATTAATGAGGACAACACAGAGATACCATTAATGGGGACAACACAGTTATTCCATTAATAGGGGACAACAGAGTGCTACCGTTAATAGGGACAACACAGTGATACCATTAAGGGGGACAACACACTGATAGCAATAATGGGGACAACACAGTGATACCATTAATGGGGACAACACAGTGATACCGTTAATGGGGACAATATGGTAATACCATTAATGGAACAATACAGACAGTCATACCATTTATAGGGACAACACAGTTATACCCTTAATGGGGAAATCCCGGTGATACCATTAATGGCGACAACACAGTGATACCATTAATGGGGACAACACAGTGATACTGTTAATGCGGACAACACAGAGATAGTGTTAATAGGGACAACACATTGATACCATTAATGGGGACAACACAGTGATACCGTTAATAGGGACAACACAGTGATACTGTTAATGTGGACAACATATTGATACCGTTAATTGGGACAACATGATGATACAGTTAATGGGGACAACACAGTGATACCATTAACAGAGAAACACAGTGATAGCATTAATGGGGAAAACACAATGATAGTGTTAATGGGGACAACATGGTGATACTGTTAATGGGGACAACACGATGATACCCTTAATGGGGAACACACAGTGATACCATTAATAGGGACAACACAGAGATACCGTTAATGGGGACAACACAGTGATACCATTAATTGGGACAATACAGTGATACCGTTAATATGGACAACACAGTGATAGCATTAATAGGGACAACATAGTGATACCATTAATGGAGACAACACAGTGATACCATTAACAGAGACAACGCAATGATAGCATTAATGGGAACAACACAATGATAGTGTTAATGGGGACAACACGGTGATACTGTTAATGGGGACAACAGGATGATACCCTTAATGGGGAGCACACAGTGATACCATTAATAAGGGCAACACAGAGATATCGTTAATGGGGACAGCACAGTGATATCGTTAATAGGGACAACACAGTGATAGTATTAATAGGGACAATGTAGTGATACCATTAATGGGGACAACATAGTTATACAGTTAATGGGGACAATGTGGTGATACCAAAAAATGGGGACAACACAGTGATACCGTTAATGTGGACAACGCAGTGATAGCATTAATGGGTACAACACAGTGATAGTGTTAATGGGAACAATACAGTGCTACCGTTAATGGGGACAACACAGGGCTACTATTAATGGGGACAACACAGTGACAGTGTTAATTGGGAAACACAGTGATAGCGTTAATGGAGACAACACAGTAATACCATTAATGGGGACAAAACGGCGATACCGTTAATAGGGGCAACACAGTGATAGCATTAATGGGGACAACACAGTGATACCATTAATGGGGACAACACAGTGATACCATTAATGGGGACAACACAGTGATTCCTTTAATGCAGATAATACAGTGATACCACTAATGGGGACAACACAGTGATACTTTTAATAGGGACAACACAATGATAGCATTAATGGGGACAACACAGTGATACTATTAATGGGGACAACACAGTGATTCCGTTAATGTGGATAATACAGTGATACCATTAATGAGGACAACACGATGATACCGTTAATGGTGCCAACACAGTGATACAATTAATGGGGACAACACAGTCATACCATTAATAGGAACAACACAGTGATACTGTTAATGGGGACAACACGGTGATAGCATTAATAGGGACAACACAGTGATACCATTAAGGGGGACAACACAGTGATAGCATTAATGGGGACAACACAGTGATACAATTAATGGGGACAACACAGTGATACCGTTAATGGGGACAACATGGTAATACCATTAATAGAACAACACAGTCATACCATTTATAGGGAAAACACAGTTATACCCTTAATGGGGAAATCTCGGTGATACCATTAATGGGGACAACACAGTGATACCATTAATGGGGACAACACAGTGACAGCATTAATGGGGACAACACAGTGATACTGTTAATGAGGACAATGCAGAGATAGTGTTAATAGGGACAACACATTGATACCATTAATGGGGACAACACAGTGATACCGTTAATAGGGACAACACAGTGATACTGTTAATGGGGACAACACAGTGGTACCGTTAATTGGGACAACATGATGATACAGTTAATGGGGACAACACAGTGATACCGTTAATAGAGAAACGCAGTGATAGCATTAATGGGGCCAACACAATGATAACGTTAATGGGGACAACATGGTGATACTGTTATTGAGGACAACACGATGATACCCTTAATGGGGACCACACAGTGATGCCATTAATAGGGACAACACAGAGATACTATTAATGGGGACAACACAGTGATACCATTAATGGGGACAACACAGTGATACTGTTAATATGGACAACACAGTGATAGCATTAATAGGGACAACGTAGTGATACCATTAATGGGGACAACACAGTGATACTGTTAACAGAGACAATGCAGTGAGGGCATTAATGGGGACAACACAATGATAGTGTTAATGGGGACAACACGGTGATACTATTAATGCGGACAACAGGATGATACCCTTAATGGGGACCACACAGTGATACCATTAATAAAGGATAACACAGAGATATCATTTATGGGGACAACACAGTGATACCGTTAATAGGGACAACACAGTGATAGCATTGATAGGGACAATGTAGTGATACCATTAATGGGGACAACATAATTATACCGTTAATGGGGACAATGTGGTGATACCAAAAAATGGGGACAACACAGTGATATCGTTAATATGGACAAAGCAGTGATAGCATTAATGGGTACAACACAGTGATAGTGTTAATGGGAACAATACAGTGCTACCGTTAATGGGGACAACACAGTGCTACTATTAATGGGGACAACACAGTGATACCATTAATGGGGACAAAACAGTGATACCATTAATAGGGATAACACAGTGATAGCATTAATGGGGAAAACACAGTGATACCATTAATGGTGCCAACAGAGTGATACAATTAATGGGGACAGCACAGTCATACCATTAATAGGAACAACACAGTGATACCATTAATGGGGACAACACGGTGATAGCATTAATAGGGACAACACAGTTATACCCTTAATGGGGAAATCCCGGTGATACCGTTAATGGGGACAACACAGTGATACTGTTAATGGGGACAACACAGTGATAGCAATAATGGGGACAACACAGTGATACTGTTAATGGGGACAACACAGAGATAGTGTTAATAGGGACAACACAGTGATACCATTAATGGGGTCAACACAGTGATGCCATTAATAGGGATAACACAGTGATACTGTTAATGGGGACAACATAGTGATACCATTAATGGGGACAACATGATGATACAGTTAATAGGGACAACACAGTGATACCATTAATAGGGAAATGCAGTGATAGTATTAATGGGGACAACACAATTACAGCGTTAATGGGGACAACATGGTGATACTGTTAATGGGGACAACACGATGATACCCTTAATGGGGACCACACAGTGATACCATTAATAGGGACAACACAGAGATACTGTTAATGGGGACAACACAGTGATACCATTAATGGGGACAACACAGTGATACCGTTAATAGGGACAACACAGTGATAGCATTAATAGGGACAACGTAGTGATACCATTAATGGGGACAACACAGTGATACCGTTAATGGGGACAACATGGTGATACCATTAATGGGGACAACACAGTGATACCATTAATAGGGACAATGCAGTGATAGCAATAATGGGGACAACACAATGATAGTATTAATGGAGACAACATGGTGATACTGTTAATGGGGACAACACGATGATACCCTTAATGGGGACCACACAGTGATACCATTAATGGGGACAACACAGAGATACCGTTAATGGGGACAATACAGTGATACCATAAATGGGGACAACACAGTGATACCATTAATAGGGACAAAACTGTGATAGCATTAATAGGGACAATGTAGTGATACCATTAACGGGGGCAACATAGTTATACTGTTAATGGGGACAATGTGGTGATACCGAAAAATGGGGACAACACAGTGATACCGTTAATAGGGACGATGCAGTGATAGCATTAATGGGGAAAACACAGTGATAGTGTGAATGGGAACAATACAGTGCTACCATTAATGGGGACAGCACAGTGTTACTATTAATGGGGACAACACAGTGATACCATTAATGGAGACAACACAGTGATACCATTAATGAGGACAAAACAGTAATACCATTAATAGGGACAACACAGTGATAGCATTAATGGGGACAACACAGTGATAGCATTAATGGGGACAACACAGTGATAGCATTAATGGGGACAACACAGTGATTCCGTTAATGCGGATATTACAGTGATACCATTAATGAGGACAACACAGTGATACCTTTAATGGGGATAACACAGTTATACCATTAATGGGGATAACAGAGTGATACCATTAATAGGAACAACACAGTGATATCATTAATGGGGTAACCCAGTGATACCGTTAATGGGGAAAACACAGTGATACTGTTAATGGGGAAAACACAGTGATAGCGTTCATCGGGACAACACAGTGATACTGTTAATGGGGACAACACAATGATACTGTTAATGGGGAAAACACAGTGATATAATTTATGGGGACAACACAGTGATACCATTAATAGGGACAACACAGTGATACTGTTAATGTTGACAACACAGTGATACAATTAATGGGGACAACACGGTGATAGCATTAATAGGGACAACACAGTGATACCATTAATGGGGACAACATAGTGATGGCATTAATGGGGACAACACAGTGATACCATTAATGGGGACAACACAGTGATACCTTTAATGGGGCCAACATGGTATTACCCTTAATGGGGACAACACAGTGATACCATTAATAGGGACAACACAGTGATACTGTTAATGGGGACAACCCAGTGATACCATTAATGGGGACAACACAGTGATACCATTAATGGGGACAGCACAGTGATAGCATTAATGGGGACAACACAGTGATAGTGTTAAAAGGAACAACACAGTGCTACCTTTAATGGGGAAAACACTGTGATAGCGTTAATAGGGACAACACAGTAATACCTTTAATGGGGACAACACAGTAACAGCATTAATGGGGACAACACGGTGGTACCCTTAATGGGGACAACATAGTGATACCATTCTTTTGGGGAAGATCCAAATTCTAATACATGCTGCAACACGAGATGCTTGTGAGGGTTGAATATACTTGGTTTGACCACAATGAGTGGGTTGATAACTAGGGCAGAATGGTATGAACCAAGCCAGCTTGACTGACATGGAGGGATGAAGCATTAATTATGGCCCAGGTGACCCAAATTCAATCAGCAGCTCAGGTGCCTGATGGGACTGATTTGGGGGAGGAGAAGTGTTGTGGCTTAGCTGGGCCTTCTCAAGAGTGGGTGTAGCAGTGCATGTCTGGGGTGCACATTCCTAAGGTTAAATCCCAAGTGGAGATCACAGACCCAGCAAAGGCAGTAACTTCAAGTGACAAGGTAGTCCTGAGGGGTTGAGTCACTTATAGAAATAATCAGCATGCACTCACTGATACCCATTGCATATCAAGAACTTAGTGTTTAACTGGGCATGCATAATGGGGAAAAGGACCACTGAAAAGGAAAAAAAAAACACAGGATGGTTCTGATTAGCTGCTGAAATGATAACCCCCCTTAGATGACAGTGAGCATGGGGGTGGGGAACAAATGAGCTAGTAAATTAAGAATGGGTGTAATGCTTGTCAGACAGCAATGTCAAAATATTATAAAAATGATATACATCAATGATTTAAGGTGAATTGTTCAAAATATCAATGCTGTATAACATTACAGTGATTGAATAAAGGGCTTGATCATGCATAGTTTCATATTTTAGAAGGGAGAGGTATACTGGCAATAACAATTATTGGTACTCATTTGGGATTACTTAATTACTTAAAGAAGGTAAGTGAGAAAAACAGACAACATTATATTTAGCTGAAAAGTTATAGTGTGTATATCGATCTAGTATTATTTTTCATTTCTAACGCTGACACACTTAAGTTGGCAAACAAACATTGACACTCTACTGTGCATGTTCCAGGCTACTCTTTGGAACATGCAAAAGAAATCAAGAGATGCACTCCCTCACACCCACTGCTAATTATATATGCTAACTGTGAGACCACACAATCCCCAGGGAAGGGAATATTTTCCTAACCCAGGGATCAAACTGTGCCAAAAATGCAGGAATGATTAGGGAACCCATATATATATATATATATATATATATATATATATATATATATATAAAATCATCATCATCTTCTTTCGGCTGTTCCCGTTAGGGGTCACCAGAGCAGATCATCTGTTTCCATTTCTTCCTGTCCTCTGCATCTTGCTCTGTCACACCAACCACCTGCATGTCCTCTCTCACCACATCAATAAACCTTATCTTAGGTCTTCCTCTTTTCCTGTTACCTGGTAGCTTCATCCTTAGCATCTTTTTCCCAATATACTCAGCATCCCTCCTCAGCACATGTCCAAATCAATGTAATTGTGCCTCTCTGGCTTTGTCTCCAAACCTTCCAACCTGGGCTGACCCTCTAATATACTTATTCCTAATCCTGTCCACCCTCGTCACACCCAGTGCAAATCTTAACATTTTTAATTCTGCCACATCCAGCTCAAACTCCTGCCTTTTTGTCAATGCCACTGTCTCCAACCCATATAACATAGCTGGTCTCACTACCCTCTTGTAGACCTTCCCTTTCACTCTTACAGGTACTCGTCTGTCACGAATCACTCCTGACACTCTTCTCCACCCACTCCATCCTGCCTGTACTCTCTTCTTCACCTCTCTTCCACACTCATTGTTACTCTGAACTATTGACCCCAAGTATTTAAACGCATCCACCTTCGCCACCTCTACTCCTTGCATCCTCACCATTCTTCTATCCTCCCTCTCATTCACACACATATATTCTGTCTTAGTCTTGCTGACCTTCATTCCTCTTCTCTCTAGAGCATATCTCCATCTCTCCAGGGTCTCCTCCACCTGTTCCCTACTCTCACTACAGATCATAATGTCATCTGCAAACATCATAGTCATATATATATGTATATATATATAAACAAAACCAGGATAACCAAACCAAATGACACCAAAAGAGGAACCTTGTTTTGCAGAAACTACGCGAAGCAGTTGCTTAAAACCTTAACGCTTTAATGAATCCACAAACAGAGCGTTTTCGCCACGGAACACCGTGGCTTCATCAGAGATAAAATACTCAAGTAAAAAATACAATTTATGTTAAATAAAACAGGAAGTGACAACATCTTACTTCCTGTAATACGGCAGCATAATTTTTATACAGTATAACAAGTTCCATAAAAGTATACCACAAACACATAAAATGTGATACATAACATAAACAATTAATCTCACCTAGCATATTTTAAATTGATTGTATGGAGTTTAAATAAGCAGACCCATCCAAGTTTTAAATTGTAATAAAACACATAAAAAACTATTTTTAATATGGGATACCAATAAAAATAATAAAAAAATAATAAAAGTAAATAATAAAGGTAAACCTACAACATTTCAACCTCAACCACCCAACAAAGTAAGCTAACTGAATTTTTTTTAAAAGATATGTGAACACATATATATTAATCCTAAACTATATGTATTATTTTGATAAATAAATGCCTGGCTTAACCCTAAAGGTATAACTTAACCCTAAAGGTGCGCAGGTTTACCTATCATTGGAATCTGGCAGGGAATTACCTAAGGTAGCTTCTCAATTTTAGAACAGGGGCAATGTTACAATTACTATTAAGTCCAGGATGGCTGAATGCGTCCAAACGCAACTGCCACTCCAGCTCCCTGTTCTCCAAAATTAGGGAAAATGGTCCACCCCTTAGTTTTACAGGTACGTGGTCTATGGCCATAAATTGGAAGCTATGACCTGGGTTCAGGGCTATATGCTTAGCTAATGCGTTGTCATCTCTGCTATTCCTAATTGCATATAAATGCTCGTACATTCTATCCCGAAGCCGTCTGTCAGTTTTCCCAATATAGAACCCTTGACAGCAGTTGCACATAGCAATGTAGATAATTGATCTGCTCTCACAGTTAAGGGGAAACCTGATAACATACTTGGTGTCCCTCACCTGAAATGTCTCACCAACACGGGCGTTATTACAAAACTTACAAAGTCCACATCTAGCCATTCCTCTCCTTTTGTGGAAAGTCCCTTCGTGCACATCTCTTTGTAGAAGTTCCTTGAGATTATTGGACCTACTAAATATGAATCTAGGTTCACTACCTAGTTTTTCAACTAGGAAGCCATTGGAAGAAATAAGATGCCAGTTCTTCCTAATGATATCTAGAATACCTTGGGTATTCATACTATAAGTGGTGACAAAACTCAACGAGAAATCGCACTTTAACCTTGGAGGTGCCCTTATGGTACTCGCCTCACTCACGACGGGAATCATTTCCTGCCCTGTGTTGGTACCAGAGGCATTGTGTACTGCATTTTGCTGGAAAAGTAAGGGTTTATAAAAGCCCTTCATCCTTTTAAACGTGACTTCCTCAATAAGTTCTACCAGCAATTTGTCGGGATACCCCCTGTTGGTGAACATTTCCCTCAATAGAATACATTCCTTAGTGAAGTCCACCAAAGTACTGCACATTCTTCCTGCCCTCACCAGTTGTCCTTTTACAATTGACCTTTTTTGTTTATATGGATGGAAACTGGTGAAGTGCAGGAAAGAATTGCAGTACGTAGGTTTCCTATACACAGTTGACGTCAAAACCTTATTTGTGGTATCTTTCACTAATTTAACATCAAGGTAGTCTATCTCTTTAACTGAAAACTTAAATGTAAATTTCAAAAATTCAGTTGTAGAGTTGATGGATTCCACAAACTCTACTGCTTGTGCTTCCGAGCCCCTGAACAACAAGAACATGTCGTCCAGGAACCGGGTATAGAATGTAACAAGCTCACTATGCCCAAGGACCCTGTTCAAGATGTTAGCCTCCCAGTAGCCCATCACATAGTTTGCTACTCCCGCCCCACAGGGGGAGCCCATCGCCACTCCACGTTTCTGCAAAAAGAAATCACCATTGAAGGTGAAATAGTTGCTGGTCAACACAATTTCCAGCAGTTCAGTGGCCAAATCAACCTCCAATTTAGAGGCACCAAAGCTGTTCAACATAATACCAATCCACTCCACCGCCTCCAGGTGTGGAATGGAGGTATATAGGTCTATGACGTCAATGGTCAACAAGTTGTTACTGTCATGGTACGGTACATGGTTGATGTTGTCAAGAAACGTCCATGAATCCCTACATATACTGGGAATTCCTTTAATGTACTTATCCAGTATCTGAGTAATAAGCTTCGAACATGGATAAGTAATGGACGACCTGCCGTCAATCAACGCCCTCATAGGGGGGTCACTGATACTCTTATGAATTTTAGGGATTCCGAACATGACGGGTATCTTTGAACAAGTTATGTCGATGTAGTTATACATATTCATGTCAATTTTTCCCGTCAAGAACAGGTCCCTAAAATAACCCCTAATTCTCTGAGTGCTGCCATTGACTTCACTCTTTGAGGCTGCTGTATAAGCATCACCCTCTAATAGTAGTGACATCTTCTCATTGTATGTTGTGTTGTAAAATATAACTAGCCCCCCACCTTTGTCAGGTTTTAATACCCGTACAGGTAAGCGACTAATCTCCTCCAGGAGTGCCAGCTGTTCTTTAGTAACATTATATTGTTTAATCCTAGATCTATTATTGATATTGTGGGCTAGAAATCGAAAGTCCATTTCACAAATGTTTTCAAACAGTTGTAAAGTGGAATGTAAAGGGGGATTGAATACACTGGCTAACTTTAAATTATTGGTCGTGGTACCATCTTCAATTGGATTACCACCGTCAGTTAATTGGTTGAACATAAGTTTGAGGTTCATCTTCCTCACAAAACATTTAAGTTCTATGATTTCTTTGGCAATATTACCATTCCTACTTGGAACGAAAGAATTGCCAAACGCCAAAAGTTCAACCAACTGATTATCAAGTGTGATGTCAGAAAAGTTGTAAATCCTAAAATCACCATTTTTGTTAGTAAGAATGGTGGGGTGGTCTGTTTCCAAAACTTGGTCCGGAAAATCCGTGTTACCCAAACATTAGGGAACCCATATATATATATATATATATATATATATATATATATATATATATATATATATATATATATATAAAATCATCATCATCTTCTTTCGGCTGTTCCCGTTAGGGGTCGCCAGAGCAGATCATCTGTTTCCATTTCTTCCTGTCCTCTGCATCTTGCTCTGTCACACCAACCACCTGCATGTCCTCTCTCACCACATCAATAAACCTTATCTTAGGTCTTCCTCTTTTCCTGTTACCTGGTAGCTTCATCCTTAGCATCTTTTTCCCAATATACTCAGCATCCCTCCTCAGCACATGTCCAAATCAATGTAATTGTGCCTCTCTGGCTTTGTCTCCAAACCTTCCAACCTGGGCTGACCCTCTAATATACTTATTCCTAATCCTGTCCACCCTCGTCACACCCAGTGCAAATCTTAACATTTTAATTCTGCCACATCCAGCTCAAACTCCTGCCTTTTGTCAATGCCACTGTCTCCAACCCATATAACATAGCTGGTCTCACTACCCTCTTGTAGACCTTCCCTTTCACTCTTACAGGTACTGCCTGTCACGAATCACTCCTGACACTCTTCTCCACCCACTCCATCCTGCCTGTACTCTCTTCTTCACCTCTCTTCCACACTCATTGTTACTCTGAACTATTGACCCCAAGTATTTAAACGCATCCACCTTCGCCACCTCTACTCCTTGCATCCTCACCATTCTTCTATCCTCCCTCTCATTCACACACATATATTCTGTCTTAGTCTTGCTGACCTTCATTCCTCTTCTCTCTAGAGCATATCTCCATCTCTCCAGGGTCTCCTCCACCTGTTCCCTACTCTCAGTACAGATCATAATGTCATCTGCAAACATCATAGTCATATATATATGTATATATATATATATATATATATATATATATATATATGTGTGTGTGTGTGTGTGTGTGCATGCATGTGTGTGTGTGTGTCTGTGTGCGTGTATGTGTGAAGCCTGAATAATATAATATAAGAGAAGTTTATTGCAATACTATTCAAGGTGATCCAAATATTGATTGGCAAACTTTCACTACTGAAATCTACCCCAGTATATATATATATATATATATATATATATATATATATAGAGAGAGAGAGATAAATAAAAATAATAAAGTAGGTTGTTGTGTGTTGGAAGACAATAAGAGGATAATTGACATCAATATGTGCTTGGTTTACTTTTCAGTTGAAAAGGCTGACTTGGCCCTGAATGAGCATAGGCAACACTATACTTACAGAGACAAGTGACAGATTCACAGTTCTGTTAACTCAGCCTCACCTTGGGCCTCAGAAGCACTGTGAGACATGACAATATCCTATGATAAGGTAGTAAGTACCAGAGAACATTACTACATTTATAAAGTAGACCCAGAGTGTAAAAAGCAAAGGGTGTAGATGTTTAATTTGTGTGTATTATTGTATTATTCCTTTATTATACAATAGGTAACAAGAATAAGATGATTGGTTAGACAGGCTTCTTTTTCTTCTGATATAAATTGCTTCCCAGACAGGAATAACTTTTTTTCTATTTTTTTTCTTTTTTCCCATGTTTGTTTTTGTTAGTTTTTAAACAATGTTTTTGTTGTTGTTCTTACTTGTTTCATGGTTTATTTGAGAAAGAGAAGATCCTTTTATTGTTTAGTGCAATTTGCATAGGGTTCTGACAGTCATTTACTCCCTTTTAACAGTAGACAGGGATTTTAATCAGACAGTGAAATTCTTACCTCACTGGCTGCATCTCATCACTGCTCAGGGAAAGAAAGGGAAAGAAAAAGAAAGAAAGAGAAAGAAAGAAAAAGAAAAAAGAGAAAGAACAAGAGAAAGAAAGAAAGCGAAAGAAAGAAAAAGAAAAAAGAGAAAGAACAAAAGAAAGAAAGGGAAAGAAAGAGAGAAATCATGAAAGAAAGAGAAAGAATGAAAGAAAGAAAGAGAAAGAAAGAAAAAGAAAAAAGCAAAAGAAAGAAAGAGAAAGAAAGAAAAAAGAAGGAAAGAAAATGGAGGATGCAAACCATGCAAAAAGTTGGCTGTACAGTGTTGAAACCCAAAAGATTTGGTGAGGACAGGGATGATTCACTCAGTTACTATTATGGCAATTACCATAGAAGTACTGTATGGTCTTCTGTTTGGTTTTAGTTTATAAAACCTAAGAATAGCTAAATACTCCATGTGATGGTAACATTCAAAGAATGTAATGTATCATTATTTCTGAAAAAAAAATTCATATTTGTTCCATGCTAAATTTATCAATGGATGATTAGATGAAAGAATATACCCCCCCCCCCCATTTTCATTATCTCCTGCAAAAGTTCCAAGACTTCTATTTTCAAATGTTCTAGCATTTTCTTCCTAGATTTTCACTCAGGAGTAAAGAAAGAGTCAGCTGTTAAATAAATACAAAAACAACACCACACACACACACACACACACACACACACACACACACACACACACACACACATGCACACACACATGCACATGCACACATGCACTTTGACTGTTTCTGAGTTATAGTCGCATCAGTACTTTATTTTCCACTCTAGCATTTTTTAAGTCTTCCTTTTCTAGCCAATTGAAAATAAATGATGCCCTTCCCTTTCTAGGCACGGGTGGATATTTAAGTACTGTATCTAACATCAGTAACTTAATAACTGCTAAAGAAGGACTTATGCCAGCTTGATAGCTTAAGTAACTGCAAAACCTATGTGGGACCAATGAACAGTATTACAGCATCTGAATTCCAGTGTCTTTGTGTTTTCTGTTAAACAAGTGAAAGTTTCAACTCGATACCCAAATCATGATGGCAGCGTCTCAACAGCAACAGGAAAAAATAATGGCAATCCGCCATAATGTTTAGTATAGTGGTACAAAACTATTGAATTGGATATCAAAGCACTTTTCCGTAACCCCAAGTGCAATGTTCTCACTTTTGTTTCTGAATCACAGTTTCTTGGCATCATTTATGTTAATATTGCAAGAGGTGGAAAACGTTCTCGGTCAGTGTAGGTCTAGTTTCTAAAACAATTTATGCTTGGAGCGGAGTGCTTAAATGGTGCCTGATTCTGTAGATCGAGTCTAAGATTCCTTAAGTCATGTAGGCTGATGAGTAAGCAGAGACAGAACCCTATGCGTGAATCTAAAACCTCTGGCAGCCACTCCACAGCAAAATACTTAACATGTTAAATTAGTATTGAACACACACATTAAAGCCTAATATTACAAAGCCTGTCATTAAAGATGAAGACATTCTCCCACTGGACTATAATATAAACAGGACTGAGAGAATAAAGAAAAATGGTGGTAGTGTTGCTACTATCATTTCCAACTCCCAAACGATTACCCGCATATTATCGCATGATTTAACGATGCTAAGCTCCTCATCACTTTCCACAAACTTAGTAACTACAAATGCCTATGCATAACTGCTCTCTACATCTCTCCTAGAGAAAATACTACCACAGATGAAGAGATCTTATCCTAAATATCAACTACCACTCCCACAAAACTGTTTTTCCACGTGATCTAAATATCGAAAGACAATCTTTCACTACCAAATTCTCAAAAAACATTATAAATCATTAAGGCTTTATTCACCTCATTAGCACCTCGACAAGATATAATAATAAAAGCTTTTATATTAGACTAGCTACTTACTTTCACCCCTTCCAATTTTTCATCCACAGGGACCCTTCCATATAGCATCAGTGATTATTGCCCATCATTTGCAAGCAGACTAAACACACGTGTCAGTAAGCCTGGTAGATACAATATGGTATACAACCTATCAACTTTTAATCCAAACAATTTTAAATCCACATTACAAAGTTATAATTGGTCCATTCTGGAAACACTCCCACTCCATGATGCCATTGCAAAATTCAGTACTGTTTTTTTCAGCATACTTAATGAATAAGATCTTATTAGTGAAAAAAAAAAAGAGTCAAAACTAAGCCTGTTCCATGGCTAAACAAATCAACCAAAGAATCATGCACACTAAGGACAAGGCTTGGAAAACCTTTTTGCAACACAAAATGCAGCAAAACTTCCCACTGTACAAATAGCTCCATAGTCTTATCAAAACCAAAATTAGAGATAACAAAAAACCATACTGTAGCATATTCCAGGACACCTATCAAAACACTCCAAAGATTTTCTGGTTATCTATTAAGCATTTGTTATCACCTAGAAAACAGACCAGCCCAATACATCACCTAATAACATTTCATCAGGTATTGTATCAAAATTTAACTCATACTTCATTGATATTATAACAACTCTATAATATAAAATAGTTCATCCATTAACTGAAATACTTTTGAACAAGCAAACAACTACACTGCAACCCTCACATTGCAAGTCATATAAACCTGCTCTATAAAAACACCTAAAACACTAAAACCCATTACTCTTGCTCCAGATAACCTTCCCATGAAGTATCTCTAATTGGCTGCAGATACTATAGCCTACCCTGTGTCCACATTTATAAATGGATCTGTCAGTGAGTCATATGTCCCACTGTTTTGGAAAAAAAATCACTTTCTCAAATTTAGGCCAATTGCAATACTGTCTCCTTTGTCCAAAATTCTAAAAAAATGTGTTGACAGACAACTTCTCCAGTATCTCCTTGACCATCAGCTTCTCACCCCTACTCAGCATGGCTTTTGTCCAGAACACAGCACTATCACTGACCTTCTCAACTTTATCAACACCATTAACCAAGCATGAAATGATGTTAGACTGGTTTCTGACTTTGTCTTATCAGAAGTCTTTGATATTGTCTTTCATCCTGAATTACTTCAACAGCTATTTTCTCTTGATCTCTTATCTCCATCTCTACAATGGTTCAACACCTACTTATTGGATCAACAACAGTCTGTTAATGGCAAAGTGCTCACTCAGGAACCAAACACAAAAGCACATAGAAGACACAAACCACACAGGAACAGAATAGATCCAGGAACAGAAAACAGCAACACTGTAGTAAATATCCAAAGAATTTATTTGTCCACAAGAACAGAGATTAAACGCTTTCGTATAAGTACTTCATCAGAATCACAACACTAAACACATCCAGCACTCTTAAATACCCCACCATTAAAACCCTGAACCAATGAAAATAACAAATACTTTAACCCATGCTATGACTGTTAACAAAATGATGTGAAATATGACTCAGCAAACACTAGAGCTTCACAATGCATTTAAATATTTGGTGTTAATAATATAAAGTAATACATTTATATCAAAACTAATTCAAATGCATAAAATTCATAAAAATGATTTTCATAAAAAATAAAAAACATATATACATAATAAAACAAGTTGAGAGCCTAAGAAATATATGTGGAATCATGCCACATATGATTTTAACTTTAAAATGCTAGCTATAGAGGTACTTTCATTCAAACCCGGGGGGAAGTAGCATAGAGCCTTAGTTGCCACCTCAGCACCTTGGTTTCTAACAGATCTTCCCAGCCCCCCCCCCCCCGAAGTCCCTTTGTAAACATTCCAAAACAAAGAAGCTGAAGCTGTGGTCCTTATGCTCATTAATGTGCTTGGGCAATGCATTTTTTATATCTCCCTTCCTGATGTCCAACCCATGCTTGTACATACGCTCCTTGAACTTTCTCTTAGTTTTCCGCACATAGAAACACTCACATTTTGAGCATTTGACGACATATATAACCCACTCAGTGCCCACTCAGTTTTCTTACCAGTCTCTATTGAGGTCCACCAAAGATCTATTCTGGGTTCCTTGATTTTTAATATTTTAATTAACAATCTCCATACAACATCCAAATACACCTCCTTAATCTAATATGCCAATGACCCAGCTCTCAAATGTTCTGCCCAAACTCTGTCCTGTCTTCAGCATACCCCATCAATCTTTTACCTCCATTGAATTCTGGCTTAACAACCCTCAGTTTCTAATAAATCCCAATGAAACAAAGCTAGCCTTAAACCTTACAAAAACACACAGTTTAGACAAGGCTGACTTCATCATTATCTCCCTAAATAACACAACAATAAAAATATTTTCTCGTATAAAACTATTAGGGGTCATTATAGATGACAACTTGGAATTCAACTTCCACATACATCAGACCATCAAAAAAAACTCACCAGAAACTCAGGACACTAAGTAGAATAAAACACTCTCTCACACAGCTTAAAACAATAACTTTGTTATTACCTTCCTCTTAACAAATCTATAGGACACACATCTAAACTAGAACAATGCTACAATAAACTGGCAAGGTTTACAACAAGTCTGCATTATAAGTCATACTACTGTATTACCCTAGTATTTTACCTACTCTCAGCTAATCATGTCCCTCAGTATAGTACACAACCCACAAAAATGCCCAACCCCAAAAGACTCATTCAGCATTATGCACAATCAAGTCAATTATGTCAAAATACAAATGCTTCTTAACATTCACAAGTACGGTAAATCAACAAGATATGCCCTATACTAAACGTAGGTCACTAAAATAAGTAACACAATCTGACTCTCACCGAGTTTAAATAAAAATCTTCCCATTTTCAAAACAGATCTTAAGAAATACCTACCTGATTGTTTTCTTTGTTCTTGCTCACCCCCAAGGTAACCTCCAAAATCTAAGTATTATTTCTGACAGATACCTGATAATTAAACTGGCATTAATATTTCCACTCATATAGTTCTACTAAACTACTTGTAGATAAAGTAAATATCCCCACCCCATCTACAATATCTCTGTGCTAGGCTAATTTTACTCTCTAACTTTGTCTCTTACCATTCATCACATGTATCTCAACACTCTTGCTTAACCTAAAAAACCTTTTCCTTACCTTGCACATGTCTTTTACATCCTTTCCACTCGTCATTTCGTGTGTCTCTCTCTCTCTTTGACATTCAACTTCTTCTCGGTTCATTGCTGTCATTATCAGGAAATAACCCATAGTATTATCTGTTCCTCTATCACTTTCTCATGTAAGTACAATATGTAATCACTACTAAATCTTTCACTTCCCCTCTGCTGTATCATACTATACCATCCCAAGCCTACCTGTCTGCATGTAATAAAACCTACTAATAAATGTAACTTTCATTTTTCAATCTTTCTACATCTGAAAAACTCATCTGTTCTGTCCATCACTAAAATTCTTGTATGATTATTTTTAAGTTTATTATTTGTAAATATTCAATGTCTTACTTCTCTATGACGTTTGTACATGTATAGCCATTGTAACTGTGTGCTTAATGTCAATAATTTTAATTCATGTTACATCTGTAGGCTCCATAGAGCTTTCCTTCCAGGGCCTCCACTACTAATGTCTTTCGGCTTTTCCTGGTTAGGGGTCATCACAGCGGAATGCAGGTCCGCTAATGATTGGCAGTGGATTTTTACAGAGCCAGCCCAACACCCAACCTTCAAAGAAGGCACACCCATTCACGTACGCACGTACCTGCATCTCTTTAAATGTCACTTGACCACAGGGAGGACATGCAGACTCCACACAGAAGGTGCTCCAGCCAAGAATCGAACCGGAGAGCCTCTTGCAGTGAGGTGACAACACTAACCACTGCACCACCGCAACCTTAGTGAAAAAATTATTTTCTGCCCATTTAGAACATCCTGGTAAACAAATGCTAAAAAAGAAATAAACAGCATTGTGAAGTTTGAAAGCAAAAGTATTGCCCAGTGAAGTGAAAGTGTTTTTTTTTTTTGGGGGGGGGGGTCTTCCTTTTCATACAGGTACTACAGGCATTACATTGTAGAAAGTCCATATATAAGCAGTACCACTAATGGCATAGATGTGAAGCTATTCTGTGGATAGTGAGGCATCTATGAACCCCTGTCTGCAACCATATATATGGAGAGTTGTGTTGTTTAGCATATCATTCACTTTGTACATAGGGGATGACTTATAGGTAATTCTTTTTCAAAACACTACATAATGATAGAACAATCACTTTATTTATAACCACTGCTGTTACAGCCCTAATGCAGTATGCAGGTATGCCAGAAAGTACAGTTGTGTACACTTACCATAAATGTAGATGTTCAAGTTTATTCACTGTTGCTGTCATTAGATTTGGGTCATCTGCTTGCAGGTAGCCCTCAGTTAGCCTGATTAACAAAGTCTTGGGTCCTGTGTCAGTTGCTGTCCCCTCTTCCATGATGTCAGGTCATCAGGGGTATAAAACATGCAGCCAACGCTATTACATCAGTTTTTCTTGCCCCAGATGTCAGGTGCCCCCCTAATAAGAAGCAATTAAATATAAAAGTACAATGATATACCTCCAACAAAAAAGCAAATACACCAAAAAGCTTTTAAGCATAGTAAAGGAAAGTAGAGGTATAACCACAGAAGTTAGGGGGCTGGAGGGAGGGGAACCAGGACTGCAACAGCGAATACACTCGAACATCTACATTTATGGTAAGTGTACACAACTGTACTATGTCCTTCGTGTTTCACTGTTGCAGTCATTACATTTGGGTAGATAACCAAAGCTATGGTTGGGAGGAGGATTTTAAACAGCATTAGGACCAGCTATAAGGCTCTGCAAGACTGCAGTGGCAAAACCAGCTCTGGATTTAGAGAAAATTGTCAAATGATAATGCTTGGCGAAAGTATGTACAGAACTCCAGGTAGCAGCTTTTAGGATGTCCCTGGTAGGGACGCCTCTGAGAAAGGCTGTAGAGGTACATGCAGCCCTGGTGGAGTGAGGTCTGATCCCCTGGGGGATAGGTTTTCCATGGTGCTTATAGCAGAAATAAATGCAATGGCCTATCCATTTAGAAATGGTTTGTTTTGAAATAGCCTTCCCCTCTACCCCTGCAGCAAATGCCACCAGCAGTTGTTCAGATTTCCTTTGAGGTTTAGTCCTGTCCAAGTAGAATCTAAGTTGTCTGTGCACATCTAAGGAATGCAGTATCCATTCCCCTTTGTTCTGTGGATTAGGAAAGAAGGTTGGCAAATGAATAGACTGATTAAGAGCCACACTGGATGCCACCTTGGGCATGAAGGATGGACTGGTTCTGAGGGACACTCTGTCCGCATGAAAGATGATGAAAGGCTCCACTGCCATATGGGCCTGTAACTCAGATACTCTTCTAGCTGAAGTGATTGCTAAAAGGAAAGCTGCTTTGCAAGAAAGAAATTTTAAGTCTGCAGTAGTAGCTGGCTCAAAAGGCAGTAGAGTGAGTTTCTCCAAAATAAAGTTAATGTCCCAGGCTGTGGTTGGAGCTCTCCTGGGTGGTCTCAAATTTCTGGCCCCTCTGAGGAACTGCTTGAGCAGTGGATGAGAAAAGAGGGGAGATTCTCTGTCATAATGAGCTGAAATGGCTGAGGCATAGATTTTAATGGAGGAAAAAGACAGGCCCTTGTGAAGCATCTCAGTTAAGTAATGTAAAATCTGAGGTAAATTGGGCGCTGCTGTGCTCATCCCTTGCGATTGGTTCCAGGCACAGAATCTTTTCCATTTTTCAGCATAAGATTTTCCAGTACTAGGCCTCCTTGCCTCTAAAATGATATCCATCACAGGTTTACTGAGGGATGGTAAAGGAGAGATTAGATAATTAGCCAGGCTGCAAGGTTCAGTGTTAGAAGCTGAGGGTGCAGAATCTGGTTCTCCTGCTGGGACAACAGGGAAGGAGTCTGAGGCAGGTGCCATGGGGATAATCGTGACACACTGCACAGGAGGGGGTACCAGTGTTGGCGTGGCCAGTATGGAGCAATCAAAATCATCCTTGGTTTGTCCTGTTTGACTTTTAGTAATGCATAGGCAAAGGGGGGAAGGCATAAAATGATAGTTTTTTCCAGCTGAAGGACAGAGCATCCACTTTCCAGGCTTTTTTGTGGGGAGTCCTTGTGCAAATTTGTCCAATTGGTAGTTCCAGGGAGAGGCAAATAGGTCTATATCTGGGCTCCCCCATTTGCTTGTCAATATGTTGAAAATCCTTGGTTCCAGTTTCCACTTGTGTGGGTCCATGAGGTTTCTGCTTAGTCTGTCTATCAGTGTATTTAATTTTCCTGGCAGGAATTGAGCTTGTTGGTGCACTTGATAGCTTAAGGCTGTGTTCCACAATGCCATGGTTAATCTGCAGAGGGGTAAGAATGCGTACACCCCTGCTTGTTTATGTATCACATAACAGTGGTGTTATCCGTCTTTACCATTAGTTGTCCTGGAAGAATGTGGTCCTTAAAGGCTGTCAGAGCATTCTGTACAGCTAACATTTCTTTTTGATTGATATGCAGGTGCATTTGACTTGGGTTCCATTTGCCCTGAATGCACTGCCCTGCCAGGTGAGCCCCCCATGCATAGTCTGATGCATCTGTTGTTAGGGTGTGGGCAGCAGGGGATGGTGTGACAGATAGTCCCTTGTTCTGGTGGCAGGCCTCCGACCACCAAAGGAAATCTAGGCATAGGCAAGGTATGATAGGAATCATTGCTTCTAGATCCTGGGAATGTTGACACCATAGGCTTTTTAGATACCAATGTAGTTTCCTCATATGCAGCCTTGTATATAGAATTAGAAGAATGCAGGAGGCGATGAACCCCAAGGCTTGCAGTATTTGTCTTGCAGATAGCAGGGTTTTTGTGGCCACCTGTTTGAAGTAGGTTGTCAAATAAATTTGTTTCTCTGGCGTGAGGTAAGCCATCTGGGAAGTTGTATTCAAGCTTACTCCCAGGAATATAATTTGTTGACAGGGTACCAGCTGAAATTTCTTTTTGTTTATGGTGTACCCTAGACAGGTTAGAACCCCTTTGTACAAAGGCCAGATGATTCAAAAGTGTGTCCTGGCTTTCTGCCTGAATTAGACAATCATCCAGGTATGGGTATATTTGAATATTTCTTTGCCTGCAAAATGCAATAACTGGAGCTAGGCACTTTGTGAATACCCTGGGCACAGTAGATATGCCAAAGGTCAGTGCAGAGAACTGACAGTGCGTGTAGCCTGCTTTGAAGCGAAGATATTTTCAGTAAGATTCCCTGATTGGGATGTGCAGGTAAGCTTCTTTTAAATCTAGTTTTGCCAGCCAGATGTCTTTGCCTAGCATAGGAAGCAACTGGTGAAGAGTCAGCATCTTGAATTTTGGAATCTCCAAAAAGGTGTTTAGCGTAGACAGTTCCAGGATAGGATGCCATGAATTGTCTTTTCTGGGTACCAGGAAAAGTCTCGAGTAGAAACTTGTCCCTTTTCCTCTTCTGGTACCAATTGAATAGCCCCCATGCTTAAGAGAGAAAGAACTTGTTTTTGGGCCTCTGCCCACTGATTTGGGGGTAGGTCCGGCCACCCGTTTGGTGTTGGCAACGTGTGGAAGTGAAATATGTATCCCTGGGACACTATATTTAAAACCCATTTGTCCTGGGTAATGAGCTCCCAGTTCTTTGCATGAAGAGCAATCCCCCCCCCCCCAAAGGGGCAGTCAGTTGATAAGTGCTTGGAAATTTTAAAAGGAAGTCATTGAGACAGTTTACCATAGGAGGGAGTCTTATTACTCCCAGATTTGGAAGTGGAGGCCCCCCATTGCTTGGTCTTGTGTGTCCCCTGGGACAGAAACTTGGGGTTTCTGCTGTGTCTGCATTTGGCTTGAGAAGACCTGGAAGGGGCTGGAAAGGACCAATTTTTAGAGGTCCAGTGCCTACTAAATCTAGGGGGCTGAACTTGTAAGAAGTCTTTAACATTTTGCATAGGTTTTGCTTTACCGTCCATCTTTTTAAGAACTTCCTCAGCCTTGTTGCCAAACAGGCGGTCCTGATTTAAGGGAGCATCCAACAATTTAGCTTTAACATGATCAGGTAAAGATTGCTCCTTAAGCCAAGCATGCTTTCTGAGCACAAACCCATAACAGCAGCCCTGCAAGAGGCCTCTAATGAATCAAAACCACATTGCAAAGTATGTTTTCCAACCTGTACAGCAGAATGCATTAAATCCTGTAATTTTTTATTTTCCACACAATCAGGAATCAACATCATTTTCTGTTTAAGCAATCCAATAACATGTTGCTGATACTTTAACATATGAAACTGGCAGTTTAAAGTCCTAATGGCCAAGGTTGCAGAAGTGTAAACTTTCTTACCCCATCTATCCAGCGCCCTGGAATCTCTATCAGAAGGGGTAGGATTTTTATCAGTAGGAGCCTTAATGCCCTTGGGCCCCTGAGAAATAGTCTCTGGATCCACGATAGGATTTTTAAAAAGGAACTTGTGTGACTCAGGGACCCTGTAGTATCTGTCAGGTTTTCTGGGAGCAGGAGGCAAGGAATCAGGGGCCAAACTAGATTCTGAAAAAGCACCATCAACAATGTCTAGTACAGGAGGAATAGCTAAAGGCCTATGTTGAGGCAGGAGTAAGAAATCCTTGAGCCTCTTTTTTGAATCAGAAAAATCCTGGCTTTCCCAGTGGAAATGCACCCTTAGAGTATGTAAGGTTTCACTAAAAGAAAAATCCTCTGGAGGGGAAGCAGAGGGAATAGAGTCCTCTGCATCAGAATCCTCATAAGTAGTTAAGGGCAAATCCAGATCATCAGAAGAATCAGAAAAAACAGAATCCTGGTCAGAAGATTCATAAACAACTTCAGTCCTAGGCCTCTTAGAAGAGGGGGGTTAGCTACCCCTGATTAGAGTTATTAGATCTTCAGCCATTCTTATCATTTGATTTTTAGGCATAGAGGCCTGAGCATGTGGCCTGGGTGTCAGTTTTTAGGCATGGTTCGAGATTTAGGCCTAAGTGAAGAAGGAGGCATTGGTTTAATATGCAAGGCCATAGGCCTGAATACACCCTCAGAAGCCGGTGCCTGCACAGCGGCTCCAGACCCATCCAAGGTAGAGACATCCGTGGGTTCCATAGTTGAAGCATCTCGCGGCATACCGGACTCCGAATGGGTCTCAGTAGAGGCCTGCGAATCAGAAGTAGCGGGTATCAGGGGCTGCGAAAGCGCCTCACTGAGTACCAGCGAACTGGTGACTGGCTTAGGAGAAGCGTTGTTGTCAGTTTTGGACCTTGGCGGCCTGTCTCTGTCTTTATCTTTGTGTTTTTTCAAAATCCCAGTAGTCGGATGGCTAGCCGACGACATTTCTGGATAATTAAACCGAGAACCAAAATATTTAGAGGCGAATATATACCGACGACAGATAGTGCGCTGATTAAATAAAACACAAAACCGACAGCAAGGTACTTCGTGGTCTGGGCCTAGGCAAGGAATACTGTATGAATGAAAATCTTTATGAAGTATTTGCTTTCCACAAGTAATGCAATTATTAACTTTTACTAACATCAGTAAGGAGCAAGAAAAAGTTTCTCCAATGGGGTACTTAGCTTTAGTTGAAGACTTCGGTTCTGAAACTTGAAAACGAAAATTTCAGGAGTCAGCCGACCGGCACTTGCGAACTGCTTCTGCTTCGGACACCACACGGCAAAAAAGACTGATGCAATGGCGTCGGTTGCATGTTTTATACCCCTGACGACCTGACGTCATGAAAGAAGGGACAGCAACTGACGCAGGACCCAAGACTTTGTTAATCAGGCTGACTGAGGGCTACCTGCAAGCAGATAACGCAAATGTAATGACTGCAACAGTGAAACACGAAGAACATCTTTACTTCCGAAGCATGTAATACTACGACAAACGTACAGGTGGCACTGTGGAGATGGACAACTACATGGGACCACGGCAGCTATATAGTGATTTTAGCAGTGTTTGGTTTATACCAGCAATAGGTGATGTGATTTATTACCATAGCATGTTTCTGAATATCATTACCTCATCTTGATGTGTCATAGATTCAGTACATTTATACCTATATTGTAACATGTCAATAGCTTAACTTGGATGCATGAAAATTACAAAACTGTGGGTTCTAGTCCCCCCTCAGGTGCTTAGATTCATTTTCCATTACTAAAATTGCAGTTAAGCATAGGTGGGTACTACACTCCTGACTGTACCATCTGTGGCCTGAGTTAGAGACAGCTGAGGTATATGTAAATGATCCTGTGGCACTTCTCAAAAAGGAGCAGGGGCTCAATTAAGTTTACTTCTCAAATGTCATCAACAGTCAATACAATTAAATTGAAATAGTTCACAAAAAGAATAATCTCAGTATGTATAATATCATATTACACAGTAATTATATAATATTTATCAAGTAGTCCATCTCTTCCAAAATGTACATTCAAATTAAACTTTCTTTTTCTCTACAATCCCTTTATAACACCAACAGCAAGTTATATGATATTTTAGAAATGTTTACTAAAATTCTCTTTTCCACTTTTCTAACAACATCGCATAGTATCTTGGTTTGTACACATTCAAAAAAAATGCATGACAAATTGTTTCAACCTATTCAGAGAAAAAGCAAAAGGCCAGATTTATAAAGGTTACCACAATGTTTGCACTTTGTATACACTTTCCAGCCCTACCGCAATGCTTGTACTGTGTTCATTCACAAAAGTTGCACTAAGTGTACACACAGTGTATACCTTGTGGCAAGCTTTATGAATCTAGTCTAAAATCTTTCTTGCATACTTTTTTTATAAGTCATTAATGTCTTTACTTATAGTTTTTATACCCCAAACACCACAAAAAGTTATTCATACATGGGAGCCTATGACTTTATTTCATGATACAAGCAAAGCACAAATAATATTGTACTCATTTGTACATTCTTGTCTAGTGCCACTTTCCACCTCAACTTATTTTCCTACAATTCCATTAATTAATGAGTTGTATCCAAAAAGAATGGAGTTGGATTTGTGAACAAAGAAAGCATGAAAAGAAATGTGAGTGTTATGGACACAGCCATGAGAAAGTACCTGCAGGATGCAAACGCTACTTAATTTGTGGTGAAGTTAAATGTCTGTGATTTGATGGCTTCAGCCAAATACATCTGTGATGAGGGCATCAGAAATGTTTGTGAGGTATGGCCATTCTCTGATGTTCCATGGTGAGCGAATTGTCTGAAGTTGCAAGGAATTTCTCTTTACTTGATTCACTTGAATAGTGTTGGGAATGGTGATTTTCATTTTAATGTATGCATTCTTATGTTGTAATAGAAACTGATTTTGATACCTCAGAAGCAAGTTCTTTCAGCATTATCTTCCAACTGGAGATGAAATAAAAAAATGACTGAATTTAAAAATATCTTGATGTGGCAAACCCTGTTAATCATGTCAATGATTTATGGTTATACCATGGCTTCATGGTTCAAATCTAAGGAGGGTGATATATGTGTGAAAACAGGGATTGTTAAGGTGTTTACACAAGATACAAGTTTTGGTTCTTACATTGGGCAGCATGGCTTAGCTTAAAAAGGCTCCCTGGGATTGTTAGCTTAATAATTACCTATGAAACTATGAATCTAAAGGTTTGGAATAAAATTTTGAATGGACTTCAGTTAACCGTGTAACTATGACCTTACACAAACCTGTTTTTAAGTAACTGCAATACTTTATATGTGACACTGAATCATACAGTTTTTATAATACCTATTTTTCATAATAGCACTTTCAGTAATATTTATAAATGTTAAATGTAAAAGTAACAGAAAAATTATCTCTTTGTAATATGTATTTATGTCATACAAATGGCACATGACAACATTATTTTTCTTTTGATTTATATATTCTAATTTTTGCTTGCTTTGGATATCAAATCACTTCATAATTTAAAGTACTGAAAAAACATAATGCTGCTTAGCAGTGTGATCTATATTTTATGGACATCTCTGCTGCTCCTGGGCTGAAAATGGTCTTGCACCTCCACCAGGAGGAATAAGGTTTAAAAGGTGGCAGGACTTAAATGAGCTATGTAATGCTTGAGTGAGAAAGATTTGGTAGATTATAAGTGATGTATAATGTCTGCAGCTGGGAGTGTGTCAGTATGGTTTGTGATGTAAAATGCTTGCAACAAGGATCGTGTTGGTGTTGTTTGTTTTCATTTATATAAATGTATGATTGCCTGTGTAGTAAGTGATGGTTTAATAAAGACGTGTCTTGTTTAAAAAAGGCAGAAATTGAACAATATATACAATATTTCTTAAGTTATATGATATATAGCAATATATGGGAAGTGTAATGTTTGTTATGTTAATATAGTTTGATTACTTTTATATGAATGTAAATGTGCCTGTGTCACAAGCGAAAATCCAATATAGGTGTTTGAAAAAAAATACTGTCTGTTTTTCTTAGTGATATGGAATTCAGTTGACTGTACTGATAAATCATTAAACTGTGCTGGATTGCAGGACAGTTTATAAGTCATGCTTAGTTCAAGGCACTGTCATGCACCTGCCAGGGAAGCATAGACATTATAAAAAACAAAAAATAATTGAAATGATATACAACTTGCTGGCTGATGAAATGGAGGATGTGAAATTATCGAATAACCCTATTGCATTCTGTAATACGTTGTTACTGGGAATTTTGTAAAGAGGGGAGTGGTTAGGTTTTATTGATATATGTGATATAAGAAAATTACATATCAAAAAAACAGTTGACCCAATTTTTTATACTATCCCCAAGATACATAAGAACTTGCAAATTCCCCAGGGTAGACCAATTATTTCAGGTTTAGGCTTCTATTTTCAGAATGTGGGCATTTGTTTGGATTCCCAACTTAAAAATGGTTAAATATGGTGCCTGCCCACATTAGTAACACTCAATAACTATTAAATAGTTTAAGAGGTTTCACTTGGCAAGATGATATATTTATTTATTTATTTTTTTGGTAATGGTGGATGTAAATTCATTGTATACTAATATACAACATAGATAGGGGCTTGAAGCACTAGAAAAGATGTTGAGGGTGGGAGCCCCTGCATTCTTTCTGATCTCTCTTTTGGAATTTTGTTTGACACACAATTATTTTTGTTTTGAAGATCAAGTATTTTTGCAGATAAAGGGCACAGCTATGGGGACGTATTTTGCCCCTACTTATGCTATTTTATGCATGGGAGACTTTGAAAGAAAATGTTTGCATTCTACAGGATTTTTTTCTGAGCATGTGGTTTTATTTATAGGTTCATATGTTCATAGGTAGGTACTAGGCTATTGGCCCTAGGGCCTATATAAGCCTAGCCAAATGGTACCCTGGCTTTTGCCTCCCAAGAAAATTATTTTCCTGTGCCCCTGTCAAGCAGAGCCACAGAGGTGATCCCCGGGGTGAATTTCCTATCTCCCATCCAATCATTAAGATTTCTCTTGATGAGCGCTAATGAGGAGCTTTGTTTGATATAGATAGGTAGTTTGTTCCAGAGTATGGGAAGTCTCTGGGACAGGAATCTATCCCTCCAGCATGTTCTGTTTATTGTGGTGACAAGGTTTAAGTCCATAGAGCGTGTAGCTCAGAGGGATTGGGATTTCTTTAAGTGGAGCATGTCCAACAGCTCTGGGTTTGACATAACTTTGTATGTTAGGCAGAGATGGCCTCTGAGTAGGTGATAAGCAACAGAGTAAAGCTGGAGTTCTTTGAGACGGTCTGCATAGGGCATCTGTTTGAGGCCGGTAATCTTCTTTGTGTTGTATTTCTGCAGTCTTTCCATTTGTTGTAGATGTCTTGTGAGGTACATACCAAAAGGGGCATTGCACTCTATAATGGGTCTAATGAGTGATGAGTAGAGGGGAACAATTACCTATTTTTTCCTGGATGAGAAACCTTTTGTGATGAAATGTGCCACATAGAAGGATTTTCTGACTACTTTGGTGATGTGATTATCAAAGGAGAGACTACTGTCCACGTATGTCCCAAGGTCTCTTATCACACTTTTGATGTTAAGTAGACTATCGCCTATGGGGTAGTTCATGGGTACAGAGTTTTTATCAAAAGGGATGACAATACACTTTTTGGCATTGAGCTTGAGGCCATGGCTTTGACACCAGGCATTTGTCTCAGTGAGGTCCTTTTGTAGGATGTCCACATCATTAGGAGTTTTGATTATGGCTCCTAGTTTGCAGTCATCTGCAAAATTTGTTAGCCAAAGACCTTCTGTGTTAGTCTGTACTTCAGAGAAGTAGATACCAAACAGGAGAGGACCCAGGACTGAACCCTGTGGTACTCCACTTGTCACTGGTCTGAAGTTGGATTTAGAGTCTGCTACTTTCACAGTGTGGGTTCTGTCAGTGAGCCAGTTGGCAACCCATCTTGTGACATAGGGATTTATACCTAGTTTAGTGAGTTTATCTATAATTCCAGCATGGGGGATGGTGTCAAAAGCCTTGGTGAGATCTAGATAGGCTGTGTGAACCACCTTACCCTCATCTACAGCTTTGGTGACCACTTCAAAGAAGTCTATCAGGTTTAGGAGACATGATCTGCCTTTTACAAACCGAACTGGGTAAGGTCCAAAGTTTGGAGATTACCAATGTCATTGTTTATAAGTTCCATGATGATATGTTCCATAGGCTTGCAGACCAGGCTCATCAGGCTGATGGGGCGGTAGTTCCCAGGGTCCGTGGTGGCTCCCCCTTTGTGGAATGGGATAACCGCTGCTGTGTGCCATTCAGAGGGCACAAAGCCTGTGGTGAGGCTATGATTGAACATGGTACTTAGGTGGGATGCCAGTTCATTCTGTAGTTTGTGTAGAACGCAGCCTGGGATGTTATCAGGTCCCATGGATGCTGTGTTCTTGGCTTTGGAGAGTGTGTTTTTTACTCGTGCAGCCGTGATTAAAGGAACTTTGCATTCTTCCGGTATAGAGATGAGCCCTTTAGGGGGTGAGAGAGGGGTAAGTTAGCACTGAACCTATCTGCCAGGATGTTGGCAATATCAGTTGGTTCTGTATATTTCGTGCCATTGTGCAGTAACTCAGAGCAGATCAGTGTTGCCATTGAAATTCTTGACATAGCTATAGAATGCTTTGAGGTTGTCTTTAGAATCAGTGGCAATTTTCTTTTCATAACTAGCTTTGGAGAATTTTATGAGGGATCTCAGCTTCTTACTGAGGCTGACCACGAAGTTCTTCCAATCATGGGACTTTACTCTTTTTTGCAACAGTTTCTTTCTTCTGTTATAGAGTTTGTTTATGGCAGGGGACCAACAGATTGGCTTCCTTTTTTTGGAGGATAGCATCTTGGTTCTGTTAGGGATTGCACGCACCATGCACTCATGTAAGTGCTTATAAAGTGCATTTGTATAGGATTCAGCAGTCGTTCCTCTATTGTCTGTCAGCATGGGTGTTGTGAAGTTTGTCACTTCTGTCTTAAGAAGCATGAAGTTGGCTTTGGAGAAATTTTTTACGGTGGTTTCCCTAATGGAGGTTGGGGGTGGGATGTGGCTGTCTAGGGTGATTAGCTTGTGGTCGGATCTGACCAACAAGGAACTGACCTCTGGTGTGGAACTCCGGTTGCCCCTGCTGGTAATGACCAGGTCTAGGATATTGCTGCCCCTGGTGGGGGTGTGGATAAGTTGATCCAAGGCACTGGAATTTATGAATTCCAGAAAACGTTGAGCATAAGAGTTGGTACATAAGTAGTTTTCCCAGTTAATGGTAGGGTAGTTGAAATCACCCATTATTAGGGTGTTAGGGTGTACCCTAATATTTTCCAGTGTATCAAGAAATTAGGAGTGGGAATCATGGGGCATGGTGGGGGATCTGTAGCAAGCTACAATTTGGATTGCGGTCTTGCCCAGAGTTAGTTGCATTTGGATAATCTGGGATGCATTATGCTGAGCATCTAGCCTGGGGTGTGGATATCCTTAATGAATATGGACACGCCTCCGCCTTTAGTGTTTTGGTCCAGGTTAGGTGGCCGAAAGGTGTGCTATGAATTATAGCCTGGTAATGCAGGGGTGCTCTCTGGAGCCTTGAACCATGTGTCTGCACTGTACAGATGTCGATGTTCTCCATTTTAAGGAGTGCCTCGAGTGAGTGCATTTTGAGGTTTAGACTTCTAGCATTAAGTAGCATTACCCTCAGATTTTGCTTGCTTGTACCTGTTACGGTGGTGAATTTGTCATTTGAACCTTGCCTAAAAAAGGCACTATAGTGGTGTCAAGACCCTTAGCCAGTATCCGGAATCACAAGGGTGACAAGTGCATGCCATCTCTGGCAAAGCATTGTGGTTTGTCGATCATGTCATCCCAGGCAGACAGATACTGGATCCCCTTAGAATGACACCAGAAGCTTAGCCAATTGTTGAAGTCAATCATTTTGTCCTTGTACTGTGGTATCATTCTGGGTGATAGCAGGATGCTTCTCAGGGCTAGGGTCATACCTACCTGGGCTACAAGACTGGACAGCTCCTCCATGTCTGTTTTCATGTAGTCCAGGGAAGTATGTCTCAGGTCATTCACACCAACATGGACAATGACAAAGTCATATTTGTACCTGTTGTGGAGTGACCTGAGTGCATGCGTTATGTGGCGGATCCTGGCACCTGACAGGCAACTAACAGTGACTTTCTCCTTGTTTAGCCTGGTGAGTGGAACATCAATGTGCCTAACTATAGAGTCACCTATGACTAGAATGTTGGGTACACTGTTATGCCTTATGGGCTGTGGTTGAGTGGCACACTGAGTTAGTGGGCTATGTGTCATTTGGGTTGTGTTGGGGGGTGGAGGTTGCTTGCGTTTCTGCTTTGGAGGTCCCTTTTTCTTGGGTAGATTTTTATTGAGAGCCTCCGTGAATGTAGGTGTGTGTTTTGTGTTTCTATGTGTGTGTTTTGGTGGTGTAGGTTTTGAGGGACTATGTGATGAGTGTGGTGTGGTGCAAGTGTTTACCTTCTCCTGTTGACTGTCTAGTCCAGTCTTGGGTGAAGAGAGCTTTGCTTCCAGTTTGGCTATATAAGTGCATTTCTCACAGGTTGTAGTGTTGGGTGGTAGGAGGAGAGGGTTGTCTGTGTACTTGAGGCAATTGCTGCATTGCCCCAAGATGCTCAGATTCATCAGGTAAACAAGAGAAAACACCGGGCGCTGACCCTTAGACTTGCCTGGATAGGTGCTTATTTATTAAGTACTAAAAACTGTTTTCCTCTAGACAAGTGAGGAAAGTTGAGTGCGCTGGTAATTTGTAGCTTATTTAGTGCTTACAATGAGTTCTGGACAAGTGCTGAGCTCAGAGAAACAGATTTGAGTGCTGAAACTAGAAAACTGGCTAGTTCTAATAAACAAAATTAAGCTAGAAGGCTTCCCTCCAACACAGAAAGGCTTGGAGGCTCAGAAGCTTACAAACAGTCCTGGATACAGCAAATCTGTATCTGGACTAGATGACTTACAGGAAAGGCAGGAAACAAGCTTAGAAATTTTTTTTATATATATATTTTTTTTGTAAAGTGTAAAGTGGAAAGGAGGAGCAGAAACTAAGTGGGTTAGCCTTTTCAAATGTTCTCCCTGGATTAGGTAGAATGAGGTAATGACACTAGACTGTGAGGAGTGTCCCAGATCAAATTTACAGTAGGGGAGGGCAACTGCAAAGCCACCAAGTATAAAAACAGGATACCAACAGGGAGGTAGGGTGGGAAACAATAAACAAACCCAACCAGATGCTTAACAATTGTAGAATATTTCTAGTTAATACCTCACACACAATTAAACTAGCTAGAAATGTATATGCGGACAATAAAAGTGCTATAAATAACTGATAAAAATAAGCAGGGAAACAGGATACTTAAGAGGTATATAGATGACTTGATTTTTGTTTTAAGGGGGGAAGAGTGTAAATGTTTGGAATTGTTTGAAGTTTTGAATAATAATCCTCATGGACTGAACTTTTCTTATGAGTTAAACAAGAAATCCATTAATTCTCTAGAAGTCACACTATACGTGGAGAAAGGGAAAATGTTAGCTGTAAACGTTTTAGAAAAGAAACAGCAGTAAATCGTTTTCTTTTTTCCACTAGTATGCACACTCCACATCTATCAAACTCATTGCCTTATGGTGAATTCAGGAGATTGTTTTATAATACATCTGATGAAACTTTAAGAGAATAAGAGTTAATTGAGGTAGAAAATAGACTTAAAGGTCAAGATTATACAGCTCTACAAATTAATATGGTTAAGAAAACATTATCGTACGGTAAAAAGATTGTTAATTATGATTTAGGACGATATAATGGGGCTAATGTCAAAAAGTATGGTAGGAAGTAAAGATAGGTTATTTTTTGTTTCTAGATATTCTTCTTTTTCACGTAATTTGGAGGAGATCATTAGGGATTTGTGGCATCTAGCTAGTAATGATGAAGTAGTAGTTAAACTTTTTCCTAAGTACATAACTTTTTTGTAATGGGAAGTATAATAATTTGAAAGAGATTTTAAACTTTGCTCATAAGCAGCGGTTTTTACTTGTGGATTCTAAGGGAACATTTGCATGTGGACATTGTAAAATATGTTCCAAGATAAAAAGTATTACTGGAACTAAGTTCAACAAGTTTGTTGCAAATGATAGGTTTTCTTGTGAGTCCTGCAGGGTAGTGTATATCATTGGATGTAATTGTAGGTTTCCCCTTTGGTATGTGGGTCAAACAAAACAGAAAGTTAAAGTTTGTATTTTGAAATGTAAAAAGTGTGGTAGCTGAACAATTTATTAAGGAACACAGTGGATCAGATGCTGTTTTTTTAATGCATTGCTGCAAACATTTTTCTCTTGAGGGGGTGAATTTGTTAATAAATTAAATGTTTGGGAAATTAAAATAATACTAAATTGTAAAACTTTATCCCCTTGGAGACTTAATCAGGAAGTTAATATGTGTTTTTAAACTGTAGTAATTTATCAAGTTTTGTTTTGAGTAATTTGGAATAATTACATATAAAAATGCGTGTTTAGTTAAACTGATTATATATTTGACTTTGATTGGGTTCTTACCTTTATAAAAGCAGTAAATTAAAGTTTGATGCCATATCCTGTAAAGGCAAATGGCCGAGGTACCAGACTGGTATTAAAGTTGGATGCCTGAGCAGCTTGGATTTCTTCTTTTTTTTTTTTATATTCGTGTTTTCAGAAGCATAGTCATTAATAATCCAGAAAAAAGGCTTGCTGTGTATGTCAATGAAGAAGCATGCAGCCATTATTGCAATGCTGATGTCTCTAATCCTGCTTGAATAATGGTCAGCCATTTTACTGATCCTTAGCTTGAGGCAAATTTAAACTGGAACAGCGTATCTTAAGCAAGAGATGAGATTTGGTTCATGCCTTTTGTGTTGGCAAAGGAGTATCTATAACTGCATTAACCTACCTAAAGAGTGGGAAGCCATAGTGACTTATTTAAAATGTTATGAAACACATTGTTATGTGTTGTTTTATTGGGATAGGTAATTTCTTTAGTACTTTGCATCCTTGTATGTTTTGTATTCATGGGTATTAGGCATATTCTGACTGTTGTCAATATTTAATTCCTCTTTCCCCAAAATAGCCATACATCTGTTTTGAGAGTGATGTGTGTGGATTTCAATGTAGTTTAACAGCCTAGCTTAATCAAGGTATCTATGCATGCTGCAATAATTTCTAAAAGACACTACTCCCTCAAAGTCTTGAAAGCTGAGAAAAGCATATAAAGCATCCTATTGCCTTTTGCCAAGAGGAAGGCTGGTAGTCATAGTACTCAGAAGCCCCACAGTATTTGTATATATCCTCATTCAGTGGAAAACTCCTCTTTGCTATATGAAGGCATTGAAGGCACCCCCCCTAACATTTCCCTGTTCTTCATATGCAACACTAGTAGAACCCCTACCTCCCTTAGTCGAACTGTAGTAGCTGTTGATTGTCTGCTGCATTTCTGATTATGTAGTACATATATAATGTGAGTCGTTTAAATGGCATGATTCAGAACACCTTTACATATGTACTGCATAGCAAGGCACTTCGGGACAACAACTGTGCTGTAGCACAGGAAACAGATGCTTCTTTCTTCTATGGATATAAGTGTACACAGCACACGTCATGGCTGCAGTCACGTAACTCATTCTCCCAAGCATATGTGGGAGGAGGCATAATCAGTAGATCTCTAAGTAATTCCTAAGAGAAAAGGGTCTGCTTTGGTACTCTGACTCTTTTGGAATTGGGCCTTTCATATGCTTTTTTACAGACATATGAAATGTATCTAAAGAGATGTGGTATGCCTATGCATAATTAACTGTGCTTCTTCCTTTCCCCCTAGCTGTTATACAACATGGTTGCCAATTATCTTTATTCATTTTGCCTGTTTTCCTCACAGTGAAGGAATGGAATGTTGTTTGACAAAATTTTGCACAGATTGTCAATGTCTCTGCTCCTCTGGCAGGCTCAGACCAGTGCATAAATTGTCCTGCAGTCTGGTGCAGTTTTATGATCTGTCACTCTAGTCAACTAAATTTCATACCACTAACAAAAAGTTACAAAATTATAATATTTGAGAAATCTCCCAAATTTCTGTGCATATACAGAGGTACCAAAGGCCATTCTGACAATCTTAGTGTAATATAAATAGCAAGGAAATAAGCACCACTTCTCTCAATAACAGTGTAAAGCTGTAGAGATACTTTTTTACTGGCAGCAAAGTAACTGTTGTAATGAAATCTATGGGTACTATCTAATTATCCTAGCATGCTTTGGGGGTAAATAAAATATGACAATCACAGAACCAATTTGAAATTATTTTATTTCAATTATTGTATTACAGAACTGAAATTTGAGGGCCCATCCATAGTACATCAGTCAAAGTACAAGAGCCATTCATGTGATGGACTGCATCTTGTGACTAACAGAAAAACTACTGGAGTAGTTCTGAAAATAGGAATCACTTATTATTATTGTTATTATTATAACATTTGTGTAATGTTTCACAGTGCTAAAAGTTATGTCATCAGCATTTAAGTAATCAGACTGACAGAGCAGCTATCACAAGATGTCAAAACTGCATACTTCACCATTTCAACTGCAAAAGCATACCCCCTGTGTCTAAAACATAAATAAAAAATGCACACCATCAGTAGACTATTTATTAAAAAAATAATGCAACTTAAAACATTAGTACAACTTATGAGTTATGAATAAAAAGCATTAACAAACCAGCCCCCTTATCAGGTTATTCAGAATGATGGTGTATTACATGAAATCTTGCCAAAACTTCAAAATAATATGCAGGATAAAAACAAAATTGGAAGATCTTGCCAATATACTAGGTTGAATAATAATAATAATAATATTATTATTATTATTATTATTATTAATAATAATAATAGTTTGTGTCTTTCGGCTTTTTCACAGTTAGGGGTCGCCACAGCGGAACTCCAGTCTGCTAATGATTGGCAGTAGATTTTTACGTACTGGCTTGCCGGGCCTAACGCACTGGCTTGCCGGGCCTAACGCACAACCTTCAATGAAGGAACGCCCGTTCACGCATGTCACCACACAGAAGATGCTCTAACTGAGAATCGAACGGGCAACGTCTAACTGTGAGGCGACAATGCTACCGCAGCACCACCACCGCGGTTTCAATAATAATAATAATAATAATAATAATAATAATAATAATAATAATAATTTCTCTAACCCACACCTACTAAATAAAAAGAATGGTATGTGAACCAGAACTCTAGTACTATAAAATTAAAACCATACAACATTTAAAAAATAAAACATTTTTAAATTGGATGATTGCCATGATATGTTTCAGGAGTGGGACTTGAGCAGGCATTTACTCACTCACGGCTCCTGCATTTTTCTCACAGACTTCACCCTTAGTATCAAATCTGACCATTTGGGAGCAAATCCATGTGTAACTCCTGCCTGGAAGAATATATAGCTGCATTACTATAAAGTCACATGATGCACTTACAATGTGCCATCTGGCATGTACTTGACTATGCACTTACAGCAGCTAGAGCAACCTCATAGGTTCTTCACAAGGAAAATACAGGGTATAAACAACATGCCCTTTGTGGATATAGTAAAAGTCCTATGCCTTTACTCTGTCTGTTACTGACTATTAAGGGGTGACTTATGCCTGACCTACAAGGCACTTGCAAATCCTGCCCTGATGGAGCTGCTACACATCTGCAAGTCAAATGGCAAGAGGTCACCCAATTTACGGATCTAAACTTAATCGCTGACTCAAAAAAAAAAAAAAACATGCTGGAGAGACAGATGTGTGTCTCAGAGACTGACCCTTCTTTGGAACAGGCTTCCTACTCCCGTTAAGTGGAGCCCTTCCCTGACCCTCTTCAAATGCAGTTTGGATCAATGGATGGGGAATCACAAATTCACAGTTGGGGTAGTGCCTATGCCCCTTATGGACTGGAGAATTCTGTAAGATTCTCAAGGCATAGACACAAATCCATGACATCCTCTTGCCCATAGGGCTCATATATATTGGGTAAAATCATGTTATATTGGCTAGGCTTGAGGGCTCTTAAGCTGTTAGCCTAGTAATCTCCTATGAACCTATGAACTTCGCCCATTAAGAATTTTTTATTTTGGGTAGTCCTTTTATAATATGATAACAGTACTTGAAGGAGTGGGAGTTTTGATGGGATTTTCTCCCAAATGGCCATGTTTAATCCAAAGGGCTAGAAGTGAATAATAAATATAACCATAACTTCTTTCCCATGTTACTACTTTTATTGCATGGATTTTTCACTTAGTTTAGCAAGTACTGATCATACACAATTGCAAGTGCTTAATATTTGCACAACTCATATGAGACAGTTATCTATATTAATGGGTTTACTATAATTTCCACAAATTGACTTCCATCATAGATAGCAACATCGAAAGGCAGTTTTCTAAGAAGCTAGACCTCGAATGGAAAGCTAGCGAACCACATCATTGCACATTGAATGGTACATGTACTCCAATGGCCACATTTCCAAAACAGTGAATCTCAAACCATTGCTATTGACATGGTTCGACAAGGGGGTAGAACAACATTTTTATTGTCAGCATTCCGGTTCAGCAATGTCAGCATTAGATGGAACCATATTAATGAATACCCGTGGTGGCTATTAATGCAAGAATTTCCTCATGTAGAAGGTATAATGAACAGTTAAAGTAGATAATGAAAGTTGATACAAATTATTTGTTGGTAAATTGGATTGTGGATGTAAGTCGGAAACAACTGCTGCTTTAAAAAGGTAATTTTCTTCACTTCTACAGAAATTGTAAAGAAACAAAAAAGCCATAGCAACATGTAATATATAAATAACATGGAATTGCAAGTTTAGTGCTGTAAGATTTATTTTGTTGGGGGTGTGAATTTTTCAGTGATTTAGTGAAGCTGTGCCCAAGCCCAGGGATTATACAGGCCATTTAAGAGTTTGTTTAATTAAAGACCTCTATGCAGAAATAATGTCCTTTAACCAAGAATCTAATAGCTACATGAATAACTCTACATCAGCAAAAAGGTTAGGGAATTCCGTAACATCCCTACTCTGGAATAAAAGAAAGAACTTTTTAATGAAGAGCTACTAATAGTCAAACTGATAGTGAGGTTGTTATTTCTTGTCTGGAAATTGTGTTTGATAAATTCAGTGCCTAGAGTAGCAGCCAAGACATCATAATTTAGGCATGGGTTCACTAAAATTAGGCCCCCCATATTAGCAATCGGTACCCTATGGAGAAGAGAGAGAAGGATGTTTACATCTCTTGCTATATGGCAACTGTCTGAGCTCCGTTACTTGCCTAGTAAAGGTTTTCTGGATATGTTCAAGTGCTTTCAAGTGTGAGACTCCTAACTTACAAAACAAACCAGAGTTTTCAATTTATGGCTGAATACTAACTGTACATAATGTAATCAGGGAAACTTTGTCCCTGCTAGTGAAGCAACGCCAGCTATTCCTAATCAGTCCAAAGCATTTCATGGTAATAAGTTTAATGCATGTATCAAACTTCAAGGTGGAGTGCACTGACATCCCTAAGTCTTAACCATGTTGGTGGACTGTAGAATATGATCTTCCATAGCATATGGTTAACTATGACTTCTAGCCCCAAAGAGGATAGCCATACACTTATTATAGCTAAACTTCATTGATTTACAATTTACATTGTACCCAATCTGATAAACTATCCGGGCATCTTTTGAGAGAATAATGATCCTCAGTATTAGTGACTATACTGCCAGTTATGACATCATCAGAACAGTTACTGAATCCGACATGCCAAGGCACTGAGCTGTCAAACAATAAAAGGCCAAAAAGATAGAGAACTAGTTCATTTGAATACATTTACAATGAACTTAGAATCTGAAGAATGGTTTTATAATAACAGCATGACACCTTTGGTTTAGCAGCCAGTTTGTCCCCCATCTAACCACATACAGATTCATATTAGTCTAATTCTTGAGGTCAGTTAAAACATCATGGTGAACTGAATCAATTTTTTTCATGAAACCCAAATAAACGGCATTAGCAGCTAGACCGTGTGTATGTGTGTGTGCGTGTGTGTGTGTGTGTGTGTGTGTGTGTGTGTGTGTGTGTGTGTGTGTGTGTGTGTGTGTGCGTGTGCATATGTGTGCGCGCACATGTATGTGTGTGCAGGTTTGTGTTTCTCTGTCTCCAAGTATGGGTGGTGCATGTTTGTGAAACTTGTGCGAGTGCCTTTCTGTATGTGTGTATGTTTGCTACTGATGGTGGAATGTGCTAGTAGAAGATATGACAACTGCTAATTATACAAAATTTACTCAAATATGGTATAACTAAGCTTAGAGTACTTTAAAACTAAAATGCTGAAAGTCAGTGTCAGAAACTTCAATGTATGTGCACCTCTCTCATGTGGGGCAACCCCCTCCACACTCCCAAACATTAACTGTGCAATTGCACAACATTGTGAAAAAGTGTAAGCTCTATTATCGCTTAAGTGGCTTTGTGGAGTTAGCATTGCTGCAAGTACTTTCCTATATCTGTCTCCCTCCTCCTTCTGGTTAGATGAGTAATAGGTCTCTCTCTGGTACACTTTTCTTGATAATGCAAAGAGACAGGAGGCAGTCAGAAAAAGAAGTAAAAATGCCTCAGAGATATAAGTAAATAAACAAAAAATCAGAAATATGATCTGCTGATAGCAAATGCCATGTTTTAATTAGGCTTAATTAATGTGGTACATTGTATAAAGGGCACTAAACATTAAATGTCATTCCATAACAACTAGGTGGCTATGAGACCCAATCCATCGTGTGTCTATAGCATGATCTTAGCTCTCACTCAGCCAATCCAGACAAGTAACAATCATTTTTTTTCAAAGCAGCAAAGTAATGGCAAGAAGCAATCGAACACATTAAAAGTGCTTAGACAGCTTAGATATTCAGTGGACAGAAGCAAGCACATCTGAAAAAAAACAGAGCCATGCCAAATTTGCTAAAATAGCATGCACATTTATTTACTTTTTTCTTAACTTTTATATGTTACACATCTGACAACTAGGTAAACTCCCAAACTGCCTCTGTTTAAAGGTTACCCAGCAGTACTGTGGTTAAATGATGTGCTCAAAGTCATACAGTAGTTGAACTGAAATCGACTGGATCAAATACTGGATTAAAAGATGAAACTTGATAGTAACTTATAATCTTAATTCTCAGCAGTAAAGCAATAGCTAAGTGAAATATGATATAAAAAACTGCCAGACACTGTCAAGTGACATTTTGCAAGAATGCTGCCACACAGGGTCATAATTATGATTTTTGGTATTGTACAGCAGATAACAGAATGCAACCCCCTTGTCCACAGTCTTAACATCTCCCTTTCACATAGTGCATGTCTCTAGGCATCCTAAAAAAGTTCCTGTGATCACAGGCTTAATAAAAAATAAAGATGCTTGGCTGACATTGAAACTAAAAGATATGTTTAACAAAATGTATAACTTAATTTTTTAAAAAGTGCAAATAATACGCTAAGCCTTTTTTTCTGGCACTTCTAACTTTACAAGATAAATAAATCATTCCAAAAAGCTACCTTTAGTTATTACAACACAGGACCTATGTAAAGGTATGACCAGTATAAATGTATATTTTATATATATGTATATATATATATATATATATATATATATATATATATATATATATATATATATATATATTTGTTTTATATATATATATATGTGTGTGTGTGTGTGTGTGTACATGTATGTTTATGTATATATCTATATATTATGTATATATACATATATATATATATATATATATATATATATATATATATATTATATATATGTTCATGTATAGCTATATGTGTGTGTGTATATGTGTATATATATATATATATATATATATATATATAAACTTAAATTCACTAAATACTAAAAATATACACCCCCCCCCGCACACACACACACACACATAAATATACATACATATATAATAGATATAGACATATATTTAATAAATACTACAAAACACATTTAGTGTACAAACAGATTCGTAAGGTAGTATTGCAGGAAGAAGATCCTTTCTTAGCTGTATGTTAACCTGGATTACTGCTAAGACCACTATGAGATTCTACCCAAAACTGTAGCACTTGTTTTTTATAATAGTTTTCCTTGATGAAAGAAAGTACAGTTGTGAGGCACTTGTTTGCATTAAGAGTAGAACTTTAAAGGCAAGACTGCATGAATGCCCTTTCACTGTTCCACATATTGATTTGAGTTTTATGTTTCACTAATTCCATACTGACTATCTTGTATCTATAGTTGTTATTATAAACTTTTAGGTGATCTTACCATGCTACATTTGTTATTTACTTTACAGTTTGTTTATTATAATTAACACATTATTTTGCAGGAATTGAGCACAGCGTAGGATAACTCATCTTTGCTAGGGACAAACTCCAGATGATGCCAGAAAAGCAGTAACACAAAACCAGAGTTACCCCCACATCTAAGGACCTTCATTATACAGAAAACTTAGAACAACAACAGCAGACAACATTTTAGTCTAGTTTATTTATTACTCATCCCCTCACACCTCAGTAGTACAACATTTGTGGAAGGAAGTAACAAATTATATGTCCTGTCATGTCCAGTATTAGTTGTGTACAAAGAAACTATGTGCTATTAATTTAATTTATTTGTAACTTGGTAAATGAACTGGTCATCGAGGAACGTTTTTGGCTATTACCTGAGCCACAACAGCGAGAGGAAATGCACATTAGCTAATTAATATTACTGCTTTTAGGAACCAGCAGAGGAATGGAGTATCTGGAGAAAAAGAAAATCAACTCCACACAGTTACGACACATCTGGATTATCCCAACCTGTCACCAGGTGATAATGAAGAACTAAAGTAATCCTTGAGATACTGCTGTGCAGCCTTCATCCCCAATAACAACTTGTCTTAATGTCCAAATCCACTTCATCGGCAAAGAATGTAAAGGATATATCTTCCTACCTATTCAAGGTATAATTTTATTTATTTGTGTATTTATTTACTTGCTTACTTACTGACATTTGATTACCCAGAATGCCCGACTGAGTAGGAGCCCATTTTTAGTGCTGACTCAATGAGAAAAGCTCCAAGGTATTACAAAACATTTTCAAAACAATAATTGTACAGTCTTTAAAAATAACACAAACAAACGAATACAGTTTGAAATGATACCAAAATAGACATAATATAAAACATTGATTACAAATAGATACAAATTATCTGGCAATGATTTAATAGATACAATTTAGCCAGTTTATAGAGAAATTAAAGTTAAGTTAGTATAATACAAACTGGAATTGTAATACAACTTCCATGACACACGACTTGCCTCACAAGTATGCCTGCCAGTTGTTTGAGACAAGGAATATTAGGGCCACTATTTTTTTTTATTAAGCAAGTAGTTCTAAACAAGCAAACCCAGTGTGATTATTGTATTCTGAAGTGATGTCAGCAGATTAAGTGGTCTGTGTTGCCCATATCATTCAACTACTATAATTTAGGCATATCTGTATGATTGTTAACTTCAGATTTTACCTTGTTCCTCCTAGTTACTGATTTTCTTCATAAAGATAATCACATTCAGTGGTGTATTTATTATGAAATAGCAGAAATAAGCCCATGCAGAGATTCCCTATCACTAATTACATAGGGTCTAGTATGCAAAGACCTTCTATTCCAAAAATAAGAAAATGTACTTCTTACGGTTCTTTTACTACAATTTTTAAAGGGCATGGATATTATTTTAATGTTCAGAAGTTGACATATATGATGTTCTTCTCTCTAAAACAAATAGAACAGTATTTCTAAGTAATAAAATTACGCATATTTCTAGAGTTGCCCTCCTCACCCCAAACTTTCTGGGCATAAAGTTGCATGCATATGCCAGAAACATCGATTAGACCTTTTTCTAGATGTTTTGCATCTGCACCGCAGAGGTAAAGCACACAGCCATACCATGTCTTGTAACATACAGAGCAAAATCAAAAAGTCTGTCTTCTACATCATGAAGGCTTAGGTACATTATTTCCTGCTATCAACCTCAGTCAGCAAATTATACAGCAACAAAGGGTCATCACGGCAGTTTGCTTGATCACCCTGTACCTTGTGAAGAAGCATGACTGAAATGGTACAATAAAAGCCATGTGTTTTCCTTTTAATAACGCAAAGTCACCTCTTTTTAGCCCTGATCCCGTGATGTTACACTGTTGAGCTGCCCGACCCACTGGATCCGCCCCCATAAACGGGTTATAACAGAAGTATTGACAGCTGCATCCTCTGTCTGGGTGCCGTGAAGTACAGCGGGTAGTGAGAAGCAGACAGTCATAGACACTGGAGTGTAAGCAAAGGTAAGGGGGCAAAATAGAGGCTGGAAGGAGGTGAACTAGTGACAAACACGCACCTATTTTAAGAACATCAGAGCAAGTAACGGAAAGAAATGTATTTGGGCATACCAGGTGTGCTTGTGCGGTTTGTAAAGATTTTAGCAACTAAGGGTGTTTATTAATCTATACCAGGTACGGAACTACCAATTCCATTTGACAGGAGACAGGTCAAGGAACAAACCAGGTTTCCATGGTCGTACGACCGCCATGATAGTTGTCAAAGTGCTTAGAGCAGTAATTAGAGGTGTAATTAATGTTACCATCCCTGGGAGTAAGCTGGGGATGGCATACGGACGATCATAATTTGTTTGTCGCTTTGTCTTTGTTGTGTTGTTACAGTAGTGTAAAGTCTGGTAGAATATATGTGGTTGAAAAAGTCTAAGGGCTGTCTAGTGTACAGTCGTTCATATTCAAGGCATCGCGTTTGACTGTGGTTAATCGCATTGTGTACTGTTTTTCAACTACAAAGTAAGAGCTAGCCAACTATAGCAAAACAGCAGCAGTCAGGGAAGGTGGTGTTAGGAAAAGAGGTGTGTTTTTTAGTAGGTCTATATGTGTACATGTCTGTATATAGATGACAGAGATATAGACACAGACTTTCACACATTTTTCCAGACACCATTCAGTTGGCCACATGGTACAGGACCGCAGGCTCTCTTGATAAGTGGCCCCATTTCAGGGTAAATTATGAAAATACAGATTTTCCGACACCTAACAAACAATGAGTATATTGTTCCTGGTACAGTATAAGTGTGCGGCGACGTTGTGGAAGAGGCCGGGAACTGTATGACAGGTTTTTGTCTTGACTCCTGACTGGAAACCAGGAAATGAACTCATTGGAATTGCCGTCTAGTAACCGAATGTCACATGACCTGTAAATATCTGGCGTCTCGTGACACTGTGACTCTGTCCTCCACCATGTTCCGAATTGGAGAAAAACAAATATTTTGAAAATGTGTGCTGTATGACAGTCTGTCTTTGGGTAGCAGTGACCTCGGGAGTAGGGTTATCACCTGTCCCACTTTGGGTAGTTGTGTCCTGCAAAAAAATTGAAAAAATGGCAAATGTCCTGAGATTTTAGGACAAAAATATTTCCTATATTTTCTTTAATAGCTGCATAAAACAGCTATTTTGTATCTGAAACACTTAAATGTTATAAGAAACAGAATAAGCAACTAAAATGCTACAAGAATAAGCTTTTAATTTGACAAAAAAGGGAAGTTCTGCCCTTTGTACTGGCTGTGGGTATGTTTTGCCCTGCAAAATTTGACGTTTCTACAAAAAATGTCCCACTTTGGGCATTTGAAAAGGTGGCAACCCTACTCGGGAGATGCCCGACAATGGCACCTACCTTTGTTAACACCGAAATGTAGATACAGTAGAAATACCGTTAAACTGTCCCTGATTATTTAGATTTATCCCACTTAAAACTGGTGACTGTTGGAGTAAAGGCAGCGAATTGCACATAATAAATAATCGCATTGATTACAGTTACAGACTTTTTTAGTTAAAAAAATGTATATTCATTCACAGTCTCTTATTCCGTCACTGTGTCGAGTTATTAGTGCTATTGCCCCTGATTATTTCTGGATTTGTCCCAGATTCTGTTTAGTACAGAGGTAGTCTGTTAGATGTCTCAGATTGTTGTCAAGGATGTCACTATTTTTTTTTTCTTTGTTTTTCCTCCGCCGCTCCTTAAAACTGATTTTGTAACAGTAATTACGATAAACACCTACACATTGTACATTGTATTCTACATTGCATGTAAGGAGTGCGTGTCGTTCAGAAAACGCACGTTAATGCAGATTAATAATTTTGTCTGCATTTTAACAGTCAGTGCTAATCAAGTATTTATCATTTTTTACTTTGATCTTGGAAATGTTGGCTTTGTCCCCGATTCTCGTTGGGTAACAGTTTAACAGCCGTACTTGTAATTTTCAATGATTATAACGGGGCATACCTTTCTGAATAAGTGCGCGGATTATTTATTTATTTTTTTCTCTTCTTTGTAGAAATGTCAGATTTTTTAGTACAAAATATGCCCATGCCCAGTTTAAAAGTATAGAACTTCACTTTTCCTGACAAAACAAAAGCTTATTCTTGTAGCATTTGAGTTGCTAATGCTATTTCATATACCATCTACCTGTTTATATACAAAATAACTGTTTTATGCAACTATTAAAGAAAACTTAGGAAATATTTTTGTCCTAAAATCTCAGGACATTTGACATTTTTTGACTTTTTTCTCAGGACACAACTGACCAAAGAGGGACTGTCCTTTGCAAAGTGGGACAGGTGGTAACCCTACGCTGACCACCAACATAACAGCACTTTATCAGTAGCATGTTTTGAAAACAGCTTTATGTGCTTGCTCACTTTTGCTCTTTTACTTTCATTATCCTACTGAAACTGGAACAATTGGTACCCTTGTGCTGAGTAGACTGCTGCCCTTAAAACATAATTTGCCTTGCAACATTCATACCTGAGTGTACAGCTGGAAACCTGTGGTTGCACTCCTTGAGTTTTTCATTGTTGTTAAATTTCTGTTACTCTTTGCCATAAATGGGCAGTAGCCTGAATAGCATAGTTAACTGTGTTGGTGGGCTACTTCACATGCAGTTAACGTGCAAGTTCTGTTTTCCAGTAGCAACAATCTATGCCAGACAGAAGTTTAATAATTTGCATCACTCACAGAAACAATTTTTGGGTGAGGGCAGATCAGATCAGTGCAGCTATTTTTGTACTTTTCTTTTTAATGATTATAGTTTAGTAATGATTCAGTCCTGGCAAGCACCGATACATTAACATTGTAGTTTTATTTTTATTTCTTTGAGTTTAACTATTAAATCCATAGGAGGTTACTAGGCTATTTGCCGTAGGGCCTTTATAAACCTAGCCATGTTGTACCCTTGTTCCCTTATTGACCAAGTTGCATGGTCTATATTTGCAGCGTGAGTCTGTGATCAGCACCGACTGCCCTTATTCAAGAGGGACATAGGTGACACCCCCGGCATAAATTTACGGTCTCCCATCCAGTGTCTAAGTTACGCTTAAATATGGTCATTTAGGAGTGCTATTTTATGTGAATTGGGACTTTGTTCCAGAGGACTGGCAATCTCTGGGAGACATTTCTGTCTTTCCAGCATGTCCTGTTAATGTTGCAGGCTAGGTTAAGATCCCTAGAGTAAGTGAATATTGTCCCATTTGACTTGCGAATGTGCAGCATTTCCATCAGGGCAGAGTCTGACACTGCTTTGTAGGTCAGGCACAAGTTGCTTCCCAGCAGCCTGTAAGGTACAGAGTACAGAGTCAGGGCCTTTGGTCTGTCCATGTAGGTCGTGTGTTGAAGGCCCCGAATTTTCTTGGTGAGAAACCTCTGAGGTCTCTCCAGCTGCTGCAGGTGTCTGCTGAGGTATATACAGAAGGTAGTGTTGTACTGTATTAGTGGTCTGATGATGGATGAGTACAGGGGAGTTATAACATCCTCTAGATGTGATGCCTTTACTTGTGAGATGTGCAACTTAGAAGGCCTTCCTTACCGGTATGGACACATGGTGATCAAAGTTAAGGCTGCTGTCAACCTGTGTTCCCAAATCTCTCACCATGGGGGTTTGAGCTGGGGGGGGTAACTCAATTGGTTTATAGGTTCATAGGAGAATACTAGACTAATCACCCAATAAGGACATTTTAAGCCTAGCCAGTAATCCATGGTCAGAACCAAACCCTGTACCTTGTGTATGTGAGGTAAAGACCTCCTTGAAGTTGTTGTTTGCTGTTTATTATTACTGCTTTAATAATTATAATGTTATGTAAATCTGAATTGTTTTTTAGCTATCTACTTATTAGTACAGTCTAATGGATGTGAGATTTAAAATTTTATTATTTAACTATATAAGAATAATTGTTTTGATTTTAGTATTTATTAACTGATCAGAATGTACAGTTTAAAAGTTTTCATGGATGACTAACACTTAAGTCCCAGTAACTGTCTTACTCAGTGTCCTAGTATACATAGGTGGTGCTTGTGGAAAATAACTTATCTGTAGAATATAATTAATCACAATTCATGGCTTTGACCACTTTGTGTATTTTCAGACATTGCAATGCTACAGCAGTACATTTGCAAGGAAAGATAGTAGCCATGGGGTGGGAGTTATGTGTCTTACATGTTGTATAGCAGGTTATAAATAATGGGGGAGTTCTGTAACTATTTTTGACCTGTGAGTCCTTACTTAAAAATCCTAAACTCTAGTAGTCCAGTTCACTAAATAGTAGCAGTGTAGTTTATAAGCCACACTTTTGCCTATGATCATTCAGAACCAAATGTAGATACCTGCTCATACAGTCAGATGTTGCTTACCCAATACTGATGTGGTATTGGATCAACTGACCTGTCCACCTAACTGGTTATCAAGTAGTAAATAAATAGATAACTGTAATACCACTATACTTCTATTTACACTTACACAGACATTTTGTAATGCTAATGTTCTTCCCCCACTTCTTGCAATAACTACTATATTGTTTTTGTAGTGTTGAAACAGTTGCATTGTTTTTCTTATTCTGTGTTGCATAAGATCTGAGACACCAGTATTACATGATTGTACATATATGTTTACATGTTAGTGTTTTTAAATTGTGCATAAACATATCTGAGGTGGTAGTTTTACATGAGTTATACATCTGTATTTACATATTAATGTTCTTTAAATGTTCATGATCGGAACTCAAGTCATTCACTCAAAATGCAGAGTGTAGGTAATGAAAAACACTCAAATTCGGACACCTTTCCTTCATCACATCACTTCCTGTTGTTTTCTGTTATACAAAGATTAATTTGTCACCTGTAAAGAAGTTGTTTCCAACCCAAAGAAAAAGTGTTTATTCTTCTATCAGTTTGTTATAAAAGCAAATTAAAGTTCATATTTTCTGATAACTGCATACATCTGAGATCTAAAAGTGAACTTGTTAATTGGACCAAATTGCTGATAATATACTGATACACACTTACAGCTTTGATGTTAAACCATGTTCCCTTGAAACTGAATCTTATATGAAGCATCAGTAATCAGGCTGTTTTTTTTTAGTTAGTTGTCTAAAAGTAAGAGTTTTATGTTGTATAGTAAAAGTCACCCTGAAAACTGATCTACTTGTGGTAAAAAGTAGCCAACATTTTATCGTTTAGAGCTACTTTCCAAAACAATGATAAATTAGTCAGATAAAGGACACTGTACTGAGTTTTATCTGATTGTGGTTTTGTTGCAGACCACATGTGAAAATCAGAATTTGTGAAAGCTTCAGCATTTTACAGATAATAGTTCTGAATGTTGTTGACTTTATATTACTGCCAGTTTGGGCATGTGGAAATTATTTCCCCAAACCGCCTTTCTTTAACAGTCACTTTAAAGGAATGTGATATGTATTTGGAGAAGGATAGATGGGGTGACAAGGAGTTGTTGACAGTACTAGAATTAGTATATTAGTATTCATAATTAGTTTTTTATTTAAAGTTAACTTTTGTAAAACCCTGATTTTAGCCTGCAACCTGTGCAAAAAAACACATAGGTGACTTGTCATTCATCTGCTTGCAATATCACATGATATTTATGATAAATTAATGTCTGACATTTCACAGATTTGTTAAATAGAAGGCATGTGTAAGTAGTACATTTCATTGCCCTCATAGTGAAGTATCTCACCATTTTCACTGTCGATATTTCATGTATTTGTGTGCTTGATAACTGGTTGTGTAAACTTATCCAAGGTACAATTTGTAGGCTTGGCCAGTCACAGATGGTCAACAAGAAAGAGTTCACTGATTATGCAGGCTTACCAAACATTCTTATGCTGTTTAGCCTTTGAAGAAATCAGTCCAGTCAAGTGTATGGGCAGTGTTTACATAACTGCCTTAGAAAAGCCTGTTTATGTTTAGCATTAAAAAAGTCATTCATCAGGTGTATAGGCAATATTTACATACAGCTGTAAAGATCAAAGCATTGGGTTCACTAAAATGCTTTGTCACATTCAGTCAATGGTGTTGAGGCCTTGTGCAACTTTCAAGTGATCCCATCGGACGGAGTACTTGAAGCTGGAAAGCATGAAGTTCCAGACAGCTAAGGGCAAGTTTAGAAGAGGCACATTTAGAAGCTTCAACTCCAAAAGAGGGTCTGTTGAGTAAGATAACTTGGTGAATTGGTGGTCTTTATGAATATTGAGATACGTTGAATTTAAGCTTATTTGCAGTTTGAAACCACAGAAACCAGAAGAAGAGTTGTGCTTTCAGTATTTGGTAGCTAATTTGCTTTCCTGAGTGAGATTTTGTGGTCAGAGGAATCTGAGAGGGACCTAAATCAACAGGTTTTATTTAAAGCAGTTTGCAACAGTGAAGTACTTTTATAAGGTGCTTGGAGCCACCAGAGGGAACATTTACTTCACTTTTAGGAAGCAGGATATTCTCTGCACAAGACATTTTTATCTTCAAGTTGAGAAGCGAGTCAAGCCTGTAAAATAGATATAAAATTATCCTTTGAGTAGTAGTCGTTTCTTTATCCTTTGAGTAGTAGTGGTTTCTTTATCCTTTGAGTGGTAGTGGTTTCTTTATCCTTTGAGTGGTAGTGGTTTCTTTATCCTTTGAGTGGTAGTGGTTTCTTTATCCTTTGAGTGGTAGTGGTTTCTTTATCCTTTGAGTGGTAGTGGTTTCTTTATCCTTTGAGTAGTAGTGGTGTCTTTATGACTCCCAAGTGGGTCAAAGAAAGTTAAATGTACTGATGTAACTAGGCTTTATCTTGTATAACAAAGCATTTTATTCTTATGCTTTATTCTTACTGGCAGTCTGTTTTGTTGCTGCAACCAAGTTGTACAGTTGGTGGATGTTTGCATGCAGGTGCAGAGTAACTTAAGCCCCACAAAAAAGTAATTCTGAGCTACTTACACTGAATATGACAGGCAATATACACTTTTAGGGTTTAGCTAATGTGCTCTGAGAAACTGAGTTCTAATTTCTCATAGTAGGACCCTGGCTCTTCACCAGATCAAAAACGAGCAAGCCTTTTAATTAGAATAAGGCTGTTTGCCATACATCTGTTTTCAAGGATGTCTCATCTTAAATGACTATCAGAAACATTTGGTTGGGGCATAGTGGTTAGATGGGACAAGTAGGACAATTGCTGAAATCTTATATGAGATAATTGGCACTTATTTTAGAGAAAGCTTCATCTCCATTCAGGAGTCTATTGGGTTACAAGAGTGAAATTTAGTATGTCCAAGTAATATTTTGATATTGTCTCTGTCATGTTCTTTGAAGACAGGATCTGGTTCATATGGAAAAGATTTAGCAGTGTTAACAGATATTTTGGCAGTGTAACTGAGATCGAAGAAAACCTTATGAAGTTCCTTATTTGTCTGCCTCCAGTGTCTCCAGATTCAGTCTCTGCTTTTAAGTTATTCCTTTAGATCCAGAAGCTGTAAAGGACAAGTTGACCTCCTATAACTGTCTTTGTGATCATTGGATACTTCTTTGATTTTCAGTTAAATCCTTGGTAATTCAGTAGCAACTTGTAAGTTTGTGCAGAAAGATATTTAATTCTGAGAGAGCAGGAAAATTATGTAATTCCTTAGGGGAAGATAGACCACCCTGTGGTATAGGTAGTGGCAACCTTACTTGTTTTGAATGACTAGAAACATAGGGCACAGTAGGAAACAATTGTGCATTTAGGCAGTACATATATATGCTGGCATTTATCAGGTGTGTTGGTAGCAGTGTTATATAATAAGGCAGCATTGCCATTTTGAATATTAAGCCTGTAGGTACAGTACATGTCAGCTCATACAGATCATGTAAGGTGGAACAGTGATGGAATTCTGACTATACATGTCCCCATCAAGTTAAGATTCCAACCACCTATTGGTGCAGTGCTGTAAAGGGAGAGAGCAGGTAGAAGAGGCTGTCTATGAGTGGAAAGAATGATAGGGACCAGCTATTGGTGCAGTGCTGTTAAAGGGAGAGAGCAGGTAGAAGAGGCTGTCTATGAGTGGAAAGAAGGATAGGGAGGACTGTATAGTACAAAAATGTAAAGTGTAGTGAACTCCCCCTTATCGGTATGTATGGCAAGCCGTTTCACACCAAACATACCTTGAAAGTGGTTTTGTAGCAGTTGTATTAGGAGGCATATCTTTGTTTATAAGTGGTAGTACCCCTGGCAGTTAGCAGTGCAGTATTTATTATCACTCCTTTTCCTGTCAGTTAGAATAGGTGGTGTGTCTTCAGCTGTCATGAGTCCTCTCTCTTGCTTGGTCTGTTGTGAGTCACATTTTGCTCCTAGAGTGACCCTGCAGACAGCCACCACTACCCAACTAGTTGTGTAAGTAAAGTAGGTGATAGATGTATGTTTATAAGCATTTGTACTTCTGGCAGTTAGGACTTGGTGGTATACCTCTGTCCATAAGCAGTGGTACACCTAACAGGTTGAGTTGGTGGTATAGCTCTGTCCATAAGCAGTGATGCACCTGACAGGTAGAGTAGGTGTTGTACCTCTGTCCATAAGCAGTGATACACCTAACGGGTAGAGTCTGTCGGTAAGCAGTGATACACCTAACAGGTAGAGCAGGTAGTATACCTCTGTCTGTAAGTCTGTCTGTAAGCAGTTGTACACCTAACAGGTAGAGTAGCTGGCGCACCTGTGTCGGTAAGTAGTGATACACCTAACAATTAGAGCAGATGGTATGCGTTTATGAGCAGTAATACTCCTAGTGGACACAGTACATTGTAATGAAATTCAGGATGGTTAGAGTAGGAGCTGTATCTTTATTTATAAGCAATACTACTCATGTTTTTTGGAACAAGTGATGTTTATTTGGGAGTCTGGTCATGTGTAGGATGACCACAGGGATAAGCATCTTCCTTGAGGTCATTGCAAGGAGGATTGGTTGTGCAGATTAAACCAACCTGTGTGCCTGAAGTATTAAGAGCTGGAGGGGCAGGAAAGGATTTGGACAGCCTGTGTTGTGGTACATACCTTATACAGCTGTATTTTTAGATCAAACTATACAGGTCTAATATATATTTAATTAATTGTTCTCTTTCATTGCTACATTTTCTGTATCTCCAAAACAGTTCACATTAAAAAAGCTGGACTTGCTATTGCTATGCATATTTCTGATTTGTTTACTTCAGTGCTGATGTTAGGCACATCTTGAATTCATATTTTCTTTTTCTCAAATACATAACTTCTTTGGGGTTCACATCAGATGAATTCCCACCACATTGAAACCACTGAAAAATGACAAAATCTTATTGCAAGTTAATACACATGAAAAACTGAAAATGATAAAATCTCAATGCAGTCATTTGTCAGAAGCATGTACTGTATGGTCGACATCCTTTTGAAGGGGAAGGCATGTTCATTCCTTCCACAATTTTGGATGCATATTAGCTGCTTGGGGGTGAGATTTCATCCATTATCAGGAAACCCTGGTGACTGTCTGGATCATAGTGTCACACAATCATGTTTCATGCCAAAGGGGAACGAATTGGCCTTCTGATTGCAGAAGGGGTGATGGGAGCCAGGTAGTAGGGATAAAAGACAAGGAAAGCAAGGTAGTTGTGTCATTGCCAAAACAAGGAACAAAAACAATGTAATCAGTGTCTTGCAGGGTGGTTATGCCCGTTGCACACCACCTTGTGGTGGACTTTGCCCTTCTACACTCCCCTTACTTGAATACAGCATCTCTGTAGTCACACAGATGTAGGAAAGTCAGCAGCTTCATGAGCTGTGCTGTGCATAGTAACACAGCATGTCTTGACAAAAGTGATGGTTCTGTGCTTCGACACAGAAGGGCTTCAGTTGTTTGAATTAAATAGTAAGCAGTGCAATTTTTGCCAAGAACATTTTTTTTGATGATGGATTTATGTCACTACAGCAGGTGCAAAAACACCACTCTCTCATTGGAAAGGTAACACCAGTAAGCAATGAAAACAAACAAAAAAGCATGTTAAATCAGGTGCACCCTTATACCCCCACAACACAAAATATACTAATATCAGAGTTGCCGGAGCATGGGGGAGAGAGAATGCTGCAGCCAACTCATATTTAGTATCAATAAAGTATCTGATGTTAGCAGGCTAGAAGTTTAGTCCATGATGTTACAACACAAGAATAACAACGTGCTCCCAAGATTCTGTCAGAAATGCTGAATGACTTACTTTTTTTTCATTTTTATTTACCTTGGAATCTGTTACATACAGAAAAAAATTGCTAATGACAGACTGGTCATGGGTTTGTTGTACTAACTTGTGTGGAAGCATTCATTTACATGAATATATCATTATGTTAGCCATATTTGTAAACTTTCATTGTTAAAACTGTGCAACTGATATGTGACAAGGTGTTTTCTCCTTTTGGGTGACAGGCAAGAGTTCCAAAGTTTATGTGCTCAGTTCACATGCAGGAAGTTCCTGCACCATGCTTGTCAGTGTTATCAGTCTTATTCTTAGTAGCTTTCATGTAATGCCCCCCCCCCAAAAAAAAAAATCAACACTACCCTTGTTTCATGATAGCAGACAAGGAGGAGCAGGCACCGAAACCCCGTGAGGAGGCTTCAGGGCCATCAAGGCAGAAAATATGCCCTGAGTAAGCTCTTGCCATTCCCTCTAAGGATGTTTGTTTTTGTCTTTTTTTGGAAGGGACATCAGCCCTAGCAAATGCTTGAACTTCCGACCCTTGGCAGTTTTCTATAAGAGAACCTGGAACCTCCTCTCTGACCAGTATATCTACTGAAACCCTGTAGGACCCCCATGGTTTCCTGTCAACGTCTGGAACAGATGCCTGCAAAGCTTCAGAGGACATGTGAAAAGATAGGATTCATGCCTGCCTTTGAGGAGGTCGCAGCAGAGGTATCTGATTGTAGATGCCGAATGACCTACAGAGCTATTACTAGAGGGACATCCGGTGGAGGCTAGACCGTTAAAGAATCTGGCAGAGACGTCTTGGCCTTCTTACCTAGTGGGAGTATCTAGGTTTAAAGGTACTCTGGTTTTCAAGATAAATGGCCAGGGAATGCAAACGGCTTTTGAGTATCTTTGGCACAAACACCTTACAAATACTATAAATGGCCAGGGAATGCAAACGGCTTTTGAGTATCTTAGCCACAAACGCCTTACAAATACTGCAAGAATTTTGGTTGTGGGAAGCACTAAAACAAAACAGATACCATTCATGATGATCCTTATGAGGAATCTGCCTCCCACACAGATATTTTCCCTTCTTGGATGATATGAGCTCTAGGTGGCAAAATATAATACAAGACCAAGAAAGAAAAAAAAACAGATGGGGCACTTATTTGGTGCTAGGTATTTAGCATAGCAATAAGGCAATCACGCCAGCTAACAATAATGTTTGAATTGGCAGTAAAGAAGTTATGGGTAGTTGTGTCTGTACATTCCTTTTATGCCCTACATTCTGTGCAGGGAGTATAGGTGTGATGTACGGCGCATACAAGATCATTAGGCTTTGGTATGCTGGCGAAGGTCAAGTTGCTCTGGGCAGGAGATCCCTTTTGTTTAGAATACTGTAGAAGTGGAGAGAAGGACATGTACTGTTATGGTCAGATGTCACACAGCTGTACTTTACAGTTTATTGTTGCTCTTAGAACGTAAATTTTGGTTTATCTGTCTGTATATCTGTTTGTCTGTCTATCTATCTATAAAGCTTCCTCACAAAAACTATGTACAGAAAACTAGTCCTAAGAACTTTACAGTTTCCTTGTCTTATCTAATCACTCTCTCCCTAGTTCCCTGTTACCATCTTGTTCATCTGTCCTTCAGTTCTTATGCTCTCAAGATAGCATCCATTTGGACCATTGACTTGTAGTTACTGGACTTTTGTTTTTTCTTGCCTCTAGAAATTATGATTTTTTTGAGACCCTCCTTAATTATTCTTATCTGTTGCGTCTCTGGTTTATTCCTTGTCTTCCCCTTCTTAGTTATTACTTTCTTAGCCACTAACAACATTGTTGATACAGGGCATTAACATTCATTGGCTGGGTAATCTTAACCCAATTTTAGAGCATGTGCTCCATCTTTAATGCCTGTTCCTACTCTTTAATATTTTTCATTAAATTCTCAGCTCCTGAAAGTCTGCCATCTCTCTACACTCCTAAAAAGTATGCTCCATGGTTCTCTTCTCACCCACATCACATCTCCAGCAGTTATTTTCCACCTGCAGAAAAATTTACGCAGTTTCCCTGGCATGTAAAAGTACTTATGTAAACACTTCCAGCCAGAGCTCTTAAATTTCCTGTTTTTTGGGACAAATATAGGTATCAAACAAATTTGTTTTATTGTTCCTTTTTTTTCAGAAATATTGACCCATCATAGGTTCATACTAGGCTATCTGCCCTAGGGCATCTATAAGCCTAGCCAGAATGTGTTTGGCTTTCGCCACCCATTTTAAATTTATTTTGCTAAGCCCTTTTTCGAGGTTAGTATACTCTGCCTCTGTCTAACAGTGAGACAGAAGTGATACCCGGGGTAAACCTACGATCTCCCATCCACTCATCAAGATTCCTATTGAAGAGAGTCAATGAGGGACTCTGCCTAACCTGGACTGGGATTTTATTCCAGAGTGAAGGGAGCCTCTGGGTTATGAATCTGTCCCTCCAGCATGTCCTATTTATTTCAGTGCTGAGGTTCAAGTCTCTCGAGCGCGTAGCTCGATGGGATTTGGATTTTCTGAGGTGCAGCATGTCCATTAATTCCGGGTTGGACATGGCTTTATACGTCAGGCACAGATTGCCTCTGAACAGGCGGTATGCCACTGAGTAGAGCTGGAGTTTCTTTAACCGGGCAGCATATGGCATCTGTTTGAGCCCTTTGATCCTCTTGGTGAGGTACTTTTGGGGTCTTTCCAGTTGCTGCAGGTGTCTGGTAAGGTACATCCCAAAAGGGGCATTGTACTCAATTATGGGCCTGATGAGGGATGAGTAAAGAGGCACGATGACCTCCCCTGATCTAGATGTGAATCCCTTCATGATTAGGTGAGCTATATAAAATGTTTTTCTAACCACTTTGGCCACGTGGTTGTCAAATGAGAGATTGCTATCGACTTGGTTGTCAAATGAGAGATTGCTATCAACTTGGGTCCCCAGGTCCCTAATTACTTCTTCTGTACTTAATGGATTACCACCTATGTGGTAATTTGTGGGCACTTTGTTTTTGCCAAAGGGGATGACTATACACTTTTTGGCATTTAGCTTGAGGCCATGGCTCTGGCACCAGTTGTCTGTTTCTATAAGGCCCTTTTGGAGGATGCTTGTGTCGGCTGGAGAGTCGATTATGGCGCCCAGTTTGTAGTCATCTGCGAACTTGGTCAGCCACAGTCCTTCCATGTTGGCCTGTACCTCCGAGAAATATATACCGAACAAGAGAGGTCCCAGGACTGAGCCTTGTGGGACACCACTTGTAACTGGTTTGGAGTCTGACATGGCTCCAGCAATTCTAACCATGTGGGTTCTGTCCTTGAGCCAGTTTGCAATGCATCTAGTGACATAGGGGTTTATATTTAAGCTGGTGAGCTTATCTATAATGCCCGAGTGGGGTATTGTATCGAAGGCTTTTGCGAGGTCCAGGTAGGCTGTGTGGACCACTTTCCCCTCGTCAATCGCCTCGGTGACTGTTTCAAAGAAATCAACCAGGTTTAAGAGGCAGGATCTGCCCTTAACAAAGCCGAACTGGGTAGGATCCAGTGTCTGTAGGTCCCCAATATCTTTATTTAAGAGGTCCATGATGATCCTTTCCATAGCTTTGCAGACCAAGCTAGTCAGGCTTATGGGGCGATAGTTTCCAGAATCCATTGAGGCACCACCTTTATGGAGAGGGTCCATTGTTGCTGTACGCCACTCTTTGGGCACATATCCTGTAGTAAGGCTGAGATTGAACAGTAGTTTTATGTTTGAGTTTAGCTCTTCTTGGAGTTCATGTAGGACGCAGCCCAGGACACCGTCTGGTCCCATTGATGCTGTGTTTTTTGCTTTGGAGAGGGCGGCTCTTACCTGAGCATCTGAGATGTCAGGGGGGCAGCACTCTGCTGGGATAGATATTTGCCCTTTTGGTGAGGAGGTGCGGGAGAAGTTTGTGCTGAACCTGTCAGCTAGGATGTTGGCAGTGTCTGTGGGTTCAGTGTATTTTTTGTCATTTTGGACTAATTCTGAGCATATCTGGGAATTACCACCCAGGTTCCTAACATAACTAAAGAAAGCCTTATGATTATCCTTAGTGTCCTGTGCAATTTTTCTCTCGAAGCTGGCCTTAGACAATTTTATGAGTGCCCGTAGTTTTTTGCTAATACTGATCAGTGATGCTTTCCCTTTTTGGGATTTTGCTCTATCATTTAGTAGCTTCCTCCTTCTATTGTATAGTTTGTTTATGGCTGGGGTCCACCAGACAGGACGTCTGCCTTTGGAGGATTGGGTCTTGGTTTTATTTGGGATCGCATGATCCATGCATTCCCGAAGGTGTTCATAGAATGCGTTTATAAAGGATTCTGCGGTATGGGCCGTATTTTCCACAGGCCCGGGGGCTTTGATGGATTCCACCTCGGTTTTGAGGATTTTGAAATTTGCTTTAGAGAAGTTTTTTACTGTGTTTTTCTGGGCAGGGGGTGGGGTCGGGATGTGAATATCCAGTGAGATTAGTTTATGGTCTGATCTTACCAGTGAGGGAAAAACTTCTGGTCTGGAGCATAGAGTCCCCATGTTGGTGATGATCAGGTCCAGTATGTTTTCCCCTCTTGTGGGAGTGGTAACAAGTTGTTCCATAGCATTTGAGTTTATAAATTCTAGGAACCTTTGGGCTAGGGTGTTGGAGCTAGAGTAATGCTCCCAGTCTATGTTTGGGTAGTTGAAGTCGCCGAATATAATGGTGTTTTTGTTGAGACCTTCATATTTTCCAGTGTTCTCAGGAAGGCCGAGTGGGGTTCCTGAGTATGGGAGGGTGGTCTGTAGCAGGCTATAAACTGGATGGCAGTTTTACCCACTGTTAGTTGCACATGGATAGTCTCTGATGCTTCGTGCTTTGCCACCAACCTGGAGGTGTGGGTATCTTTGATGAATATCGATACTCCCCCTCCTTTTGTGGTTCGGTCCAAGTTTTGGGGCCGAAAAGCATGGTATGAGGTATAACCTGGTAGTGCTGGGGTGCTCTCGGAAGCCCTGAACCAGGTTTCTGTTACTGCACAGATATCGATGTTCTCCATGCTAAGGAGAGTTTTGAATGTGTGCATCTTGAGGTTTAGACTTCTGGCGTTGAGTAGCATTACTCTTAGTTTCTTATCCCTTGTGATACCTATGGAGGTGGGTTTGTCTTTTGAGCCTTGCCTAAAAAAGGCACTATGGGGGTAGCAAGAGCCTTTGCCAATATCTGAAAGCCCAGGAGTGACAGGTGCAAGCCGTCCCTAGCGAAGCATCGTGGCTTGTCGAGCATATCATCCCAAGCTGAAAGGCATTGGATCCCCTTTGAATGACACCAGTACTTAAGCCAATTGTTGAAATTGATCATCTTGTCTTCATATTGTGGCATCATTCTTGGTGAGGGTAAGATGCTACTCAAGGTCAGGGTCATACCGGCCTGGGCTACATGCTCAGAGAGCTCCTTTATGTCTCTTTTCATGTAGTCCAGGGAGGTATGTCTCAGGTCATTCACACCAGCATGAACAATGACTGAGTCATATTTGTACTTGCCTTGGAGTGACCTGAGTGCTTGTGTTATATCAGGTGTGTTGTTTAGTCTTAAGGGCTGTGACTGTTCGGCACACTGGCTTTGTGAGATATTTGTTGCATGTGTTTTAACGTGTTTTATCATTGTTTGAAACCTCCTACTCTGATGTTAGTACCCTTCTTCAAACACCAGTACGCCCTTAATTTTACTCTCCTAGCTTGTTCCATTCAAGATTCAGTGAGGTATTCTATCAGCTCCGAACATTGCCCCTCTTTGCCTGCATTTCTCTGTCTACCTTTTTTTTAATGTGCAGTAATTGATCTCTTGGTTTCACTCTAAGTTCTTCATTCACTTCCTCCCACTCCTTTGATCCTGCTTTTTTCCTCAACTGCTCCCAATATTTAGGCTGTACTACTCAACTTTTCCAAATGTTCTCAGGTTTCTCCCACCTTTCCACATCCCCATATGGCTAAATATCCTCCTGTGGGAAAAAGTTGCCACCATACTGCCTCCATTGTTTCTTGTTAAAGGTTTTTACTATCATTATCTTTGTGTTATCCACATGCCCCCCTTCTCTACAACAAGCTTTCAAAATATGTCCTGACTCTTTTTCTAACTTTGTCCGTATGTATGTAAAAGCATTTTCTTCACTTCTGCAGTATGCGTCGTCCTGCAACAGATAAATTACAAGTGTTCAGATAAGTAATATTCTTTTTAAGATTTGTTAGAACCAGCCGTCCCTGTTCAAATGGTCGCTGCATGTGTTCCCATCTTGCTTTAGCCTTCTTATTTTCATGTACAAAATTCTTTAGTGCTTTTAAGCTAATTCACATTTCTTCCCTGAATCAAATAGATATGTCTGCCCCACATATATTATCAAGGGATCTACAAACATATAAGTTGCTTATATTTTACTGTCAAGGTCCATCTGAATTAATTCCCAGTTCTTAATTAGGTTTATTACTTTTTGCTTTGTCTCCAGCCACATGTCCATTGCAGCCTGTTGAGAATGTTCAGTTATACAAATTGCAAAATCTCTCTTTTTCATAAGCCATCATAGGATGGGATGTGTCTGAACTAAATTTTGCATTGGGACATAATTTACTGTAATTGCTATTGTCTTATCAACATTTATTTTATAATCCGCTACTTCCAGGTTACTCACATATATAATGTCACACTGTCTGAAAACAGTGCTATTTTTCCCCAGAACTGTATCACTGGCCCTGTAATTTAGATTTTCTTATTTTCTGTGCCAACAGTCGCAAATGAAGTGCAAAGAGACTAGGGGGACAGTAGACACCCTTCCCGAGTCCCTCTGGTTAATTTATTCTTCTTTGATTGCCTTCCTCCACATTTTAGACTGTTGTTTGCATTGTTGAACAAATTCCTGATTAATTTTTATCAAATTTGTTGGGAAATTAAATACTTTCATTGTATCTTCCTCCTTGTTTCTCCTGGCCACCTTTGTACTTGGAATGGAAACAGGATGTGCTCCTCCAAAATGGGTAGTACTCACAACAGTGACGTGTAGTGATGTGTACAAGTCCGCCACGCTTCACTTACTACTTGCTATTTAAAACAGTCATGCAAGTGTCTTGTCCTGTCTCTGTGTTTTAATATGCTGTTTTTGTCTAAAAAACACTCTCTAGTTTCATTACCTTTTAATCACACCTGCAGTCTGGAATGAAAATCATTTATCTAATTTGATCTGCGTGAGTGTCAGTAAAAGGCATGGTATTTTTGATGTGTATCATCATGAAGGCTTCTGAATCAGCAGACTAGTGAACCATGGTTTTGACACTTCCTTCCTTTTAGTCTCTGCAGGTGAGGCTGCCTACTACACTGCTTAACTCACTGGAAACTGTTTGCAGTAATCTTCAGTAAGTTTGTAACTCTACTGTTCGATACACTCATGCCTCACTTCACTGTTACTGTCACCCTTTCTATACATAGTAATAATACTGGCACCTTAGATGTAGTCACACCCCATACAAAGATTTATAGGTGTACATCAGCCCCACAGGTAACCTTACAAAAGTGTAGTTACAACACTGAAGTTACAAAATACATGCTGGGCTACAGCAAAATGTTTAATTTCTAGAAAAAAAAAACATTTTTAAATGGACGCGAAGTCTGAAACTCACTATAGCAAAAAAGACATTGACCTTTTTTTTCATTCACACTTAAGGTATTGCATTATAATATAGGTGTCTTCAGACAACACATCAATGTTAAGTTTCCAAACATCTGAATGCCTTAAAAAGTAACCGAGACAAATGTAGTCTTTCCCTGTATACAACTATTGTTTCAGATATTATGAAGACATGAGCAGCATGCATACATACATACGCATATGCATGCATGCACACACACACACACACACACACACACACACACACACACACACACACACACACACACACACACACATGTTTTCTAAATTGACAATGAACACTCATCAATGGAAAATGCAAACAACTTTGACAATTACACTCACCAAAACAAAAAAAAAATCTAAAACCACTGATCACATGTAAACAAATGCTTTACATTTGCAAGCACCAAGAAATACTAAGCACTTTGTTTTTACATAGGGCCTTTGCCCACCACATTCTGAAAGTTAAATTAACTTCACAGTCGCTTAATCATGGAGAAAGTGGGGTACAGAATTATAATGCGGTCAACCTCCTGAACTTCAACAGTAATACAATTTGACCACCCTCATCACAGATGAGATTTTCCTCAAAACTTGGCATGCGTTTAAAGTGTTTGGCAACTAAAGTAATACCAAGTATAAATGCACACACACACACACACACACATATGCATATATATATATGTATATATATATATATATATATATATATATATATATATATATATGTATATATGTGTGTGTGTGTATATATATATATATATATATATATATATATGTATACACACACACACATATATATCTATACAATTCATCTATATAGTTATAGATATATAGAGAGATTTATCCATCCATCCACAGCCCCTTTTCCCATTTTTGTACATAGGATGAAAATGTCACTTCAGCAATGACAAACATTCAGAACCAAGGTTCCCACCACCAGGTGGCTAGCTTTGTCACAGCTGTTCTTCCATACCACACACTTGCATGCACATACACACCTATGGCCAGTTTAGAGTGTCCAAGCCACCTTTGGAATGTGGTAGGAGCAGAGTGTAGAGTACTGTGAGGCAAGTAAAAGGTACATGTCCTTATCCCCCACTGTAGTGCGACCTGGAGTTAGTGTATATAGTTAGGGGGTGGGGGGGGCATAGGCCCCACTTAGTTTGGTTTTATAGTGTCTGTTTTTTGTTAAGAGGATATAGAAGTAGTTTTTAAGTTGTGGAAAAAGGTTGCTATTAGTTTTGCGAATTTAGTCTTATGAAATTTAGCATTTTAAGCTGTCTGAAATCAGATTCAGTGAAATGAGTTGTCAGTGTTTTAAACTTTAGGTGATTTGTTCTCAGTGAAATAGGATTTCGGTGAAGTGAAGTAGAAAGTAGACCCATGTGCGTGTATATATCCCCATACAAAACTTCTGGGCGTTCTTATTGATGACCAGCTAAAATTTGATATCCACCTACAAACCAATATTAAAAAGACTCCTCAAAAACTTGGTATGCTTTATCGACACAGGCACTACCTTTCTCTGTCTTCTAGACAACTCCTATCTACCATTTACCTCCTACCCTCCCTTTTGTATGGAGCTCCGCTACTCTCTAACCTCCAATCATCCCTAAAATCCAAACTTTCCTCATGTTATAACAAAATTTCAAAGTTTGCCACAGGATCCAAATCCTCTACTCACCATTGCAACTCCCTACATGCTCTAAATTGGTTGGGGCTCCCAAGCTACCTAAATTTCATTCAGCTAACTACAGCACACAAGCTAATTTTCAAACCTTCTAACTGTCCATCACTCTCCTCTTCCCTAAAACTTCAAAAGTCACATAGAACACTTAGATCCACAAATCAGAACCTCTTAGAACTTTACAAGCCTTTACACGCACCAGGGCAACTTCTATTATCATTCTCCCTTGCCAGATTATGGAACTCTCTTCCCCCTTACATTAGAACTACCCCTAACCTACCATCCTTTAAAACCCTACTCCACTCTCACCTGTACTCCGTCTGGGAGTGCTCCTGTACCCATCCTACCTGATTCCTGATATCTGCTGTCCCTATTCTATTCTACTCTAATCTCTGCCACTGCTTCATTTCATCTCTCTACAATTCCTTTGCCTAAATACATGTAGTGTATTAAATGAACATAATTTATTGTTTTTGCTAATATCTTATAAGTGATTGACTCAGCTCATATATTTCAATATATGTAAAATCTTGCCTTGCTGTATATTAAATGTTAAACTGTTGTTCTCATATGCTGTACTAATACATTGTATATTGTCTTTCATCTGGAGCTTTTCTCCTCGGGCCTCCATTGAAAACTGGCTACATTGGCTCAATGGACTTCCCCGGTTAACAAACTGAAATAAATAAATAAATAAATAAAATAAATCTCTCTCATGATATATTTATTTATCTAAAATAGTCAAACAGAACAAACATCGACATTGCTAACATTGCCATAAAATGTCTACATGCTTTTGCATATGGAATAACTTCACCCTATGTGGTGGACTGTACTCTCCACACCCCTTACTAATTATATATACTAACGCTGAGATTGCACAACCACAGGGAAAGTGTATATTCCCCAGCCCCAAAGCACGCTAATAATATAGAGGTCGACATTAAATAGTTTTGCTTAATGCTGATTCCCAAGCATATATATATCTATATGTATATATATATATATATATATATATATATATATATATATATATAGTGTGTGTATATATGTATATATATATATATATATGTATATATATATATATATATATACATATATATATATATATATATATAGGCACACATGTGTATATATACATATGTAGATACACACATATCTATTGCACGCAAACAGACCCTCACACGTGTATGTACAAATATAGATATACACACACCCACAAAAGCCACGAAATTGAAGAACAAACACACTGAAACTAAAACAGTTGATGTAAAATGTCTGAACTGCAAAATAACTGAACAGCGCATCCACCAACAGCAAGAATCTTGAATAAAACAAAGATAGACATACTATATTTTTACAAGGAGGGCAATTCCCCCCTTAACCCAAAATGTGGTGGCATGTCCCCCCCCACACACGTATATGTGTGTGTGTGTGTGTGTGTGTGTGTGTGTGTGTGTGTGTGTGTATGCATGTATGTGTAATATATATATATGTATATGTATATATGCATATGACTCCAGGATCGCTCCAGGATCGCACAAATATGAATATGTGAAAACCAATTAAAACTGAAGTAAACACTGCCTTACCTTATCAAAAACCCTTTCCATAACATTGCCATTAAAGAAGACATTCAGATGTAACACTAAATCTACTCCATTCCGAAGCCCTTAATCTCAACTGACAAATACTCGCACAAACACAAACTCACAATCCTCAAATGATCGGCACTCCAAACACAATCTCACACTTACTGTAATCACAACCACTCAGTCTTACTTCTTGCAACACTTCAAAGACTTGACAAAGAGTTCTTTTGATATATATCCAAAGCAGAGCACTATGTCAACAAACTGACTTTTTGGAGTAAACAGCATCCATACATTTATATAATAGGTTAATATTAAAGCTTTCATGTTGCATAGGCCAGTCTTTTGGGGTTCAGGTGCATTTCTGTTAAAGGGCTTTTCTCATTACAGTAGAAGGTATAGTGTCATTTACCATTTGATCTCATTCTGCAGCACAGATGAAAGGCAGGGAAAGCTGATGCCTCATGCAGAGGGTAAACGGGTTGAAAAAGTGCAGTTGTTTAAGTAAATTAACCATAAGAGTAGTTTTTCTAACTACCCCCCCCCCCCCACCATACCCACAACAGCCAACTTTCCGAAGCTGTGGGCACATTCGGGTGCTACACCTGCTAGGAGCAGGCAAGGTACATCATATATATATATATCAGGCAGGTGGAGCACTTAAGTCTTCAGGGCATTTTTTGCCCAGAAAGAAGGCAGGAGCTCTGAACACTTGTGCTAGAAAACAGAGAACTATAACTAATATACAATGGGTGAAAATGATCACACCCTGAGAACACATAAGGAACAGCAGAACAAAAGGGGACTAGAGGGATAGCTACTACACCACCGATCCATTAGAACATGTTATGATGCACTTACACATATGTACTATGTTTGAATATGGATGAGCACTGCAGTAGCATAAGCTATGTGGGTAGAGTACCATAGCTTGTATAGGAGAAGAAAAAGAGGAAGGAGGCCAGTACCTAAGGCTCCAGGAGCCCCTGGATAATAGTCTTAGCAAGGCTGTTCTGGACAAGGAATCCTGTTTGTTGTGTTCTGTAAAAGTATGCACAAAGGACCATGTCGCTGCCACTAGAATATTTCTAGAATCTGCTCCTATCCAGAAAGCTACCGAAGAAGCCAATGTCCATGTTGAATGAGCTCCAATCCTGCCTGGAAGTAGTTTACTGTGACCAGTATAACAAAAACAGCAGGAAACAACCATATTAACAAGATTTGCCCTTTCCTCATACCTTCATAGGAGACAAAAAGACAGTCAACTTTCCTGACAGGTTGGGTTTTGTCTAGGTAGTATCTGAGCTGCTGTCATACATCCAGAAAGTGAAGAATCATTTCTCCTTTGTTCTTTGGTTCAGTACACAAAAGTGGGAGATTAATAGTCCATCTTAAAGTAAACCCTAGGATGACTTTAGGCATAATGGTAAGATTTGTTCTCAAAGAAACCATGTCCCTGTGAAAAATAAGGTAGGGTTGACTCACTAACTCAGATACTTGCTTACCAGATGTTAGATCAATAATCGTCAGCCTTTCTTGTTCACCTCAGATTACCCCATGAGCTGGTTCAAATGAAGACCGAGTCAGATTCTCAAGCACAAAATTGAGATTCCAATGAGGACTTGCCTGTTTCCTAGGTGAGAAAGTATGCAATATCCCAAAACCTGTTTACCTTGACCATTGTTAGAAAGAGGGACACCTAAGGGCAGACAAGTAGAGCTGGCTACCAAATGTACCTTGACGGAAGAGTACAAGCCAGTGGGCACTTACCCACACAAATAATCAAGAACTAGAGGCAACCGGGCCTGAAAAGGATTCTGGTTGTCTGAGTGGCACCAATTAGAAAATCTTTCTAAAATATTCTTAGTAGCAGTTTTGTTCTCACCTCTTTTAGTACCTCAGAAAAAGGATGCCTAAAAGGTATCAAAATTCTATTATCCAAAAAATTAGGTGAAGTGTTTCTAGACTAGGATGTATCAAACAATCCCTGTACTGTGTGAGTAAATCCAGTCTGTGGAGAAGTTTGTGATAACTGCCCTTGGCCAAACTGAAAAGAAAGGAGAACCACTGTTACCTTGGTCAGAAGGGAATCACCATCACACTTTCTGAAGAGTGCTTCTGGATTTTTAGATGAAGCCTAGTAATGAATGGAAAGAGTGGAAAAGCATTCATGAATATTCCCATCCATGGGAATAAGAAATCATTCCAGGCTTGAGTCCAGAAGCAAAATTTCTTTAGCTGTCTGTTCTGAAAGTAGGCAAACAAAGCTATGTGATGTGTTCTCTACAGTTGGATAAGCTCTTGGAAGACCATAAAGTGATATTTCCATGTGTGGGGGTCTACCCTGGTCCTGCCAAGCTTGTCCACAATAAGGTTTTGCTTTGCTAGTATGCATGAAACCTGAAGAGTCAGACTGAGCTGAATTGTTACATTCAGGCCATCATAGCCAGTCTGTGACGAGATTAAGATCTGTACCCCTCACACCCTGTTTATGTACCACATCACTGTGTACACTTGTAGGGGAAGTTCGCTTTTGCCCTGACCAAATTTTCTCTAGTATAACTATGACCTTTGGTCTTCCCTGAAAATTATATATATATATATATATATATATATATATATATATATATATATATATATATATATATATTTATATATACGCTGTGTGTGTGTGTATACATATATGTATAAAAATTGAATTTCTGACTGTCCGTTATACTCAGGCAACCCAAACCTTGAAGGCACAAGGGAAACAGTTTTTGATTCAACTGGGTTATTATTTCAGTAAAACAATATTCTTAATGGCTTTACACTAAAAATGTATTTAAAATTTGCAGGTGGATTCACAAATGTGATGTGGTGTGGGACACATCAGAGGACTTAATTCACGAGTTGCAGGGTGGCCTTGTGCAAGGCAGACCTTTTACCTGCTCTTATTTTGGAGTAATGTTCCTGATTTTGGGCCTGATTTACTCCTAATTAGCCCCTAATTCTGGAAGTATGTCCCTTTTTTCAGGCTTGATTTGCCCCTTCACACAATTCTCTGAATCCCTCATCACTTGATTTTTGAAGCTGTGTAGTACACAGAAAACCATACAACATGGCCAACATATTAATGGCAACAATAATTTAAAGAAAGAGGACACACATCTTACATCTCCCTTTCTCTGGGTCAGAAATAAGCAACCTTGTGTGGTAGAGCTTTGCAATACAGTTCATTAAAGTCTACAGAACTTACACTGTGTCTTTGATAATGTGCTTATTTTTCCATCATTTTTATCACTTTTGTTTTTAATAGTGTTTCTGAGTAGTGGCCCGCATTCTTACTGCAAGCGGTAAAAGAGATATGTGCTGCCTGGTATTCAAATTTTATGCTGATTAGATGTCCAGACTTTTGGCTGGAGGTACATACTTTTCAAAGGCCTTTGTTCCTATTTTTAGTATCTGCGGATGATCTACATGATCACAGACCTCTGAGTTTCAGACTTCATGTCCATCAGAAAGTGTATGCTAATGTTAATGCAGAACCTATTATTCTAGCAGCTTTCTTAGTATACAAAAGCAATATTTTAAGTCTGTCCCTGATTTCTGGCCTTTGGCTTTGGCACTGATTGCTGAGCTTAGAAGTTGAGAGGTACGTGTGACATTATGAATTACACTTTTGTCCAGAGTAACGGTAAACTCTAAGGTGCCATGTTTGTGACCCCCCCCCCCGCATCGTAGACAGTACTTAGTTGTTTGCATTTTAATATTGTTTGAGAATAAACACAACTGTTTTTGAAAATGAATTAAAATATTGTATTTGATGTTAAAATATTATATGTTTGTATAACTGCCAAGTAATACCCAAGATGCCATTTGGCAACTAGTGTCATTAGTAAAGACTGTAACAGTTTTGATGATTACTTGTTATGTAAGAATGAAACACCTGTTAAATACATGGTTATAATCTGACTACATTCTGTGAGTCTTTGATGATATTGTATATATGCTGTGTACCATTACTCTGATGGGTATCCGACTAATATTACATGTTAGAACTGAGCTGATAGCCAGCAGCGTATTACACTGGTGTCCTGTGACCTGAGGGCAAATGCTATGTTCAGTCTGGTTTGGAAATCAGCCCACACTTCATAGACTTGTGTTTATTTTGCACTAAGTTTTAGTGTTACTACCATAAACACATGTTTTATAAAAACAGCATTATTGCATCAGCCAGGGGGTTGAATTCCCTTTGTTTTTATTGAGCAGAAGGAACATTTTTTCTAAACAATAAATGTAGTAGGAGCTCATGCCATTTGAAAGTCATGTAATGTTAATTCACTATTTCAGAATGCTTTTTCTATGTGTAATTTTCTTGCCTTGATGTTTTATAAATTATTGTGTTCGCTCCAGTTGTTGAGCAGTAATTCTAGATGCTTCTTGGGTGTGAGACCTTGCTTTCATACATTTCAGTTAAGATTGCCTTCCTTGTGAATACAGACATTATGCTCTTTTTTTTTTCCTGTTTTACTAGTAAACATATGAAAGCTTTGTGTATATACACCTTTTCTAATATAAATCCGTTTATGTTTATACTTTTACAGCTCCTGAAATAAACTCAAAATGCTGTTGAAAACACTGTTATCATTTGGGCTTCTACTGACTGTTACTGCAGTTCCACTAGAGAGTGACTCTAACGGTGTCAAACACTGGGCAGTAATTGTAGCTGGTTCTAATGGGTGGTACAACTACAGACACCAGGTAAACTACTTAACTTGCTTTTCTTCAATAGTTTGTTTAATTTATGTGAATCAGAAAAATGTAGCAACAGATTAGTGTTGGTGACGCACTGCCAAATCTTCTGCAGGAGTGTATATTGCTTCGTTCATGAATTATTATGCAGTAGTCGGAAAACAGTTTATATGTACAGTAGGCTCTAGCTGTCAGATATTAACCAATTTATACAGTAGTACAGGATTTGCAACATTTAAAATCAGAACATTAATTATCAAAACACCAAAAGAAGTAAGGTCTTAAAAAGTAGCTTCTTCTGAGCTGAAAGAGAAAATTACAAGTGAAATTTAAAGGTCCGCTAGAATATAATCAGTATAGGTTCAAATCTGCTACAGTAAGAGCCAGAATACACATAGCGTGGTAGACGGAAAGATGCTGTTGAGCACACAGAATATGCATGTTTACTAATAGAATATGAACAAAAGATTCAGCCTTTTTTGTTTCAGCCCCTTACCACAGATTTGGCTGTTTCACTAATAAGCACTCAGGTCTCTCAACAGCAGGTACAAATATGACTCAGTCATTGTCCACGCTGGTGTAAATGACCTGAGGCGTACCTCCTTGGACTACATGAAAAGAGACATTGAGGAGCTCTCTGATTATGTAGCCCAGACAGGTATGACCCTGACCTTGAGCAGTATCCTACCTTCACCAAGAATGATGCCACAATACAGAGATAAGATGATCAGCTTTAACAATTGGCTTAAACACTGGTGTCATTCAAAGGGGATCCAGTGTCTGTCTGCCTGGGATGACATGCTGGACAAGCCACGCTGTTTCGCTTAGGGGCGGCTTGCACCTGTCACCCCTGGGATTCGGATATTGGCAAAGGCTCTTGCCACCCCCATAGTGCCTTTTTAGGCAAGGCTCAAATTCTAAACCTACCACCCTAGAACACAAAAAGGAAAAAACTAAGGGTAATGCTGCTCAATGCCAGAAGTCTAAATATCAAAATGCAGCGACTCGAGGCCCTTCTCAGTATGGAGAACATCGATGTCTGTGCTGTGACAGAAACCTGGTTCAAGGCTCCTGAGAGCACCCCAGCGCTATCAGGTTTTACCTCATATCATGCGTTCCGGCCCCAAAATCTGGACAATACCAAGAAAGGAGGGGGGGTATCCATATTCATCAAGGACACCCACACCTCAAGACTGGTGGCAACGCACGATGCATTGGAGACCATCCAGGTGCAATTAACCATAGGCAAGACTGCTCTGCAAATTGTAGCATGTTACAGGCCACCCTCACAAACTCAGGAACCTCACATGGCCTTCCTGAAAACACTAGAGGGGATAAATGTATCACCAAACACCATCATACTAGGTGACTTCAATTACCCTAATATAGACTGGGAACACTACTCAAGCCCAAACACCCTAGCCCAAAAGTTCCTGGAATTCATAAACTCAAATGCCATGGAACAACTAGTCACCATCCCACAAGAGGAGATAACATACTTGATCTCATCATCACGAACATGGGAGCACAATGTTCTACACCGGAGGTGTACCCCTCACTGGTGAGATCAGACCACAAACTAATCTCGCTGGAGGTCCTCATCCCACCCCACCTGAAATAAAAAGACCACAGTAAAGAACTTCTCAAAAGCCGACTTCACACTTCTAAAGACTAGTGTGGTCTCCTTTAAGGCCCGAGGCGGAAAACAGTACTCAAGCCGCTGAATCACATACAAATGCCTTCTACCAGCACCTGCAGGACTGCATGGATAAGGCAATCCCAAGCAAAACAAAGACTCTTTGTACCAAAGGCAAGCGTCCAGTCTGGTGGACCCCAGCCATAAACAAACTCTACAACAAAAGGAGGAAGCTACTACAAGATAGAGCAAAATCCTTAAAAGGTAAGACACCCTTGATCACTATAAGTAAAAAACTAAGAGCTCTCATAAAATCATCCAAAGCAAATTTCGAGAGAAAAATAGCTAAAGACTCAAAAAGACAATCATAAGGCCTTCTTTAGCTATGTTAGAAACCTGGGAGGAAACTCCCAGATATGCTCAGAGCTAGTTCAAAATGATGTGAAGATTACTGATCCTACAGACATTGCCAACATACTGGCTGACAGGTTCAGTGCAAACTTCTCCCCTCCCCCAACAGGAGAGATATCTATACCAAGCGGTTGCCGCCCCCCAACCCTCTCCAGCGCCCAAGTGCGAACTGCTCTCTCCAAAGCAAAAGACACAGCATCCATGGGACCTGATGGTGTCCCCGGCTGTGTGCTCCATGAACTCAATGAGGAATTAAACCCACAGCTAGGACAGCTGTTTAATCAAAGTCTTACCTCTGGATGCATTGCAGGGGTGGCGCACTGCAACTGTGGTACCACTTCACAAAGGCAGTGCCTCCACCGACCCTGGAAATTACCGGCCCATTAGCTTGACAAGCCTTATCTGCAAAGCCATGGAGAGGATCATAATGAACCTCATAAATAAAGACATAGAGAATTTGCAGACTTTGGATCCAACCCAGTTTGGCTTTGTCAAAGGCAGATCATGCCTTTTAAACTTGGTTGACTTTTGAAACAGTCACCAAAGCCATTGATGAGGAAAGGCAGTCCATACAGCCTACCTCGATCTGGCTAAGGCCTTCGATACAATGCCCCATTCGGGTATCATTGAAAAACTCATCAGCTTAAATGTCAACCCATACATCACAAGATGGGTTGCAAACTGGCTGAGTGACAGAACCCACAGGGTCAGAGCTGCTGGCGCCATGTCAGACTCAAAGCCTGTCACAAGTGGTGTCCCACAGGGCTCAGTCCTGGGCCCACTCTTGTTTGGCATCTACTTTTCAGTACAAGCAAACACAGGAGGGTTATGGCTGACAAAGTTTGCAGATGACTGCAAACTGGGCGCCATAGTAGAAAACACATCTGACACAGATATCCTTCAGAAGGGTCTCACAGAAACGGATAACTGGTGCCTGTGCCACGGCCTAAAGTTAAATGCCAAAAAATGCATAGTCATGCCCTTCGGGAAAAACAAGGTTACCCCTAGCTACCAAATAGGTGGCAATCCACTGAGCACAGAAGAAGTTATCAGGGACCTGGGGACCCAGGTTGATAGTAGTCTGTCATTCGACACCCATGTAGCTAAAGTAATTAGGAAGACCTTCTACATTGCCCACCTTATCATGAAGGATTCTCATCTAGATCAAGGAGGTCATAGTCTCCCTTTACTCATCACTCATCAGACCAATGATTGAGTACAATGCCCCATTCGGAATGTATCTGACCCGACACTTGCAGCAGCTGGAGAGGCCACAAAGTTCCTCACCAAAAGGATAAAGGGTCTCAAAAATCTGTCCTATGCTGCCCGACTGAAAGAACTCCAGCTCTATTCAGTAAACGCTTACATGCTCAGAGGTGACCTTTGCCTAACATACAAGGCCATGTCAAACCCAGATTTGATGAATATGCTTCACCTCAAAAAATCTAGATCCATCAGAGCCACAAGGCGGGAGACTTAAACCTTGACACGGCTATTAATAGGACGTGCTGGAGGGATAGATTCATCACCCAAAGACTCCCTGTGCTGTGGAACAAAATCCCGGTACATGTGAGGCAGAGCACCTCGCTGGCCTTGTTCAAGAGAAATCTTGACCAATGGATGGGAGATCGCAGATATACCCCAGGGATTACCTCAGTGTCACTGCTCGACAGAGGCACAGCAAAATAATGGGTATAGTTCCCCATACTAAAGGGGTGGCGTAAGCCACAAAACGATGGGCTAGGCTTGTAAATGCCCTCGGGCAGATAGCCTAGTATGAACCTATGAACCTATGAACCTAAATCTTGAAGGCACAAGGGAAACAGTTTTTGATTCAACTGGGTTATTATTTCAGTAAAACAATTTTCTTAATGGCTTTACACTAAAAATGTATTTAAAATTTGCAGGTGGATTCACAAATGTGATGTGGTGTGGGACACATCAGTGAACTTAATTCACAAGTTGCAGGGTGGCCATGTGCAAGGCAGACCTTTTACCTGCTCTTATTTTGGAGTAATGTCCCTGATTTTGGGCCTGATTTACTCCTAATTAGCCCCTAGTTCTGGAAGTATGTCCCTTTTTTCAGGCTTGATTTGCCCCTTCACACAATTCTCTGAATCCCTCATCACTTGATTTTTGAAGCTGTGTAGTACACAGAAAACCATACAACATGGCCAACATATTAATGGCAACAATAATTTAAAGAAAGAGGACACACATCTTACATCTCCCTTTCTCTGGGTCAGAAATAAGCGACCTTGTGTGGTAGAGCTTTGCAATACAGTTCATTAAAGTCTACAGAACTTACACTGTGTCTTTGATAATGTGCTTATTTTTCCATCATTTTTATCACTTTTGTTTTTAATAGTGTTTCTGAGTAGTGTCCCGCATTCTTACTGCAAGCGGTAAAAGAGATATGTGCTGCCTGGTATTCAAATTTTATGCTGATTAGATGTCCAGACTTTTGGCTGGAGGTACATACTTTTCAAAGGCCTTTGTTCCTATTTTTAGTATCTGCCGGATGATCTACATGATCACAGACCTCTGAGTTTCAGACTTCATGTCCATCAGAAAGTGTATGCTAATGTTAATGCAGAACCTATTATTCTAGCAGCTTTCTTAGTATACAAAAGCAATATTTTAAGTCTGTCCCTGATTTCTGGCCTTTGACTTTGGCACTGATTGCTGAGCTTAGAAGTTGAGAGGTACGTGTGACATTATGAATTACACTTTTGTCCAGAGTAACGGTAAACTCTAAGGTGCCATGTTTGTGACCCCCCCCCCCGCATCGTAGACAGTACTTAGTTGTTTGCATTTTAATATTGTTTGAGAATAAACACAACTGTTTTTGAAAATGAATTAAAATATTGTATTTGATGTTAAAATATTATATGTTTGTATAACTGCCAAGTAATACCCAAGATGCCATTTGGCAACTAGTGTCATTAGTAAAGACTGTAACAGTTTTGATGATTACTTGTTATGTAAGAATGAAACACCTGTTAAATACATGGTTATAATCTGACTACATTCTGTGAGTCTTTGATGATATTGTATATATGCTGTGTACCATTACTCTGATGGGTATCCGACTAATATTACATGTTAGAACTGAGCTGATAGCCAGCAGCGTATTACACTGGTGTCCTGTGACCTGAGGGCAAATGGTATGTTCAGTCTGGTTTGGAAATCAGCCCACACTTCATAGACTTGTGTTTATTTTGCACTAAGTTTTAGTGTTACTACCATAAACACATGTTTTATAAAAACAGCATTATTGCATCAGCCAGGGGGTTGAATTCCCTTTGTTTTTATTGAGCAGAAGGAACATTTTTTCTAAACAATAAATGTAGTAGAAGCTCATGCCATTTGAAAGTCATGTAATGTTAATTCACTATTTCAGAATGCTTTTTCTATGTGTAATTTTCTTGCCTTGATGTTTTATAAATTATTGTGTTCGCTCCAGTTGTTGAGCAGTAATTCTAGATGCTTCTTGGGTGTGAGACCTTGCTTTCATACATTTCAGTTAAGATTGCCTTCCTTGTGAATACAGACATTATGCTATGTTTTTTTTCCTGTTTTACTAGTAAACTTATGAAAGCTTTGTGTATATACACCTTTTCTAATATAAATCCGTTTATGTTTATACTTTTACAGCTGCTGAAATAAACTCAAAATGCTGTTGAAAACACTGTTATCATTTGGGCTTCTACTGACTGTTACTGCAGTTCCACTAGAGAGTGACTCTAACGGTGTCAAACACTGGGCAGTAATTGTAGCTGGTTCTAATGGGTGGTACAACTACAGACACCAGGTAAACTACTTAACTTGCTTTTCTTCAATAGTTTGTTTAATTTATGTGAATCAGAAAAATGTAGCAACAGATGAGTGTTGGTGACGCACTGCCAAATCTTCTGCAGGAGTGTATATTGCTTCGTTCATGAATTATTATGCAGTAGTCGGAAAACAGTTTATATGTACAGTAGGCTCTAGCTGTCAGATATTAACCAATTTATACAGTAATACAGGATTTGCAACATTTAAAATCAGAACATTAATTATCAAAAACACCAAAGAAGTAAAAGGTCTTAAAAAGTAGCTTCTTCTGAGCTGAAAGAGAAAATTACAAGTGAAATTTAAAGGTCCGCTAGAATATAATCAGTATAGGTTCAAATCTGCTACAGTAAGAGCCAGAATACACATAGCGTCTTAGACGAAAAGATGCTGTTGAGCACACAGAATATGCATGTTTACTAATAGAATATGAACAAAAGATTCAGCCTTTTTTGTTTCAGCCTTCCTTTAAAGGTCGCCTAACGAAATTAACTGTTGTTTCTACTGGGCTGCCTTTTAGTAGTGCAAGACTCAATGTATATTTCATCACTTCAGAAAATTAAACTGCAGGTTGTAAAAAAATAACTGTAAATTTTAAAACTTGCTGTTAATATTTTAAACATTGTTAGAGTGTAACTTTTCTTCCCGTACTCCACATTTAGTGGCTGTGTGGTGTAGTGCATTATATTTCTCGCTAAATTGCCAAAGGTTGTGGATTTGAGTCACACTAGGGTTTATTTTTGTCTTGCTGATAGCGCAGAGGAAAGGCTACAAGTTATCACCAAGTGTCTTTCTTTAGCCAGAGGTTTGAGACTGTTGTGCAACTTTGAGTAAGTCAGATCATGCTGAAAGAGCAACTTATGGAAAATGACTCAGCATATGGCACAAAGAAGTTCCATCGAGTTGCAAGGCCCCCTACTGAAAAATAAAGCGGAGAGTTTGTAGACACCATTCATAAGGGATGAGAGTAACAAACTGCTTAGCAGTCCAGATGACTGGAGAATAAGCATTGTAATGTCAGTGTATATAAATGAAGGGGTGTTCACAACCGGAAACAGTACAGAGGTATCAAAATTCCTGCCTCACGATGATTGATAAACAGATGTACAGAGTAATAGAAAGATAAGACAGGAGATAAGCAGGTTAAATTCAGAGCTGGATGTAGTACAACTGACCTTATGTCTGTACTGAAAGAGGTTGATAGGTATTTACTAAGCCATGAGTCTCTATATGCAAGGCAGAGATCGTTTCTCAATAGCATGTATGATACAGAGAAAAATAAGACGAGAGAGTGTTGCGGCTATTCCAGTTGTGACAAGTGCTTGGAAAGGTACATATCGAAATTGGCATTATACTCAATGATTGGTCTAATGAGTGCCAAGTACAGTGGAACAGTTATGTCCCAGGATCTGGTTGCCAAACCTTTAGGTATAAGCTGTGCTACAGAAAAGGATTTCCTTACAGTAGCAGATACATGGTGATCAGAGGACAATTCCCAGATGTCTAACTATGCAACCATTTTTCAGGGGAGAGTTGTCAAGGGGGATAGCTACAAGGAGAGTCATGCTTCCTGAAGGATATGATTATATATTTCTTGGCATTTAGTTTTAGTTCATGGTTTTGACTTGAATAATGTATTTGTGACAGGCCCTGTTGAAGGATCCTTGTGTCCTTTGGGGAGTTTTTGATGACTCCAACTCAAAGTCTATCAGCCACTAATCCTTAACATTAACTTTCATCTCTGAGAAGTAAATGTTAAAAGAGGAGTTGCCCAAAGACTGATTCCTGGGTTACTCTGCTAGCATGTCTTTTGGAGGAGGTGGAGTTCTGTATGGGAGCCAGTTTGTTATCCAGCAAGTTATATAGGGGTGGAAGTCTAGCTTGGAGAATGAGGTCCAAATCTGTATTCTGCACTGATTTCCCCTTGTATATTGTCCCAGTAACTTTTTTTGAAGAAACTGACCAGATTAAGCAGACAGGACCTGTTCTTGATGAATGCAAACTTGGTTGTGTCGAGAGACTGTAAATTACCTATATCCCCATTTGTTAGTTTCATTATGATCCCTTCCAGGCTATGGCCTTGCAGATGAGACTGGTAAGGCTTATAAGTCTGTAATTAATGGAGTCTACTGAACCCCCCCCCCCACACACACACTTTATGCTAGGGAATGGCTGTTGCCTGTCCTCAGTTCCTTCAGCACAAAACTTTTGTGGCTAATATTGACTAGCCCCCTATAAGGGCTAATCAGTAGGCAGTCTGGTAAGTTATTCAACCTCATAGATGTAGTATTCTTGGCCTTAGATAGAGGTTTGAGAACCTGTAATTTGGAGATTTGAGGGTGGGGATGTGCATATTTGTTCTGAGGATATTGGAGGGGAGAGGGGGTGAAATTTGGAGCTGAATTTGTCTGTTAGTAGATCTGTTGTGTCCTGTATGACACGATATGGGTTACTGTTAGGTGAGCACAGTGCTGGGTGTTATTTCTGAGATATGTAAAATATACTTACAGAAAGCCTTGTGGTTATCTTTTGCCTGGGTTGCTATTTTTACATCATATCTGACTTTGGTTGATTTGGTCAGGATCAGAGTTTCTTCTTTAGTTTAGCAAGATCATTTTTGGCTTCTTCAGAGTTAGATTTATTTTGTATGCAGTGAGTTAGGTTCCAACACAGGTTTATTTTTGAATTTGGTGTTTATAGTACCCCCTCAGAAACAAATGCAACTGTTTACATGGACATAGAATTTGGCAGTTAATGATTCCATGTACGCAGTGGGACTGTTGAATTGGAAGGGACTTTTGAATTTATCCAGGTGTTGTCAATCAGTTTTATTGGGTTAGCCTTTGCATAGTCTCTGAATACTGTGGTATGGGATGATGCTTCAGACTTTTGACTTGTCCGATTTGACCACAGAGGAGTTTACAATTGGTGGGGAGCAGAATTGTCCCATATTGATAATTACCAAATCCAGGATTTTATGGCCACAGGTTGGGATGCAGACCAACTGGTCCAAGGAGAGTTTGATCAATCCCTTATTTACTACCTCCCCTTTTTTTCACCCTCTTTCTCAAACATTCTTTGTAATTCCTTCTCCAAAAACTTTCCCTTTTGCTTTCTGCATTTATCCTCACTTTGAAACCTACTTGACCCACCCCTCTCACCCTCTCCACTTTCAAACCAACCCCTCAGTTTTTACTGCATTTATTCTTCAGTACTTCTGTCAGTCTATAACCAAACTGCTCTGACAATTACTGTAGACTCTCTCATTCCCAGCAGTGCTTCAGCAGTATTACTTTCACCCACTTTTTTCAGTTTGCTACCTCTGGCCTATTAATTTCACTCCTCTGCTGGACTTCTCCAAGCTCACATGTCATCCAGTTTCTGTCAGTCTTACAATCTTTCTTTTCCATCAGCATAATTTCCATGTCACATCTACTATCAGTACTAGTACTGCTCTTAACTAACATTTACCTTATTGTCACATCTACTATCAGTACTACTACTGCTCTTAACTAACATTTACCTTATTGTCACATCTACTATCAGTACTACTACTGCTGTTAACTAACATTTACCTTATTGTCACATCTACTATCAGTACTACTACTGCTGTTAACTAACGTTTACCTTATTGTCACATCTACTATCAGTACTACTACTGCTGTTAACTAACGTTTACCTTATTGTCACATCTACTATCAGTACTACTACTGCTGTTAACTAACGTTTACCTTATTGTCACATCTACTATCAGTACTAGTACTGCTCTTAACTAACATTTAACTTATTGTCACATCTACTATCAGTGCTACTGCTGGCGTTAACTAACGTTTACCTTATTGTCACATCTACTATCAGTGCTACTACTGCTAACTAACGTTTACCTTATTGTCACATCTACTGTCAGTGTTACTACTGCTGTTAACTAACATTAACCTTATTGTCACATCTACTATCAGTACTACCACTGCTGTTAACTAACGTTTAACTTATTGTCACAGTGCTACTACTGGCGTCAACTAACGTTTAACTTATTGTCACAGTGCTACTACTGGCGTCAACTAACGTTTACCTTATTGTCACATCTACTATCAGCGCTACTACTGCTAACTAATGTTTACCTTACTGTCATATCTACTATCAGTACTACTACTGCTCTTAACTAACATTTACGTTATTGTCACAACTACTATCAGTGCTACTGCTGCTAACTAACAATTACCTTATTTTCACATCTACTATCAGTACTACTACTACTGCTGTTAACTAACATTTACCTTGGTGTCACAGCTACTATCAGTGCTACTACTGGTGTCAACTAACGTTTACCTTATTGTCACATCTACTATAAGTACTACTGCTGACGTTTACCTTATTGTCATCTACTATCAGTGCTACTACTGCCGTTAACTAACATGCTCCTTATTGTCACGTACTGTCAGTACTACTACTGCTAACATTTACCTTATTGTCACATCTGCTATCAGTACTACTACTGCTGCTAACTAACACTTACCTTATTGTCACATCTACTATCAGTGCTACTACTGCTGTTAACTAATGTTTACCTTATTGTTACATCAACTATCAGTAATACTACTGCTGTTAACTAACGTTTATCTTACTGTCACATCTACTATCAGTGCTACTACTGCTGTTGACTAACATTTACGTTATTGTTACATCTACTATCAGTACTACTACTGCTGTTAACTAACGTTTACCTTCTTGTCACATCTACTATCAGTGCTACTACTGCTGTTAACTGACATTTCCCTTATTGTCACAGCTAATATCAGTACCACTACTACTACTGCTGTTAACTAACATTTATGTTACTGTCACATCTACTATCAGTACTACTACTACTGTTAACTAACATTTACCTTATTGTCACATCTGCTATCAGTACTACTATAACATTTCCCTTATTGTCACAGCTAATATCAGTACTACTACTGCTGTTAACTAACATTTATCTTATTGTCACATCTACTATCAGTACTACTGCTACTGTTAACTAACATTTACCTTATATAACTAAATTAGCAACTATTCCACGGAGTTACCATGCCACACAAGCAGTAGCCAAGAACAGCAGCAAAAACCAGTCCATTAAGAACAGCAGCAAAAAGCAGCAGTAGATGTCAGGAAACCTAGTAACTTTACACCATTTAATCATCCTCTGGTTGAAGCATATTGTAGATTGACTGAAGCTGAGATTTATAGGTTTTATGATAAGAGGACAAGTGATATGAATTATAGATTAAAACAGAATCTTACATTTAAAGAGAGGAAGGCCCTACAAGCCCTACAAAACAATAGTTCTCTTGTTATACGTCCTGTTGACAAGGGAGGCTTGATTGTCATCATGGATAAGATTTTCTATGAGGGCTCCATGCAGACTATGTTGAGTGATACCACCTTCTATAACTGACTCTTGCTTAATGAGGTACATGAGATTATTTATACTGTAAAGAATGATTTGGTAGATATTAAGATAGCTGGCTTGATCTCTGATGAAATGTATAAATTCTTGAATGTTGAATTTCTGCTAATTCCTATTATTCAAGGCCTCCTGAAAATACACAAACATTCTGAATGTCCACCCATGAGACCTATTGTTGCAGGAGGGGGTTGGATTACAGAACCCCTTTCCTTATACATAGAGAAACATTTACGTCCTGTGATCAATATGAATCCAACTGTACTAAGAGACTCTAAACAATTTGTAGTAGATTTATATGATAGTCTGAAAGGAATAAGAGAACTTGACAATGTGGCTTTTGTTACACTAGATGTGCAATCATTGTTTACCATGATACTGAATGAACTTGGTATTCAGTTTATTCAGAAGTACTTGCATATACATAGTCAACTTTCAACAACACAGGTTGATTTGATATGTTTCTTTCTAGAAATTATACTTAATAACAATGTGTTCATGTTTGGAGAACAAGTATACTTACAGAAATATGGCGTAGCTATGGGCACTTCATGTGCCAATAGCTACGCCAATATGTTCCTTGCTCAATGGGAAGAAGATCTGTTGTTCCCCATGATAGGGTTTAAAGAACATGTTTTATTTTATAGGTGTTTTGTGGATGATTTGTTTATTTTGTGGAGAGGACCTCAAGTTCAGTTTAATAGTTTTTTTGAAGTTATGAATGGTTTAATGGAATGTTTGAAATTTACCTATAAATTTTCACATAATGGTATAGAATATTTAGATGTATACTTAGAAAAACTTGATGGAGGGATGATTAATACAGGCGTTTTCCGTAAAACTTGCCATAGGAACGCATTCCTTTTTAGATCAAGTATGCATCCCGGTTATATTTTTAAGAACTTAGTGAGAGGACAAGGTATGAGGGCCTCCAGGATGAATCCTACAGAGTTGGGATTCCATGCAGAATTGCTTAGTCTTGAAAAAAACCTTATGGATAGAGGATACACACGAAAGGAATTGGAGAAACAATGGGAAGATTTGATAGTGTTAAGGGAGACTAGAGCTAAACCTTATTTTGGACCTTTATGTTTTAGTGAAGAGGGACATATTAATACTACTGGGGTTACCAAGATTCCCCTTTATTATTCTAGTAACACTGGATATGTCACGAAGTTATTCCAACAATATTGGCCCATTTTGCTAGTACATGATGATATTGGTGATATAGTGGGTGAAGCTCCTAGATTTCGTTTTTGGAACCATAAGAACCTAAAGAGGTTGTTATGTAATAGGAAAAGTAGTTCAGTATGGATTGACTATGGGTATACGGAACCATGTGGTGCTTGTAATTTCGGTCCCTATATTGACACTGATGTGGTATTTTGCCACCCAGACCTGAATAAGGAGTTTAGGTTTAGAGGGACCCATAATTGTATGACTCCCCATGTTGTTTATTTAGCTGTGTGTGATTTATGCAGGGCTTTCTATGTAGGAAAAACTAATAGACCTATACGATACAGAATGAGGGAACATCTACATAATAACATCTACATAATATTAGGAAAGAAACATCCAAACATGTGATAGAACAAGGAATTCAACATACATTTAGGTTTAGGGTAATTGAGGCTGTGGATTCCAGTCCTAGGGGGGGTGATATTAGAAGCTACACTGAGTGCAGAGAGATGAATTGGATCATCATTTTATAGGCAGATAGAGGTAGAGGGTTTCCATTAAACCCGCCCTGAATAGAAGGAGGTTACATAAATAATACTCATTCTTTTTTATTGTTTTTATGTATTGGCATCATGTAGATATTTTTAGAGCCATGTTCATGTTCATATATATATATATTTGTATATTTAAGTATTTTTATTTATATTAGTTAGACTTTTACTAGTTAGAATGGTATAGTTGTAGTTATGTTGGGTTGTACCTTTAATTTTGTTCATTTACATAATTAATTGGGCTGGGTTCTTTTTGTATTTAATGTGGTTCTCTGCTCAGTTGAATCTTTTGGTCTGAAGAAGCTCTTAAGTGAAAGCGCTTACCGTTTGCATACAATAAACCTGAGTTTTTGTATTATACCAGCACTGTTTTTTTGTTTGAATTGACATTTGCTGCTGCTTTTTGCTGCTGTTCTTAATGGACTGTTTTTTGCTGCTGTTCTTGGCTACTGCTTGTGTGGCATGGTAACTCCGTGGAATAGTTGCTAATTTAGTTATTTTTGTATTTATTACCACAGAGTTTTTACCCCGTGGTGTGCTGGTTACTCTGTTACTTTTTAACATTTACCTTATAGTCACATCTACTATCAGTGCTCCTACTGCTGTTAACTAACATTTACCTTGTTGTCACATTTAATATCAGTACTACTACTGCTGTTAACTAAGATTTACCTTGTTGTCACATCTAATATCATTACTACTGCTGCTGTTAACTAACATTTACCTTGTTGTCACATCTAATATCAGTACTACTACTGCTGTTAACTAATGTTTACCTTATTGTCACATCTACTATCAGTACTACTAATGCTGTTAACTAACGTTTACCTTATTGTCACATCTACTATCAGTACTACTACTGCTAACTAAAGTTTACCTTATTGTCACATCTACTATCAGTACTACTAATGCTGTTAACTAGCATTTACCTTATTGTCACATCTACTATCAGTACTACTAATGCTTTTAACTAGCATTTACCTTATTGTCACATGTACTATTAGTACTACTAATGCTGTTAACTAACATTTACCTTATTGTCACATCTACTATCAGTACTACTACTGTACTACTACTGCTGTTAACTAACGTTTACCTTATTGTCACATCTACTATCAGTACTACTACTACTGTTAACTAACGTTTACCTTATTGGCACATCTACTATCAGTACTACTACTGTACTACTACTGCTGTTAACTAGCGTTTACCTTATTGTCACATCTAATATCAGTACTACTGCTGCTGTTAACTAACATTTACCTTATTGTCACATCTAATATCAGTACTACTACTGCTGTTAACTAACGTTTACCTTATTGTCACATCTACTATCAGTACTACTACTGCTGTTAACTAACGTTTACCTTATTGTCACATCTACTATCAGTACTACTACTGCTGTTAACTAACGTTTACCTTATTGTCACATCTAATATCAGTACTACTACTGCTGTTAACTAACGTTTACCTTATTGGCACATCTACTATCAGTACTACTACTACTGTTAACTAACCTTTACCTTATTGTCACATCTACTATCAGTACTACTACTGCTGTTAACTAACGTTTACCTTATTGTCACATCTACTATCAGTACTACTACTGCTGTTAACTAACGTTTAGCTTATTTGCCACTTGACAGACCCTACTTGGTTTGGCTTATGTTTGTTCACTCCCACTCTAGTCCTGATCTATTTTACCTACTTATCTGAAAATCTTCTCTAGAGTTATTCAAGACATTAACTCTTGCGATTTCTATTTTGATGCATTTCACATGCACTTACACACCTGTTGTACCTTTTTTTTGTCCGGCACCATTTTTATTTTCTTTTTCGCTTACTGTGGATGATCTTGTCTTCAAATGTTTTGTGCATATATATTACTTACTCCATTACTAGTAAGTTTTAGGCTAAGGTTATGTGTACCTGTTCTGTATTGCTTTATTTTTTACATTTTTATTGTTTTGTTATGTTAGTTGTGGAGCTTTCTCCCTGGGCTTCCACTAAAAAGGGAATAATTATTCTCAGCCCAATGGATAATCCTGGTAAACAAATGTTAAATAAAATAATAAATAAAGTGTGTTGATGTTTGAGGTATAGATGTTTTAAGACGTACAAGTTTCCCAGTTTATCTAGGGATAATCAAAGTCTTCTTGGAGAAAGGTGTATACCTTAATACTTACAGACTTCATACGAGAGCTGGGTTGAAGGGGATATAGAAGGGGTCATGTAGTTAGCCGTAATGTGATAAGGGGTTTTGTTCACAGTAAGTTGGAAGTGGAGGAGTTCCAGGTCATTATCTTGTCCTAAAGCCACTTCTACCTTTAGTGCCTTTGTCTAATGCCTAGACCTGTACGGGTGATAGGCATTGATGCCCTGCACTGATGGAGTGCTTTCACTGGTCTTGAACCCAGCCTTTTTGATGATGTATATACTGGCATTTTCCAGGGTGACTAATGCTTGTAGAGGGGATTTTTTTGTTAAGGCTCCTTGTGCTAAGCAACAATACCTTAATGTTTTGATTCTGTTTAGTTATGTTGGGAGCTTTAGAAGACAGACATTACCTAAAAAAGGCACTGTGGTGGTGGACAAGGTAGCTCTTAGGATTGTCTACTATCTCGTCCCAGGCTGCATTGCTTACTGTACTTATTTCCTTGTTTCACTTGAAAGAAAGTTACTGTTTGTCGTTTTTGCATTTAAGTTACCTGTAACACATTGCATTTAAGTTACCTGGCACTTGCTCACTAAAGCAATTATATGTCAGCACTAAAAAATTAAAAGCACTACACCCTCACAAACTCCCCTTGAGTACCTCGTTCCCCATTGGCCCTTTTTTTCAATTATAAAGGAATTCCCAATACTATTCTATCATGTCCAAAGGTCAGTTGTCAATCTCCTCTCTGGTCCGGCTGGTGAATCTGGGAATCTTGAGGCAATGTTACAACTGCCTCATGTGCACAGACAACCCTCTCCTCCTCCCAACAAATTCCAACACATGTGAGAGATGCAACCATATAGCCATACTGGAGGCTAAGCTCTCTCAACTCAGTACTGGCGAAACCAGTCAGGAGGAGAAGGAAACCCCACTCACTACAATTCCAGTCTCACATAGACCTACCACGACAGCAAACCAAACACATAAACACACAAAAACATACTCGGAGGCTCTAAATAAAAATCTGCCTAAGCAGCAGAGACCTCCAAAGCAGACACCCAAGCAACCGCTACCCCAAAACAAAACACGTGCAAGACATAGCTCACAAAGCCAGTGTGCTGAACAGTCGCAGCCCTTAAGGCTAAACAACACACCTGATACACTTGTAATAGGTGACTCTATCGTCAGGCACACTGACGTCCTGCTCACCAGGCTGAATAAGAAGAAGGTCACGGTGACATGCCTGTCAGGCGCTAGGATCCACCACATAACACAAGCACTCAGGTCACTCCAAGGCAAGTACAAATATGACTCAGTCATTGTCCATGCTGGTGTGAATGACCTGAGATGTACCTCCCTGGACTACATGAAAAGAGACCTAGAGGAGCTCTCTGAGCATGTAGCCCAGGCCGGTATGACCCTGACCTTGAGCAGCATCTTACCCTCACCAAGAATGATGCCACAATATGAAGACAAGATGATCAATTTCAACAATTGGCTTAAGTATTGGTGTCATTCAAAGGGGATCCAATGCCTGTCAGCCTGGGATGATATGCTCGACAAGCCACGATGCTTCGCTAGGGACGGCTTGCACCTGTCACTCCTGGGCTTTCGGATATTGGCAAAGGCTCTTGCTACCTCCATAGTGCCTTTTTTAGGCAAGGCTCAAAAGACAAACCCACCTCTATAGGTATCACAAGGGATAAGAAACTAAGAGTAATGCTACTCAACGCCAGAAGTCTAAACCTCAAGATGCACGCAGTCGAAACTCTCCTTAGCATGGAGAACATCGATATCTGTGCAGTAACAGAAACCTGGCTCAAAGCTCCCGAGAGCACCCCAGCACTACCAGGTTATACCTCATACCATGCTTTTCGGCCCCAAAACTTGGACCGAACCACAAAAGGAGGGGGAGTATCAATATTTGTCAAAGATGCCCACACATCCAGGTTGGTGGCACAGCACGAAGCATCAGAGACTATCCATGTGCAACTGACAGTGGGTAAAACTGCCTTCCAGTTTATAGCCTGCTACAGATCACCCTCCCAAACCCAGGAACCCCACTCGGCCTTCCTTAGAACACTAGAAAATATGAAGGTCTCTCCAAACACCATTATATTGGGCCACTTCAACTACCCAGACATAGACTGGGAGCATTACTCTAGCTCCAACACCCTAGCCCAAAGGTTCCTAGAATTTATAAACTCAAATGCTATGGAACAACTTGTTACCACTCCCACAAGAGGGGAAAACATACTAGACCTGATCATCACCAACATGGGGACTCTATGCTCCAGACCAGAAGTGTATCCCTCACTGGTAAGATCAGACCATAAACTAATCTCACTGGATATTCACATCCCGACTCCATCACCTGCCCTGAAAACCACAGTGAAAAACTTCTCTAAAGCAAATTTCACACTCCTCAAAACCGAGGTGGAATCCTTCAAAGCCCCCGGGCCTGTGGAAAATACGGCCCAGACAGCAGAATCCTTTATAAACGCATTCTATGAACACCTTCAGGAATGCATGGATCATGAATCCCAAATAAAACCAAGACCTAATCCTCCAAAGGCAGACGTCCTGTTTGGTGGACCCCAGCCATAAACAAACTATACAATAGAAGGAGGAAGCTACTACATGATAGAGCAAAATCCCAAAAAGGGAAGGCATCTCTGATCAGTATTAGCAAAAAACTACAGGCACTCATAAAATTGTCTAAGGCCAGCTTTGAGAGAAAAATTGCACAGGACACTAAGGATAATCACAAGGCTTTCTTTAGTTATGTTAGGAACCTGGGTGGGAATTCCCAGATATGCTCAGAATTAGTCCAAAATGACAAAAATACACCAACCCACAGACATTGCCAACATCCTAGCTGACAGGTTCAGCGCAAACTCTCCCACCAAAAGGGCAAATATCTATCCCAGTAGAGTGCTGCCCCCCTGACATCTCAGATGCTCAGGTAAGAGCTGCCCTCTCCAAAGCAAAAAACACAGCATCAATGGGACCAGACGGTGTCCCGGGCTGTGTCCTACATGAACTCCAAGAAGAGCTAAACCCAACCATAAAACTACTGTTCAATCTCAGCCTTACTACAGGATATGTACCCAAAGAGTGGTGTACAGCAACAGTGGTCCTCAACGGATCCTGGAAACTATCTAAGCCTGACTAGCTTGGTCTGCAAAGCTATGGAAAGGATCATCATGGACCTCATAAATAAAGATATTGGGGACCTACAGACACTGGATCCTACCCAGTTCGGCTTTGTTAAGGGCAGATCCTGCCTCTTAAACCTGGTTGATTTCTTTGAAACAGTCACCAAGGGAATTGACAAGGGGAAGGTTGTCCACACAGCCTACCTGGACCTCGCAAAAGCCTTTGATACAATACCCCACTCGGGCATTATAGATATACTCACCAGCTTAAGTATAAACCCCTATGTCACTAGATGGGTTGCAAACTGGCTCAAAGACAGAACCCACATGGTTAGAATTGCTGGAGCCATGTCGGACTCCAAACCAGTTACAAGTGGTGTCCCACAAGGCTCAGTCCTGGGACCTCTCTTGTTCGGTATATATTGCTCGGAGGTACAGGCCAACACGGAAGGACTGTGGCTGACCAAGTTCGCAGATAACTGCAAACTGGGCACCATAATCGACTCTCCAGCCGACACAAGCATCCTCCAAAAGGGCCTCATAGAAACAGACAACTGGTGCCAGAGCCATGGCCTCAAGCTAAACGCCAAAAAGTGTATAGTCATCCCCTTTGGCAAAAACAAAGTGCCCACAAATTACCACATAGGTGGTAATCCATTAAGTACAGAAGAAGTAATTAGGGACCTGGGGACCCAAGTTGATAGCAATCTCTCATTTGACAACCACGTGGCCAAAGTGGTTAGAAAAACATTTTATAAATCATGAAGGGATTCACATCTAGATCAGGGGAGGTCATCGTGCCTCTTTACTCATCCCTCATCAGGCCCATAATTGACAATGCCCCTTTTGGTATGTACCTTACCAGACACCTGCAGCAACTGGAAAGACCCCAAAAGTACCTCACCAAGAGGATCAAAGGGCTCAAACAGATGCCATATGCTGCCCGGTTAAAGAAACTCCAGCTCTACTCAGTGGCATACCGCCTGCTCAGAGGCGATCTGTGCCTGACATATAAAGCCATGTCCAACCCGGAATTAATGGACATGCTGCACCTCAGAAAATCCAAATCCCATCAAGCTATGCGCTCGAGAGACTTGAGAACCTCAGCACTGAAATAAATAGGACATGCTGGTGGGACAGATTCATAACCCAGAGGCTCCCTTCACTCTGGAATAAAATCCCAGTCCAGGTTAGGCAGAGTCCCTCATTGACTCTCTTCAAGAGGAATCTTGATGAGTGGATGGGAGATCATAGGTTTACCCCGGGTATCACTTCTGTGTCACTGTTAGACAGAGGCACAGTATACTAACCTCGAAAAAGGGCATAGCAAAATTAATTTAAAATGGGTGGCAAAAGCCAAACACACTCTGGCTAGGCTTATAAATGCTCTAGGGCAGATAGCCTAGTATGAACCTATGATGTATATATCTGTATCTACACATACGTATGTCTACTAGATAGATATATAGGTATATGCATATGTGTGTTTGTGTGTGTGTGCGCGTGTACACACACACACACATATGTGTGTGTATGTATATCTAATATTCTACCCCCTTTGAATGACACCAACGGCTATGCCAGTTGTTGAAGTTAACTATCATTGTAGATTGCTGCTCAAGGAAGCTCATACCAACTCCGACATATGTTTTGACAGCATGTCTGTGTTCACATAGTCTAGGGATGTGTGTCTTAAGTCATTACATCCAGTTGTACAATGATTGTATAGTATGTCTTTGCGTGGTACAAGGATTTGAGTACCTGTATGGTGTGGTGATTCTAGCGTCCTGATGTGCAATTGACAGTGAGCCTTTCCTTGCACACCTTGGTGAGTGGTGCATCACTGTGCCTCAATGTAGAGTCACTTGTTACTAGGGTATTTGATTATGCAGGGGTTTACCTTATGGACTTTTGACTTGAGACAGTGTGACTCATGGATGTTAGTTTCATGGTGGGTGCTGCCTGTGTTGTGTTTGTAAGGTTGCTGTGTATACTTATGTCTTAGGTTACATTTACAAGGCCTTTGTGGTTTGTGTAGGGTAGTTTTAAGAGCTACACCATGTGTAGGTCTTTGTGTTAGGTTTGAGATGTACGTTCTGTGGTGCTGACAATCTGCTTGTTATTTACAGTGGCCTTGTGCGAGAGCTTTGCCCTCATTAAAATTATGTAACTACATCTCTCACACACTGTGTCAGTTTGCTTATGTAGTAGGTGGTTGTCAGTAAAAGTTAGACAATTGCTACACTGTTTTAGGGTGCCCACTTCATTCAGACTACAGAGATGGTTGGAAAGTGCAAGTCTATGTTTCCACTTGTTTAGAAATCTGGGCCAAATGGGGAGTGTTGTCTAAGAGGTTTGGAGTGGATTTATTGAAGTTCTTACTGTCTATGTCAACAGTCTGTGTTTGGTATAAAGAACAAACAATCTAAGTATAGTATAAAGAACAAACAATTTTAAGTATAGTCATGAAGAGCAGCGTGCCCCTTTGTACAAATAAGGGGCTCTTCGGCAACTACTGACTTGGAATAGAAAAATTTAGGGTTCTAAGTGCCTGCGTCTGTACAGTGTCTCGTTAAACACTGCCACATTACGAGCAGTTCATGCAAATGTGGGCAATTTATAGTAACACAGCAAAGGTAAAACATTTCAAACAAGCCCGCTGGCCAGAAGTGAATAGGTTCTGCAACAATCAGAGGCCTAGAAATGTCTAGATTGTTCCTGTACTCTTACGGGAGTTTAAACCAAAGCATTTCTAAGTTAGATCGCAATAAATGACAAAAACAAGTGCAAAGCTATCACAGTACTGATTACGAATGCAAAAAGTATTTAAGTATGTATTTATGTATGTATCCATTTGTAGCAGAGGATCGGAGAGAAAACCTCCAGGTATAGATCACGTTTCACATTGTAATACATTCTTATTTCTCCCCATAGAGGCCATTTAATTAACTAAGACAGCGAACTTTCTACCTCATTTCTGTGTTCAGAACATCCCTTTTAATTCAGTCCTGGCTGTTTCTAGGTGGAAAAGAAGCTGGATATGAGTTGAGGCAGAATGCAAGTGGACATTTGTAGACTTGTTGAAAGTATATGACAGGGTCCTAAGAAACATGAGTCCCAGAAACATTGGTAAAATTAGTGCAAGCTAAGTACAAGAATCCAAAGACACTAGTGCCAATATTGCTTAGTCTCAAAGAAGAGTTTTTGGTGGGAGTGGGTGTGCATTTGCACATTTCTACATCAGCTTGGAGGGCACAGGTCAACAAAGCTGCTGTATGAATGTGTTATAGCACTTGGCTAGACTCTAAACAGGAACCTCACCAAGTGATAGGGGGACCAAAATGGATAGCTGAAGGCACATGGGATGAAGCTGAATATAGAAAAGTCAGTGATAATGGCAGCAAATGCAGGAAATCAGAAGAAGATGAAAATTGAGACAGAAGGAAAATAATAGACAGGGTAACTGCTTCAAGTATCTGGGAGGTGTCATTGAAAAGAAGGGAAATCTGAATGAGGAAGTCATAATTAGAGTCCGAGGTAGTACGCTCGACTGGCTCAAAGTGTCAGGAGTGGAATGTAACAGAAGAAAGCAAGGAAGCTGAAAAGAAAGTGTATGAAATAGCTATACCGATAATCTTAAAGAAAACATTTGTCCAGGAGATTTTTTTCTCTATATGGCTTTCATCCAGAACAGAAATTTTAGTGGTTTTACTATTTGCAAATGGAAAATGAGACACCATCTTAGAGATGTTTGGTCAGAGATGCCAAGTTCAACACTTGTCAACAGTACTGTTTATAAAGGGTTGCAAAAGTTCCTGTTAGAGCCCTTAGCCACATCAAGGGAATAGGTTCTCAGTAAGAGTGGTATGAACTTGGCATTATGAAAGGCTTGGGAGTAGATGCAGGTTAATCTGTTTCTAAAAGGTTTTAAATTGGTTAAAGTAGGTATGTGTGAAGACTCCAAAGATTATATATCTAAGCAGAAAGGATCTTTTTCCCCTTTGCAGAACTCCCTAAGGTTAATGCAGACACTGTAGTCACTTACAGAGCCGGAACTCTTCTTCTGACTCCTGCATGCAACAGGTTTGCTAGACTGGTGTAGCTAATGACTGGAGGAGAACATGGACACTGGGAACTCAGTACTGTAGTAAGGACTGATGAATGGTACCAATTACTGGTGGAGAACATGGACATTGGGAACTCAGTACTGTAGTAAGAGCTGACGAATGGTACCAATGACTGGAGGAGAACATGGACACTGGGAACTCAATGCTGTAGTAAGGACTGACGAACGGTACCAATGACTGGTGGAGAACATGGACACTGCGAACTCAGTGCTGTAGTAAGGGCTGACGAACGGTACCAATGATTGGAAGAGAACATGGACACTGGGAACTCATTGCTGTAGTAAGGGCTGATTTGTACCATTGACTGGAGGAGAACATGGACACTGGGAACTCAGTGCTGTAGTAAGGGCTGATGAATGGTATCATTGACTGGAGGAGAACATGGTTACTGGGAACCCAGTGCTGTAGTAAGGGCTGATGAACGGAACCAGTGACTAGAGGAGGATATGGACACTGGGAACTCAGTGCTGTAGTAAGGGCTGACGAATGGTACCAATGACTGGAGGAGGACATGGACACTGGGAACTCAGTGCTGTAGTAAGGGCTGACGAACTGTACCAATTACTGGAGGAGAACATGGAGACTGGGAACTCAGTGTTGTAGTAAGGCTGACGAATGGTACTAATGACTGGAGAAGAACATGGGCACTGGGAACTCAGTGCTGTAGTAAGGGCTGACGAATGGTACTAATGACTGGAGGAGAACATGGACACTGGGAACTCAGTGCTGTAAGGGCTGACGAACGGTGCCATCATTGACTAAGGAGATAAGAATATTAGATATATTGACTCAGGTGAGATTTATTGAATCAGGTGAGATTAAAGTACTGGAAATGTAAGAGTTAAAGAACTTTATAGAGACAGTGATGCTGGGATGCATAAGAAGAAAAATTTCAAGTATGAGATATGACGTAGCTGTTGCATTGAATGTGGAGTGTTATTTCCAACTCAACAGACAGCAGCTTAAGAGTTCTCATTGAGTTCAGGGAACCTGCAAGAGTACAGCTAAAATAATAAATGCTCTGTAATGCAGACTCAAAGAAAGAAAAGGCAATTTAGCTTAGACTTTAACTCAGACCAGTCATGGTTATCTTCAATGTACTGACAAGCAGCAAAACCAAAGTTGTAGAATGATAAGAGTCTTCCAGATATGCAGCATTTTTGTTGTGGACAAACTGGTGATGCATAATTACATGTCAGAAATGCAATGTGCAGTACAAAATGCATAGAGATGCAAAGAGAGAAAGCACAGCCTCTGACTGTGAGCTGAACCGGTACCACCCATGATTATATTTTTTCTGTATTTTTTTTTTTTTTTGTATCTCTGTGGCTGCCAAGCGTCAAGCCTCCCCATATCGAATTTAAACTCATGTGTTCCTTCATACCATATGTCCTTAACAGAGAAGTCATAGCCACCTGGAGAAACTGTCATTTCTGTATCCATGGAAGTACTTTGTGATCTTGTCAATATCCTGGCAATGAGGGCATTTCTCATATATATATAATCTCTCCCCTGGACAGAAATGCATGGCGCGTATCGCCATGCGGGCCACTACTCCTTTCTTGTGGGAGTGCATAGCGATGTGCTTCCGCAATTGAAGTGTATTTCATTTCCACCTTGAAAAGGTAAATGCATTCCTCAGGATCAGCCTGTGCTTAGCTGTCAAGGATCTCATGGTCCAGACTTCCCCCTCACCCATGCCATCTCCATTAGACATCTCCCTTGCTCTCTCTCTCTCTCTCTCTTTTCCGTTGCAGTTAGGTTTGTGCTACATATGAATCTTGTCTGAAATTTAAGTGTATTCATAGCACACTGTGTTTCATCTGATACACCACTTGGGATTATACAGTTATAGTCAAAGACATGATTCCAAAAGTGTAGTCTACAATTGTGAATCCAGTTCAAATAAATGCATTGGTCCAGGCTTGAAACATGGCCAGTTTGAATTCTCTTACAATTATCATAATTGGCTACAGCAATGTAGCTGGAATATATGAAATGCTTAAAACCAACCGTCTCTATAATATGGCATATTTAGAAAGTACTTTGATCTTTCAGTGCTGGGATATTAGTGCTGATTAAAATAATGGTAGAAAAAATGCCAAGTACTTGTGTTCTTGGTGCATGAGGCAGGCATATAAGAAAACTGATGAAAATGCATTGAAGAGTAGAGAGCGAGATGACACTGTAATTTGCAGAGAGCGAGATGACACTGTAATTTGCAGAAACAACTGAGTCGGGGCCTGGGCCCTGACAGACGAACTGATTAAGCCAAGTGGTCCTTTGCCCTGACAGATTATGTATCTCAACTTGTCTGGGTGGAGTTGAATTTATCTTTGAATGTATTTTGTTACCTAAATAATTTGTGTGATCGTAGTGAAATCCTAGTGTAGTTTGATATGGTTTGTCTTAGCAAACTTACTTGATCAGTAAGCCAGTTACATCCTTTTAAAGTTGATGTTTTTTTTCTCTAATTGTGTAGTATATCTGGAGCACTTTATTTGAAAGATGCTTAAGTATATTTCAAAGTGTAATTTGTAGTATAAAGAGGATCTTGCAGTGCGTTCTAATATTTCCATCTATTTTTTAAGGCAGATGTATGCCACGCTTATCAGATTCTCCACAGAAATGGAATCCCTGATGAACAGATTGTCGTCATGATGTACGATGACATCGCGGAGAATGAAGAGTGAGTAAAAGTCTTAAAGGCGATTTTGAGAGCTTGACTGACTGTGCTTAAAATAACAACCCAGGAATTTCTGTGGATATGACTATGTTCACTACATAATCCATTTCTCTTGTGTGTCGCTCCATCTCCTTTTTCAGTATGTGTGCAATACCTTTTAGTTATATATAAGGGAATGTTTTGTTATGAATGCATTTAGTGACTGGATATAGTTCAACAGTTAGCTCAAAATCCACTTTAATTGGGAATTCATTTGTGCTGCAGACACTTTATAGTAACTTGCTTAAATATTCACTTTCATCTTAAATTTATAAAAACATGGCAGACATTTAGTAAAATGTTACTAATAATACAGTGAGGAATTTATATACTGGAGTACTATTGGCAGACAATTACAAGCCATCAGCAACATTTGTCTTAATATAAATGGATAAGTGAGCGAACAAAAGCAGAAAAAGTCTTCAGCCATGTTCCAGGTCACACAAAGTGCTTGTGTGCATTGCATCATTAAAATAACATAGTTTAAAACCTAAGAATCTCCAAGAAGGGCACATAGAACATAACATTGCAGTAGACAGTAAACTTTGACATTTGGTTCTGTCATCCTGCTGGTGTAGATGGATAGCTGCTGTCGACAGTATTGGTGATTAAGGTTTTTGTTGGTAGAGGGCAGTTTTTTTATAGTCCGACAGACTACTGAGTTTAGACTAATGGCTTCCAACAGGCATGCAGTGTGAATGGAGCGGGAGTCTGTGCTGGGGGGGGGTCAAGAAATGGAGCGAATGTGTGGGTGGGGAGAAGGAAGAAATGGAGCAAATGTGTGGAAGTATCTACCTGTGCTTCCCATATTTAGTCTGTATGCTGTAGACCAGAATGTTATATATTTTTTGGGTGTGGCATAAATGAAAAAAATCAAATTTTGCAGTGGGACATCCTCCCAGGCTTCATCACCATTCTTTCAGTCCTAGATGGAACAGATACAGCAGCTGGGCAGTAGACAGAAGACAGGAGATTGAAATTATCAGGAGACTGCAAAGTAAAAAAAAAATGAATCTAATAGGAGCACTGTAATATAATGATTTTAGTGCATGTTATGTCGTAGCCCATATCAGCCTTTTGGTGGCCAATTTGTATCATGATAGCATTTCATATAACCCTTCTGGAATGAGACCTAAGTACAGAAACAAGTAACAGTTCAGGTAAAGAATTATTCTTCACTATATATTTCATTAGGTTGTCACATCATCCAGGTTTTGTAAACGCAGTTTCCTACTTCACAGTTTACAGCATTTCTCCAGCACATTCCTCTCTGCAGCTCATATTTTCACTGCATCTGTTTAGGGAATAGTTTTACTGTTCAGCCAAGCTGTTAGCAACAACAACAAGAAGGGAAAAAAGAAGTTATGTACTCACCATAATGCTCCATCTGAATAGTTACACTTCATGTTTCTGCAACCTGTGGGTATTCGGATCCATATTGGATCTGAGCTGGGAACTTTTCAGGCATCTGCTCCGAGCTCCAAGCTCCTCCCCCTTACCCATAACCCATCACCATCTCCTACCTTCCCTCAGATCGAGTTTACCATTACTCAAACCAATCAGCAACTCAACTTACAATAAACCATGAGAGGGTTCGGGGGAAGGAGGGTGGGAAGGTTGCAGAAAATGAAGTGTAACTACTCAGATGGAGCGTTATGGTGAGTACATAACTTCTTTATCTTAAGTAGTTAACTTCATTTTATCTGCAACCTGTGGGACAGAGCTCCCAGCTACTCAAACTTCTGGGAGGCCCTCATGAAAGGATATTCCTGAGCACCGCAGAGTCGAAGGATGCTCTCTCTCTGGAGATCAAATCCAACTTATAATGATAAATGAAGGTATGTGACTTTGCCCAAGTTGCTGCCGCACAAATGTCATCCAATGAAACCCTAAACCAAAAGGCAGCAGAAGTTGCCATAGATCTGATAAAATGAGCTTTAATAGGACCAGACGGGGACAGACCTTTGTCTTTGTAAATTTGCAAAATACATTGTGTAATCCATCTAGCTAAGGAAACCTTGGAGATGGCTTTACCCAGAAAGGGTTTAAAAAAAGACACAAATAACTGGTCAGACTTACGGAAGGGCTTTGTTCTATGTAAATAAAAACGTTGTCTATGAACTTCTAGCAAATGCAGTTTATATTCACCCTTGTTCTGAAAATTTGGAAAGAAAATGGGCAGGTTAATTGTTTGATTAATGCTTGATTCAGAAGCTACTTTTGGTAAGAAAGAAGGGTTTGTGCGGAGAGAAACCCTGTCCTTATGGAAGATCAAGCAGGGGGCACGGCAGACAAAGCCTGAATCTCATAAACCCTCCTAGCTGACGTAATAGCCACTAGGAAGGCTGTCTTCCAGGATAAGAACTTTAAATCTGTTGATGCTGCAGGTTCAAAAGGGGAGCAGCTCTGGCCTGGAGAACCAAGGTAAGGTCCCAAGGAGGAACAGAGTCCTTAATTGGAGGACGCAAAAGAAAGGTGCCTTTAAGGAAAGCCTTGCACAGTCTAGAAGAGGCAAGGGCATTCATGTTTTTGCCGACATGGAAATTCGAAATAGCTGCCAGTTGCACTTTCACAGTGGAGGAACTAGCCCCTTGCTGAAAAATATTGGCTAAGAAATCCAACACTGCAGGAACAGGTGCTGTAAAAGGATCCAGGTTTCTCTGAGAAGCCAAAATAGAGAATTGTTTCCATTTACTGCGGTAAATCTTCCTAGTGGAAGCCTTGTGAAATGCCACCAGAATAGTGTTTACTGAAGATGAAAGACCAGGAGTTCTGGCAATCAAAGGAACTGGAGCAACCAAGCCGTCAGCTTGAGGCTGTCCAGGTTGGGCAGATAAGTGCCCGAGGGATGAGAAATGAGGTCCAGGTAGGGATCCAGAACCCAAGGAGGAGCTAGAACATGAGACCAGAGGAAAGGGAACCACACTTGACAAGGCCCGAACGGGGCAATGAGGTTCACTTTACACCCCAGTCAGCAAGCTTTCTGAAGAAACTTCGGAATGAGTGGTAACTGGGGGTAAGCATAAAGCAACCCGGGAGGCCAAATATGGACTAGAGCGTCTTTGGGGGATCCCCTGGTGAGGGAATCAGAGCAAAGAACTCCTCGCACTTCGCATTGGAAGTAGATGCAAAGAGATTGCAGCAAGGCTGATCCCATGCAAGGAAGATCTCCACCACTATCGACTGTTTCAGAGACCACTCATATGGCATTAGAATAGCCCAACTCAGTCTGTCTGCTAAAATGTTGGAGCATCCTGGGATGTGCATTGCAATCAGAAAACGACTGGTGGAGATTGCCCACTCCCACACTCCCACTCCCACACTCTCATGGCCCTGCGACACAGAGGGTAAGATTTGGTTCCTCCCTGTTTTTGATGTACCAGACAACTGGCATGTTGTCTGACTGAATTGCAATAGTCCCTGGAGGAAGAACAATGTGGAAGGCTTGCAACGCTAAAAGCACTGCTCTCATCTCCAGAACATTGATGTGCGATCTCGTCTTGATCTGGGACCACGTGCCTTGGACCATCCTCCCCAGATAATGCCCCCCCACCTGAGCTCGGAGGCGTCCGTGGTCACTGTGGCTTGGGCTGTGGATGAAACAAATGGGCATCCCTCTGTGATCTATGGGGATTGGAGCCACCAGAGGAGTGACGCCCTGCAGGCTTTGCTGATTTGAATTGGATGTTCCATGGGGAGATCTAGCCAAGACCACTGTACGGCTAGAGTCCATTGAAGAACCCGCATGTGAAGATGCACGCAGGGGAGGATCGAGATTGCTGCAGCCATAGAGCCCAGGGCTCTGAGAACGTCGCCTGCCTTGGGTAACCTGGGGCCAAGAACTATGGATATATGGGCCCATAGACTCTGGACCCTGTCTGGAGTTAGAAAGACTTTCAGTCGAGGGGTGTCCAGCCGTGCCCCGATAAAGTCCAAGATCTGCACTGGGTCCAAGAGGGACTTGGAAACATTGATAGTGATCCGTAGCCTATCTGCAAGATGAAGAAAGGAGTCTCTGGCTTGGCAAAGAAGACGCTTAGTCGAAGCAGCGAGGAGCCAATCGTCTAGGTAAGGGAATACCTGAATTCCCTGAAGCCTCAGGTGAGCAATACAACTGTCATTACTTTGGTAAACACCCTGGGGGCAGTGGTGAGACCAATGGGTAGGGCTCTGAACTGGAAATGATTGGCTCCCAGCTGGAAGTGAAAAACTCTCCTGGAGCTTCTGCAAATCTTGATATGGTAGTAAGTGTCCTGGAGGTCTGTCGAGCACATCCAGTCGCATTCTCGAAGAATAAGGTAGAATGGACTGCAGGGTGACCATCCAGAAGTTCTGTTTGGCGACAGCCAGGTTTAAGGTTGACAGGTCCAAAATGGGCCTGAGGTCCCTCGTCTTTTTTGGCACTACAAAAAACCTGGAGTAAACACCTGATCCAAACTGATCAGGGGCGACCGGTTGGATGGCTCGTTTGAGAAGCAGCTTGGAAATCTCTAGCGCTGCTGTCTCCCTTTGAGTGGGTGGGACATCTGGGAGGCACTTTGGCTGGATGGGAGGGACAACAAATGGGATAGTGTAGCCTCTGGATATTATTTGAAGCACCCAATGATCTGCATTTATGGACTCCCAAGCCGCTGGGTGCAAAGATAATCTTCCCCCAACTTCCTCCAGAATAGGACAGTCAGGCAACCCCTCAGGGCTGCTGTGTGGGCCTGTCCGAGAAGGGATCCCTAGACCCAAAGTTCCTTGGACCCCCTCTGCCTCTGGGATGGTGTCTGTCATGTCCCCCTCTGTCTCTAGGGGACAAGTTGTCTTGAGAGTCCCAGGTAAACTGATTTCCAGAACCACATCTTCTTTTGTCCTCTCTGATTCCTAGAAAAGGATCTTTGAGGACTAGAAAAGTGGATTCAGATGGCAGACAGTCTTCCGTTTTTTTCACCCTGAACAAGGGTGTCACGCACAGTCTTCCCAAAGAGAGAAAAACCATCCAAGGGAGCATTCGTGAAAGATGCCTTGAAAGGGTCCGCAAATTGACACAGTCTAAGTCAAGCATGTCGTGTCATAACCATGCCAGTCCGAGCCGCGCCTTTCGTAGCATGGGAAAGGAGGTGCATAGACGTGTTTGATACAGACTTCAGAGTCAACATTTTCACGGAGAACAGATACTTGTCCTCTGGTGACAAAGACTCTGTTGCCGACTCAGCTAACTCCGTGACTAGGACTTGCTGCAGTCGCATAACGTGTGCCAAATATTTCAGCACCCAGATGGAGAACGTCGCTGAAGAGTATACTCCCTTCCCAAATCGATCTACCGTCCTGGACTCCTTGTCCAGAAGGTGGACCGAGGAACTTTCCTGAGCCAGTTCCCTCTTGGTGGCTGCTGCAACCACAATAGCATCCACAAGGGATCCTTTATACCAGGCCTGTCTGTCCTAGGGTGGAGAGAGGATCTTGTCTGGATGTTTGGGTATCAGCTCTATGGTGTCAGGCTCCTTCCATGCCCGTGTGGTGATAAGAAGATCCACCAAGGGATCTGCTGGCGGAGACACCCAGGACGTAGATGGGCCCGTGCCAAAAGCCTCCAGGAACACTGATTCATCCGTAGAAGGTTTTGGGGCTGACAAAACTGGGGGAACCTTCTCCTTCATCTAAATCACTGTCTTCTTTCAAGGACTTGGGGGAGTCCAGGTGCCTCCTTTTATACGTGTGCTTATGAGGACCCACTTCGGTGGGACTCTCTGAAGAGGGCTCGTGAGTCACGGGGGTTTCCTCCAGGGGAACTGCCTGGGGGGTTCCTCTAGCATGGGCTGTCCCTGGGACAAGCTGAAGGGAGTCGTAACCAAATCCGAGGGAGTCTGGGCGGAATCCAAGGAAATAGGCTGGGGTCTCAATCCTTGGGAGAGAACCCTCTCCACCACGTCAAATGCTGATGGAGTGCTCACCTCCTTGTCACCCAATAAGGAGAAAACTCTCTCCGGGTCCACCGTGAGGATCGGGGCCAAGGCTAGTGTAGCCAGAGCTCTGAAGGAATGGCTCCGATCCAAAAACCTCGGAGCCGAAGGCACCTCCATCCCCTCGTCTGACTCCCCGTCCGCGGCCCCGAGAGCCACTCTGATCCAAACTGGTCTGATCCGAGGAACTCAAGGTAATCGCCGGAGTCGAGGTTGGAGGAACCATCGGCACCAAATCCCCAGCTCTGAAGATCCTCGGATCCATAAACCCCAAAACCGTGAGCCAGATCGGAGAAGGAGAAATAGGATGAAAGAAGTCATGAACTCCCCCATCTGGAGGGAGAGGGGCCTGGCAAGACTCCCATCTGGATTTGGGTCTGAATAAATCTCCTCATCATCCTGTCCGTACCATTTTCAGAAGGACTCTGATTTGAGCGTGAGAAAGTAACCGACTCGGATCTAGCTGGACGCTGTGAAGATCAGGATGAAGACCTCGGTTGGCTCTGTGGAGAATCTAGGGGAGTGGAGCCGAGGAGACACAAGTCTTGACACCTTGGAAGGCAGGTTAGGGAAGGACTTCTGATCTGGAGACCGTTTACTGGGCCTGTCCCCCCTTCTTCTCTCTATCTCTGTCCTTTTTCTTTTCTCTTCCTTTTGCATCCCCTTCAGTAGGTCTAGTGGGAGGATGAGTCCCTGCTGGGGGGGTTGGGCGGTAGCTGTGGAAGCCAAGGCCGAGAAAGACGAGACCAGCATGGAAGCAGGGAGAAGGCCTTTAGCCACCAGTTTGGCCTTCCTCACCTTTAAGGCCCTAGGATTAAAACCGGCACACACACTGCACTGGGTAGACAAATGTGGAACAACACACAGAGTGTGACCATCTGCCAGTGAAAGCTTATGGCCACACTCTGTGCATTTCTTAAATGTAGGTTTAGGCTGATCAGCCATTCTACACACACACAGCCACAGCTACTAAACTCCAGCACTCTATAACCACGCACACCTATGTGGAAGGGCGGGCCTACACTTAACTACTTCACCAACTAACCTTTTTCTGACGAACAAGCATTTGAGGGAGGAAAAGGGAACTAACTAAGACAAACTCTCACTACA